>NW_006790426.1:1587223-1627727 GCF_000442215.2 Lipotes vexillifer | reverse complement strand
TTTTTTTTTTTTTTTTTTTTTGCGGTACGCGGGCCTCTCGCTGTTGTGGCCTCTCCCGTTGCGGCGAACAGGCTCCAGACGCACAGGCTCAGCATCCATGGCTCAAGGGCCCAGCCGCTCCGCGGCACGTGGGATCCTCCCAGACCGGGGCACGAACCCACGTCCCCTGCATCGGCAGGCAGACTCTCAACCACTGCACCACCAGGGAAGCCCCGGATTTTCTTTTTTTATTGGACACTTTAGAATTATTATTGAGATGGTTCATTTTCTCATAAAATCCTTAAGATCACATGCAAAATGGATTGGTTTAAGTTTTAGAAACTTGCTTTTTACTGTCAGGATGCTATGCTCTTCTGATATATGAAAGCCAGCAGATGGCTGCATCCTGTTTGAGATTAGAAATACCTCCTTCCCCAGGCTTGCTTGCTTCTTTGAAACTACCCTTTATTTCATTGTTTTATTCTTCCCTCTCCCACCCTATACACATGGCTCATGGTTGGGCTTTTGGGTGGAAAAACAAACTTCACAGGTGATTTAAATAAAGCCGGCTAGGAATACACAGTTCACAGTTGTTCAGCTGCTCTACTTTGATTGAAATATCATGGTTGCTCACTAGAGAATAAATTATGCTGGTCTGCAGTTCACCAGTACATATTTAGTAGTAGACTGGTAGGTTGAAATTAAGCCAAGGGCTTGATCCACTTTGGACTAGTGTCTGGTTCTCCATGTTTGGAAAGAAAACACGTATAAGATTATGCAGAAGAGAAAGCAGTAGCCTCATTTTACATATTCTGATACAAGTGATCCTATTAATTAAGTACATATTGGTATTACATAGTTATATATAATAAGTGCTTCTTATAAGCAAATTATAAATATTTTAAATAATTAGTTAGAAATATGTTAAAAGCTCGGGCTCTGGTACATGCCTTTGCCACCTGTTAATTCCATAATCTTGGGCAAGTTGGTTAAGCTGTATGCTGCGTTTTCCTTCTTGTAAAATGGGACTAATAGTACCGACCTCAGGGTTGCTGTACGGGTTGAAAGTGTTAATACAGCTAACATGCTTAAAACAGAGTGCACAGTAAGTACACAATGTTATGTTAAATCGAGTGAAATTGCCAATATTTGTCCTTTTTTGACTTAGCAAAAGTTTCATATGGTTCAACCTAGTACACAAACATATTAATTAAAAAAATAGGGCTTCCCTGGTGGCGCAGTGGTTGAGAGTCCGCCTGCCGATGCAGGGAACAAGTGTTCGTGCCCCGGTCCGGGGAGATCCCACATGCCACGGAGCAGCTGGGCCCGTGAGTCATGGCCACTGAGCTTGCGTGTCCGGAGCCTGTGCTCCGCAATGCGAGAGGCCACAACAGTGAGAGGCCCGTGTACCCGCAAAAAAAAAAATAAATAAATAAAATAATTGTTGTTCAATCAGAATTACATTATGGATGTGATTTACTGATCAAAATCCATTGAATCGGTATGACTGGGGATAGAGCCTGGCAACTAAACTAAAGCCAACAATAATCTCTGCAGGTGACTCAGATGAGCAGCCAGGTTTGGGAATTCTTGACTTACAGTATCACTCAGGAGGGTTTATATACTGCGGAGAGAATAACATTCATAGTCAAGAGAATGAGTCTAGAGAGGAATTTTGCCTCAGGATGAATCATATTTCAGGTCTCATCCGCATCTGATTTAGGTGATATTTAGATGAGAGTTTGGACTTCAGACTTTAGAGTTGATGCTGGCATGAATTATGACTTTTGGGATTGGTGGGATGGGGAGAATGTGTTTTGCATGTGAGAAGGACATGGATTTGGGGGGTAAGGGGTGAAATGCTATGGACTGAAGTGTGTCCCCCCCACCCCAGAATTCATAAGCCCTCAGCCCCAGTTTGATGGTATTTGGAGGTGGTGCCTTTGGGAGATGCCCCTGATAGTGGGATTAGTGCCCTTATAAGAAGAGATGTAGAAAAATAAAAAAAAATAGAAGAGCTGTAGAAAGCTTGTTCTTTCTTCTCTGGCCATAACAGGACACAGTGAGTAGGCAGCTGTTTATAAGCCAGGAAGAGAGTCCTCACCAGAAACCTATGATACTGGCACCTTGATCTTGAACTTCTAGCTTCCAGAACGGTGAGAAAAGAAATTTCTGTTGTTTAAGCAACCAGTCTGTGGTATTTTTTATGGCAGGCAGAGCTAAGACACCTAATTCCTCCCTCCAGTCCTTTGTATCACTGCTGTCATTCATTTTACTTACACATAAGCATATGTATATTTACATAAGCATAAATAATCTAATTTTCTGCTATTATTATTTTGAACAAACTATTGTCTGTTACATCAATTAAGAATAAGAAAAAAAGGTTTTAATTTTACCTGTACTTATTCCTTCTGGAACTGCTCTTCTTTTCTGTATGTGGATCCAAGTGTCTGGCTTATATTATTTTTCTTTTCTCTGAAGAACTTCTTTTTTTAATGTTTCTGGCAATGTCAGTCTCCTGGGAGCACATTTCATTAATTATTGTTTGTCTGAGAAAGTCTTTTATTTCTCTTTCACTTTTGACGGATCATTTTGCAGAATATAAAATTCTAGGTTGGTGTTTTTTTTCTCTCTTGCTTGCATGGTTTCTGAGAAATCAGATTTAATTCTTACCTTTGCTCATCTGTAAGTAAGGTGTTTTTTCCCCTCTGGTTTTTTCCAAGATTTTTTCTTTATTTTTGATTTTCCACAGTTTGAATGTGATATACCAAGTTGTGGGGGTTTTGGCATTTTTCCTGCTTGGTGTTCTTTTAGCTGCTTGGATCTGTGGTTTGGTGTCTGACAACCTGAGGGAAATTCTCAGTCATTAATGCTTCAAATATTTCTTTCTTTCTCTTTTTCTTCTGTTTCTGGTATTGTTATTACATGTATGTTACACCTTTTATAGTTGTCCTGCTAAAAAATGTTCTTGAATATTGTTCTGTGGGGTTTTTTTTTTCCAATCTTTTTTCTTTCTGCTTTATAGCTTTGGAAGATTTTATTGAGATACCCTCAAGTGCAGTGATTTTTTTTTCCCTCAGCTGTGTCCTGTCTACTAATGAGCACATGAAAGACATTTTTCATTTCTTCTACAGTTTCTCATCTCTAGCATTTCTTTTTTTGATTCTTCCTTAGAATTTTCACCTCTCTGTATACATTACCCATTTCTTCTTGCATGTTGTCTACTTTGTCCAGTAGAGCCCTTAGCATCTTAATCATAGTTGTTTTAAGTTTCTGGTCTGATAATTCCAACATTCCTGCCATATCTAACTATGCTAATGATGCCTGCAGTTTCTTCAAACTGTGTTTTTTGCCTTTTAGTATGCCTTATAATTTTTTCCTAATAGTGGGACAATTAGGTCTGTCTCTTAGTGAGCTTGTGCCCTGGACTGTGAACTTCACAAGTGGTTGGCTAGAGGTAGCTGGAGTTGGTTATTTCCCATCCCCCAGGTTAGCTGGGCTCTGGTAATAGCCCAATAGAATAGGCTCCAGTAAAACTGTTTCTCTTGAAGTTAGGCCTTGTTAAGAAGAACAGAGTGCTCTCCTGTATTTCAAAATGATTTACTTTTCCTCCTCTCCCTGCAGAAGAACTAGGGAATTTTTTTCTGATAGTCACTGTGAGAACCTGGTAGAACCCTTGGAGCAAAAACTCACATAACTGTCAGGCCTCCCCTCCCCAATGTCTGGGTCCCTTTTGAGTTTTTAACTCTCAGACTTGTCCACACTGAGCCTCCAGCAATTTGTCAATTACAGTTCAGATTTTCCTACACCAACAGTGGTTCCAGCAGAACCTCTTTCGCTGGTTCCCATGCAAGTTTCTGCTCTGGTAAGTTGTATTTCTTTGTATCCATCCTGTCTGTCTCTTCAGTTTTGGAGGCAGCAGTTTGCCTCATAAGGTCACTTCTCTAATGGATCTGGGAAGGATTATTGATTTTTTAGTTTGTTCAGCTTTTTACCCGTTATTAGATGGAGTGCTGACTTCCAGACTCCTTACTGCCAAACTGGAAGTCCTCGTTTATTTTTCTTTGCTTCCCCAAAGAACTTCACTTGTTACCTGATCTTTCTTTTTCATAATGTGTTTCATTGTTCCTGGGTGCTCTTACCGAGGCTGGCGTGACTTGTTCACTTCCAGGATGTCTGTACCCAAAATCCTACTGCCTCCTTCTCCTTAACTAAACTGAATCCTTTAATGAGGCCCCCTCGCTAAGGTGAATTTGTGCTAACAGCAAATGGTACCAGTAAGGTCCCATTGTATTAGTCACATTTTGGGAGAGCGTTTTATGCTGCTTTGGGTGTGAAGAATTAGTTCATGCTAATTTCCACTTAAATTGTTAAGACTTAATACATTGTCCTTAATACGCTGAACTGTACTGTAATTGCCTCATGCTTTTTTAACTCCTTGAGGTCAAGAATCTTCCCTCTTTCCTTAGTGTCTGCCACAAAAGTATTTGTAAAGTGTGGGATTAAGGGTATCATTTACAGAGTTAGGATGTAGAAATCCCTAATTTGATAGTCCAGGTATATATTATTTCTTAACACATGTGTAGATCTTATTTTAAAATTTATATTTTATAATGTTAGGCAGTGGAGATATCTGACATGTTTATACAGATTCATCCTAGGTCTTACATGTATGTTTCCTAGGTCTTACATGTATGTTTCCTTCATTTTACAGATGGGAAGATACAGAGAGTGATACATGTTGCTTATAGAGTTGTGATATGCTAGGGACTCATAATTATTATTATTTGATATGTTTCCCTTTTCTAAAAATGCTATTTAATCATATTTGCAAATGTGTAGAGATAGAGTAGAGGTACTAGAATTTTGAGATTATAATGATATACCTTAGATGATGGAAATATTCTAGGGTTTAAGTCAGGTTTTGTTAGAAGTCAGAATCCAATAGTCTTATACAGCTTAAGTAATTTATTATGTTGCATTTGTGTTTTTGCAGACTGTTCTCTTTGCATAAGAAAATTTCTGTCCTATAAAACACAGTGTCCAACTTGCTGTGTGGTGAGTTTTTCTTTTCTTTTTTTCCTTTAAACTAAGTGGTGCAGATATTTCTGCTTCATGTATACACAGAAGCCCATGGGAAGATGTATAATTATTGAATTAAGCTATATCAAAGACAGTTTCAGAAAGGACTTATAAAATACGTATATGGAGAACTGGGCTTTGTTCAACTTTTCATAAAGGTTTCTGATAACCTAAATGTATTTTAGGAAGAAAAAACTAATTTTAAGATCAGGACATAGCACACTTTAAATCTTATGAACTGTGTTTTTATGGCTCCTCACTTTTTATAATTTCTCAACTTGGGTAGAAAATCTGATGGTAGGATCATTTATTTGCAAAGGATTGATGTTTAAGTATTTGTGCGGAAGGCAAAGATTCAGCTTAACTGGCCCCTTACGTCTTTCCCAAACCAGACCTTCAGGGAAAACACCAAGAAATTTGTTAAAGTTTCTGAAGCATTTTATGTAGTGGAAATAGCTGAAAAGGTATGAAAAAAGGGAAGGTAAACATAAGTAGGAATAAAGAAAGGAGAAAAAGAGATAGCAAGGTCTGATAGAAAGGACACTGGGGCCAATTAAAGGGTTTGGGTTCTAGTTTGGTGCCTCTGGTAGGTGCATGGTGTCAGGATGTCACTGAACTTGTTTGGCTCCCAAGTCTAAGCTCTTTCCAACTAGGGATGCTGCTGTCATCAAGATGGTATCATCACAGAGATAAAGTGTATGCCATTTATGCTAGATAACTACTGGGTTTATCGTTTTCCTCTTGCAGTCTTGAACACCAATCTTGTTTTTAATGGCTCTTTGAGCACCTAAGGCTCTCGTGTTATTACTTTAAAAGAGCATCTCTGTTCTGCTTTTCAGGAGACATTTTTGGGAAAGCTGAGTGCTGGCATTTTGAAGAAGGATTCTTGCTCATATTAGGTTTTATCTTAGTACAGAGTACATATGTTTTTACCAGATGCTTTGGAGAGTTTTTAAACAGACTTCCCGTCAGCAGATAGTGAGTCACTGTTTTAAAATTCCGTATTAGTATGAGATGAATGAACTTTATTTTGAGGTTTTCCTGGAAGACTTAGTGGGATGGGGAATCTCAGGAGGATGAGACATACGTTTTCAAAAACAAGATTATGACAAGTTAATTATTGTTTCTGACCTTTTTCTATCTGTTGTTTTTCTTTTCCAGACAGTCACAGAGCCGGACCTGAAAAATAACCGCGTATTAGATGAACTGGTAAAAAGCTTGAATTTTGCACGGTATGATTTTCTTTGTGACTAATCCCTAACTGCTTTTGCCTTTTATATGTGTCCGTCCCTTTACTCTGTGCACTTTTCGGGATTAGGGAATGCAGGGCTGCATATTTGGGGGTAAAAGAAGGGATGCAACAACAGTCATTAATCACATACGGACAATCCAATCATAATAGCATCTTCCTTTACCTAACAGAAAGTCTCCTGTTATGAAAAACAAGAGTTAAAATGTAGATTTTGGCACTTAACTTTCGAGTATTTCAGAACTACTTCAGCTTTATCTTTTATTTTCCCTGCCCCAGCATTAGAATCAACCATTTTCCCAAGGAGCCCTGGTTTCTTTTATTGGAGAATGGCATTTAGAAATCAGGATCTGGAGCTGGGTATGCTCATTGTTACTGGGGTGTCATTGCTTCTAAACCCTCTCAGTGGACAGAGCTGGGTAGCATATGCATGTGTATGTGTACACACATATATGTATAATAGTTTCTGTGTCATATATTGATCCATTAATTCTTAATCCGATTTGCTCAGCATGTATAAAATGATGTGTAACATGAAATGTGTAATTGCTGGTGCTTTATAAAGTGTAGCTTTACTTCTTAACTGTCAAATGTATGATGGTGATAGGCAGTGCTCACCCAGAGGGATTTAAAAAGGCATGTTTTATCAGACAATATCTTGAATTATTTTTAGTTTTAATCATGCAAGCCAAGCAGGAGTTTTTGGAGTTTTTATTAGGAACATAGTGTGTTTAGTTAATGGTTAGGTGCCCACATACTTAAGTACATGAATTCCAAGCTTGTTGGGACATTCTTGGAGGTTCATCACATTACTTCTAAAAATGTAAAGAGATTTCTTCCAGTAGAATTGCACATTTTTTCATTGGTTTGCATACTAAAAATGATCACATTTAGTACTCTGAACTCACCTAGTAAGGCATTTTAGAAATCAGCTGGTTGGTTATTTCCCTAGGCAGAGTCATAAGAAGGTGGTATACTTTCCTAGATTAAGACACTCTGAGATTCTCTGGTGCTCATAATTAAAGTGATTGCTTTTCTTATTTTAAAGTCCTTCACCAGTTAGATATTGAAGTTGGTAAGAAAAGGTGGAGACATGTATTTAAAAAGGAATTGATCGGCTGTTTGCTTTTCTCTGAGGCAGCAAAATTGTATCTCATGGCTTATTTTTTCCTCAGCTGGTATTGAAAGCATAACAGCCTCCCTGCTAGGAAAAAGGGACTGTTACCAAGAACTGCATCTGTTTGTTGAAGATAAATGATCAGCATCTTTGGGTTCATAGACCCTTTGGTAACTTAAAGGGAGGCCTTGGAATGATTGCGCTCTCTCCTTCTCTCCTCCCTCCCCAAAGAAATAGGCTATTTAAAGATTCTTTGTATTGGGTGTGGCGGGGTAGGAAGCATTCTTTGTAGATTTGGGACGGATTTTATCATTTGTTTCTCCCTCTGTTTGCCTTCTTGGAATTGCTTTATGGGGAACAGTTCTTGGACATTTGTCATATCTAAAGTGCTGTGGTACTCCGTTTGCAAAATTAGTAGGGTTGAAATTCAGCGTAATTGGTTTCATTACTTGTTTGAAATTTGGTTTAGATCAGTGAGGGAGGAAGTTTAATTTTATGAGTAAAATGTAAGTTACTTATATTGTTTATTGACTTTATTTCTTCCTGTGCTTCCCATCTGTCATTGCCATTTTATGATATTATGATTTTTAAAAATTTAATATTCTAAACTGAATAACAAAAGAGTATTGGAAATAATTCCAGAGGTTTTCAGGCACAAGGCTGACATGTGGATCTTACATTTTCTTCTAACTTTTGCCCTTTATTTTCAGGAAACAAGTGTTTTGTTTTCTTTTTTCCCTTGACTCTTTTTTTTTTTTTTTTAAGGGTTTTCAGCCATTCTCTAATGTGGTTTAATTAATTTTTTTTTTTGTGCTGTGTTGGGTCTTCGGGGGCACGAACCTGCGTCCCCTGCATCGGCAGGCGGACTCTCAACCACTGCGCCACCAGGGAAGCCCCCCTTGACTCATTTTTATTTAAAATAATGTTCTTAAGAAACTGTTGTATTGAAAAAAATTTATTTAGAATACTGTCCAAGTGGAACATCATTCTTTTTTTATTTTAAATGAATTTATTTATTTTTGGCTGCGTTGGGTCTTCGTTGCTGTGCGCGGGCTTTCTCTACTTGCGGTGAGCAGGGGCTACTCTTCGTTACGGTGCGCGGGCTTCTTACTGTGGTGGCTTCTCTTGTTGCAGAGCATGGGCTCTAGGCATGCGGTGCGGACTCTAGAGCACAGTCTCGGTAGTTGTGGTGCACAGGCTTAGTTGCTCTGTGGCATGTGGGATCTTCCTGGACCAGAGCTCAAACCCGTGTCCCTGCATTGGCAGGCGGATTCTTGACCACTGCGCCACCAAGGAAGTCCCTGGAATATCATTCTTGACCTAAGCAAGAAAATGTTATTTTTGTATTTTTGCATAACAGCCAGTCTGCATGTATATTATATGTTTTTACAAATTGAGAGTATAGAGCGTTATTTATTGCTTTGCATGTATATTATATTTTTTTAGAAATTGAGAGTATAGAGCATTATTTATTGCTTTGGTTTATCCACCATCAAGGTATGAATTTTTCTCCAGGTACTTTTTCCAAGTTTAAAAATTTAAACAGGGACATCCCTGGTGGCACAGTGGTTAAGAATCCGCCTGCCAGTGCAGGGGACACGAGTTCGAGCCCTGGTCCGGGAAGATCCCACATGCCACGGATCAACTAAGCCCGTGTGCCACAACTACTGAAGCCTGTGTGCCTGGAGTCCGTGTTCCACAACAGGAGGAGCCACTGAAATGAGAAGCCCATGCACCACAACGAACAGTAGCCCCCTCTCACCGCAACTGGAGAAAGCCCGCGTGCAGCAACAAAGACCCAATGCAGCCAATGAATGAATGAATGAAAGAATAAATAAATAAATAAATAAATTTAAACAGATGATAATGGATAATTCCCTTAGCATCTCACAAGAGTATGTAGAGTATAATTTCACCTTTCCTTTTGGTATAATTTAAAGCATACTGGGTTTGGGTTCAGGCAGAATTAGGTTCCAGTCTTGACCCTACTAGTTTTGATATAAGTGTGATCAAGATATTAATCCTTTTTGGCTTCTATTCCACATCTGAACAATGGGAATAATATTGTTGACACTTTGAGGAATTGTAAGGATTAGAAATGAAGAGATATATTAAAACATATATAGCGTAGTAGTGTATCTGGAACAAAGGAACGTAAGAAAAGGTTCCTTTCATTACTATCTATATATTTTATCTATTTATATTGTGTTGCCCTGTTATACATATGTGCGTGCCCTAAGGAGCTAATGAGACCTTGTGCTTTGGTGGGCCTCTGCCTGTTTGACCAAATGGTCCTAGACTGCCGTTTGCATGTTCCAGATTAGAACAAATATTTGCAGGGACATTTACTAGTGGCCAAAGTCCATGGACTTGACTGCATGGATTTTATGACTGTCCATGTCTACCCAGAGGCCTGTTTTCACTTTTGATTCTTAGCCACATTCTGAAGAGGTAAAGTTATTGTGTAGTTAACAAATGGGGAAGATTTTCCTGTATTTTATTGTCACAGTTATTCTGAAAGTCCATAATTCATCCAGTTTGAATGTCTGTGAGGAATGCTGTTCGGTGCTATAATGCCAACTCACTTGAATATACAGGAGTGATGGAAAGTGAAGGAAAAATTAGCAATTCAGTCTGAGTATCAATTTTGGAATTAATATTTTTACACAGCTCATTTTTAAGGTATGTGAATTGCCGTAAACAGTCTCATGGTTTTTTTTTTTTTTTTGCGGTACGCGGGCCTCTCACTGTTGTGGCCTCTCCCGTTGCAGAGCACAGGCTCCAGACGCACTGACTCAGCAGCCATGGCTCACGGGCCCAGCCGCTCCGTGGCATGTGGGATCTTCCCGGACCGGGGCACGAACCCGTGTCCCCTGCATTGGCAGGCAGATTCCCAACCACTGTGCCACCAGGGAAGCCCCAGTCTCATGGTTTTAAATACCAGTTGTACGTTCGTGGCTTCCAGATTTATATATCAGCTAGATCTCTCTCCAGGACATCAGCGTCACATATCCAACTGCTTATCTCACACCTCTGCTTGGACCCCTTAAAACCAGAACTAAACTGATTCCCTCTGCTGCCCCCCAGGCCCCACTCCCAATCTGCTGCTCCCACAGTCTCGCTCATCTCAGTAAATGGCAGCTCCCACCTCTCTTCCTCAAGGCCAAAAAACCTTGGGGTCATCCTTGACCCCTCTCTTTCACTCTTAGTGTGTCATTCCATCAGTAAATCTCATTGGTTCTATCTGTGCTCTCCTTCCAGAATCTGACAGCTTTCCCTCACTATGCCAATCCTGTTCAAGCCAGCGTCAGCCCAGATACGGTGATTACTTCTTAGTGGTCTTACCTCTGCTTTTGTCCTCTTACAGTCCTTCTGAGGGCAGCAACCAAACCGATCCTTGAAAATAAAAAGTAGGTCATACTGCATGTCGTTCAGATGTGGTTTCCTATCTCATTTGGAGCAGAACCCCAAGTCGTCTCGATGGCAGTCCTCTGGGCCCTGCAGAGTAGGCTCCCTGACTTCCTTGCCTGCTTCTCTCCCCCAGGTCAGTTAGCTCCAGTCACCCTGGCCTTCTCCCTGTTTCTCAAACACGTTAATCACACTCTGACCTTAGAGACTCTGTGCTTACTGTTATTTCTAAGTGAAAGTGTTTCCCTAGATGTCCACACAGTTTAATCCTCTACTTTCTTGGGCTGTGTTTTTCATAGGCATCTTCTCAGTGAAGTCTTCTGTGACCATCCTGTAAAGAGTATCAAGCTTATCCTCTCCTAATTCATGGCTTCATCGGCTTCCTATTTTTCAGAGTAATTTTCACATATGTTGTGGGTGTCTATTCTCTCTTCCCTTACTATAGTGTAAACTTCATGAGGACAGAAACTATTTTGTTCTCTATTATATTTCCACTGCTGAGATTAGCAGGCACCTGAAGAAGTTAATGAATTTTAATTTTAGCATATGGGACATAATTTCATTACTGCAGTGGTGCAGCTGTCTGCCACGTTCTTTACTGGCATGTGTTGAAGTAAGAGATCAAATTGGAAGACTAAAATTCGTCTCAATTGTGAATAAAAGCAAAACGGAGTTATCTCTAGGGTAGACACTTAGCTGAAAAGGTATACTTGTGTAGCAGCATGGAAGTTGATTTATCAGTGACAGTTTTATCCATTAGTTGGAGAGTGTGTCTTTTACTTTGTCATAATGAGATGAAAGCTTTTCTTAGAACCTTCTTTGTACCAAATCCACATCCTAGAAGAAAAAGAGACTTAATGATGGTGGTTCTCTACTTTTACTTTATTTCTCTTTCCTCGCAAAGATGAAGATCCTGAATTTTTCTTTTAACCTTTCTCCCACTGTAGCTTTTATTTATTCACTTTCAAAGTTTTTATTTTGGAAAAGTTCAAATATATATAAAAATAGAGAACATGGTGTAATGACCCTCAGGTACACATCAGCTTCCTTAAACATGTATCAGCTTATGGACGTTCTTGATCTTCTGCACATCTGCTCACCCTCTCTCAACCCTGATTATTCATTTAAAAATATTTAATAGTGTTGAAAAGAGTAGATGTGCCTATTAGTCTAAGGACATATTTAAAACGATCAAAGCATTCAGATTATGACTGGCAATTGATATGATATAAAGCAGGATATCTTGTTGTAAATATTTTGTGGATTTCTGTAAAACTGTAAAGCAGAATAAGATATTTACTGCTTTTTTCTTTTTGTATTATTTCCTGCCCAGTGAAGTAACTAACCCCGAGGTGGTATGAGTGTTAATAGAGTAGTTTTATTGACTTCAGGCCAACAGAGAAAGGGAAATTCAATTAAAAAATATGTTGTTGTGGTAAGCATTTGGTCTTTTTCTGAATCTCTTGAATTCAAATGATAGTATATGGATTATTTTTTCCCTGTTTCTATATTGATAGACACTTGGGCTGTTTCTGGTTTTTGTCTTTTATGAATACTCCTGCTGTGAACATTCTGGTACATATATTTTGGCATGTATTTCTTTTGGCATATATCTAGAAGTGTAGTTGCTCAGTCAGAGAGGAGGCATTCATTTATTTGCTGGTATCTTTAGAGATAGTTTCCAAATGGTTAAAACAATTACATTTCTACCATGAAGTATGAGAGTTCCAGTTGCTCCATAGCCTCACCAACAATTGCTATTCCTGGTCTTTCTAGTTGTAGCCTTTCTCATTAGTATATCAGTGAGATTTAAAAAAATTATTGTTACTGTTTTTATTTTTACTATTTCTTGATTTTTTAAAACTGTGGTAAAATTTACATATAATGAAATACATACAGTAAGCTTGAATTTTGGTCATTGAATTTTGATAATCATACATCTGTGCCATTACCATCATAGTCAAGATATGGAACATTTCCATACCATGACTTCTTTATTCTGCTTCTGGTCAGTCCCACCCCCATAGACCATTTGGGTTTCTATCATCATAGATTGTTCTTAAACTTCATGTAAGTGGAATCATATAGTATACGTTTATTCTCTTCTTTTGCTTCACATACTATTTCTGTTACTTGCCTATGTTATTGCTTGTGTCGGTATTTTCTTTTTTTACTGCTGAATAGTATCCATTGTATGAATATGCACAATGTGCTTATCTATACCTCTATTGATGAATTTGAATTGTTTCCAGTTTATGGCTAGTATTGTAAAAGCTCCTGTGAACATTTGTGTGCAGTCTTTGTGTAGGCATCTATTTTCATTCTTTGGGTATATATCCAGGAATGGAATTGCAGGCTTATAGGGCAGGTGTATATTGAACTTTATAAGGAATTGGCAAACGGTTTTCCAGTTGGATTGGACCACAGTGAATTTCACTTGCTCCACATCCTGGTTAATATTTGGTACTGTTAGTCCTTTTATTTGTAAGCATTCTATTGGGTGTGAAATGGTAACTCATGGTGGTTTAATTTACATTTCCTGATGACTAGTGTACCTTTTCATGTGCTTATTGACTCTTCTTTTTATCTTTGGTGAAGTGTCCTGGTTTCTTACGCAATTTTAAAAAATTGCATTGTTTGTCTTTTTCTTATTGATTAGTGATTCTTTATGTATTTTGGTCAAATATATTTTCCTTCCTGTCTGTAGCTTGCCTTTTCATTTTCTAAGACTGTCATTTGATGAACAGACATTTTAATTTGGAAGTCCAGTCTATTGTCTCTCTCTTTTTCTTTCTTTCTCTCTCTCTCTCTGTGTCTCTTTCTCTTCTTTATAAAATGATTATAACTTTTTTAAAATCCTGCCTAAGAAATCTTTGCCTACCTCAGGTCATAAAGATTTTCTCATATGTTTTCTTAGAATTGTGGTTTTAGCTTTTATAGGTAGGCCTATGAACCTATTCAAGTTAATTTTTAGGTATGATGGAGGTAAGTGTCAGGATTCATTTTTTTCTCAGCAGATATTCATTTGCTCCAGCCCCACTTTTTAAAAAGACTCACTATATTACCACATCAGTTTTCTTTTGGTTAGTGTTTGCATGGTACATCTTTTCCCACCGTTTTTTCCCCAATCTTCCTGGGTCTTTATATTTAAAGTGTTTTCTTTTAAACAGTATATAGTTGCATCTTATTTTTTAATCCAGTCTGATAAGCTTTGTGTTTTAACTGGAGTCTGTATCCATTACATTTAATTGATTACTTGCTCTCTGTTTTCTCTTTGTCCATTTGTTCTTTTTTAAAAAATTATCCCTTTCCTGTCCTTTTTTTTGACTATTTTTATTATTTTATCTCAAGTTTTGGCATTATACTTCTTAGTGTTGCTCTTTTTAGTTTTTACTGAACAAATTACAAAATACATCCTTAACGTATTATAGTACTAACCATAAATTAGTACTTTTATCATGTCCTGACAATGCAAGAATTTTCTAATATTTTTGCATTATCTTAATGCCTCTTTTTTGCTGTGTTAGAGTTATTTTACTTCCATGTATGTTATGAATTCCAGAAGCCATTGCTAGTGCTTTTTAAAAGTCAATACTCTTGAATTTAACCACATATTTACCTTTTCTTGAGCCTTGCTGTCATTTTTTTGTGCTTACATCTACGATTATTTTCCTTAAGCTGAAGAACAGTTTTTGTGGTAATTCTTGTCTCTTGGTGAGGAATTCTCTTAGCATTTGTTTGCTTGAGAATGTTTTTTGCTTTCATTTTGGAAGAATATTTTCAATGGGAATAGAATTCATCTGTGTTTTTTTTCCCTGTACTTTTTTAAAACTAAATTTTAAAATAAATTTATTTATTTATTTATTTTTGGCTGCATTGGGTGTTCGTTGCTGCACGCGGGCTTTCTCTAGTTGTGGCGAGTGGGGGCTACTCTTTGTTGTGGTGCGCGGGCTTCTCATTATGGTGGCTTCTCTTGTTGAGGAGCACAGGCTCTAGGCGCACAGGCTTCAGTAGTTGTGGCATGTGGGGTCAGTAGTTGTGGCTTGCGGGCTCTAGAGCGCAGGCTCAGTAGTTGTGGTAAACGGGCTTAGTTACTCCATGGCATGTGGGACCTTCCCCGACCAGGGTTCGAACCCATGTCCCCTGCATTGGCAGCCAGATTCTTAACCACTGTGCCACCAGGGAAGCCCTCCTGTACTTTTAAGGTGTCATTCTGTTTTCTTGCTTCCATAGATTTTGTTGAGAAGTCAATGATATTTCTTACTGTTATTTCCTTAGAGCCATGGTTCTTAACTGAGAGTGATTTTGCTTTCTCTTTACCTCTTCCCCCAGGGAACATTTGGTGATATCTGTTTATGTTTTGGTTGTCCCAACCTGGGGCAGGGGTGTTATGCTATTGATATTCCTACAAGGCACAGAACAGTCTCTTACAACAAAAAATTATTTGACTCAGTGTCAATAGTGCCAAGGTTGGGGAACTGTGCCTTAGAGGTAGTGTGTCTTATTTTTCTCTGGTTGTTTACAAGATTTTCTCTTTATTCTTTCATTTTTCAGCAGTTTGATTATCATGTGCCTAGGTTTCATTTTCTTTGTTTTATCCTTTTTTGGGTTGGGTTTTAATTCCCTCTTACAGCATAGAATTTTAAAAGTTCATTTGTCTGTTATTTTCTTCTTTTTTCTTTAACATATTCATCATGTCTCAATCATAGTTCTTTTGAAGTTCTTCTAATACCACTCAGATCACCTGGATCTGCTTCTAATGACTATTTTATCTCTTGATTAGTGGCTAATTTCTCTGCATGTCTAGTAATTTTTAAATGTTTGTTGAATGTGGATGTAATGTTATAGAGGCTGTGAATTACCTTCCTTTGAAAAATGTTGAATTTTGTTCTGACATGCAGTTAAATTACTAGCTCTTCACTTTCATTCTGTCAAGGTTTGGATTAGTTTTTTGTTAGAGTTGGTCTATTTCACTTTTGTTTCTATTTCTAGAGGGTGGTCCTTCCCTGGCCTTTGTGGGGTTTCAGCTGAACGTCTAGGGTCTTAACCAAAATCTCTCAGCTTTGGCTGGGCTCAAACTCTAACAACTTTCCTGCATTGACCTTTAGAACCTCAGCTTCCCGGGCATCTGCTTCCTGCCGGGCCTCCTATGGCTTCGTCTTATGCTTCTCCAGCCCTGGAGATGATCAGGAATTGATGAGCATTTCTCAGCAGACTTTTAGGGTATTCTGTGGCTCCTCCCTGCCCAGCACCCTGTCCCTCCAGTCCTAGTGATCTTTGCCCAGAGCTCTAATCTCTGTTTCTTCCACCATGTTGACTATAGTCCAGGCTTACAGACAGTTTTATATGTTCTGTTTAGATTTAAAATTATTTATGCTTGGAGAGTAAGTCTCATATGAGGTGAGCTATTCTTTGTGACCAGAATCTGAAGTCCTCCCATTATCTTTTATAGACAGATGAACTGCTTTTAAAATCAGATTTATCGCTTTGTAGTTTAGTCTAGAAGAAACACTGGTTTTGTTGTCATTGTAGAGTAAGTTCTATGTTTCGTAGAAACAAGTGTTGAGAGCACAGCTTATGTCAGTTAGGTTATTATGTATATACAGAAGTTGGGGTCTTAATTAACTGTCATGTTTTCTTTGCTTAAAGGAATCATCTGTTGCAGTTTGCCTTAGAGTCACCACCCATCTCTTCTGCTTCCTCCTCTTCAAAGAACCTTGCTGCCAAAGTGCACACTTCTGTAGCCTTCAGACATTCATTAAAGCAAGGAAGCAGGCTAATGGAGAACTTCTTGATTAGAGAAGCTGGTGGTTCTGTGTCAGAGTTGTTGATAAAAGAGAATGAAAGCAAATTCAGCCCTCAGAAAGAGCTGAGCTCTTCTGCAAAGACCAGAGGGACACCTTCCGTAGAAAAGTCAGCTCCAGGTTTCTCAGAGGCTAGTGTTCCTGAGACACCCTCTACATCGACCTTGAAAGAAGTTACTAAAGGTAGGAAATTATTTTCACATGTTTGTTTTCTTACTTAAGAGAAATCTTCTCATCCCACATGACATAATATATAAGCAGCATTTTTGAGGGGGAAGGAATGGGAAAGGGCAGACCCGCTTTCATCTTGTAACAGCCTCAGAGATGGATGTAGGCAGTGCTTCCAGATGTGTTCTCTTTCTGCCTCATAGAATAGGAATTCAGGCTGACGGCTGGAAAAGTGAAGCCATTTTAGTTAGTTCGTACTTCACGTATGGCGTACCTTTCTGTTTTTCAGCTTTTCATTCCCCCCTCATGCTTTATATCAGTTCCAGTTTAACCTTAAAGAGCTCATTTTATCTTAAGATATCAGCACTTGAACACTTCCAAGCTGTTCTGAGTGGCATTTAGAGCCTTAGACAGTTTGACCACTCCCCTAGCTGTCTGACCTTATTTCTCACCTCTCCCTCTCAAAATCCTTCTGCCATAGCCAAGCTGATCTCCCCACTATTCCTTGAAAACACTCGGGCACTGGAAAAGTACAACCTGCAGGCCAGATTTGGCTTGTCACCCGTTTTTGTAAACAAGGCTTCACTGGAACACAGCCATGTGCATTTGTTTACCTGTTGTCTGTGGCTGCTTTCATGCTACCTGCCATGGTTTATTGGCTGTGACAGAGACCATCTGGCCCCCAAAGCCTAAAATCTTTCCTACCTGCCCCTTTGCTAAAAATGTCTGCCAACCCTGTTCCACCTTTCCAGACTCTATCCAGGTCTATCCATTCTTTGGTTATGTTACATAGTATTGACTTCTCACATTACTAAAGTATTACAGCACTTGTTTTCTGGACTGTTTTGTGGATAGTTGGCTTAACTTTTCGATGACTAGGTCAGCTTGTTTATTCTCTTGTTTCTATGTCTTCTTGCCAGTGAAGTTCAGAGCACCTTTTAGGTAGAAGCTCTGTCTTAGATATTTTTGGTACGCCCATACCACGCACAGTGCAGGGCTGTTAGTGGTTACTAAACTTAGGTTGAAATTAGTTTATTAGTACTCAAGTGTTTAAATTTCATATGGCTATGTGAATTTTTTACTTACATTTCCTAGGATATCTTATCTTTTTCAATTTTTTTTTATTAATTGCCACTTCTTATTATATGTTTTTAAGTTGATAACATTTTCCCTGTAGCAGAACCTTTCTTCCAAGTGAAATCTTGCAGTGAACCATAGCATACAAAGTGGATAAAATTGGCCTTGCTCCATTCAAGTGGATGTGGAGGGTCTGGGGATTGTGCTCTCCACGTGAGCTCCCCCTGTATCCCTGCCTGTTAGCCATGGTGGCCTCTAGGCCCTGAGATACCTCCACAGGTCCCTTAACTCCATCAAACAGTTTCAGAATGATTGTGTTTCCACTTTTTAACACTACACTTGTATAGGCTTACCTCAAAGAAATTGTGGGTTTGGTTCCAAACCACTTCAGTAAAGCAAATATCACAATAAAGTGAGTCATGAATTTTTTTGTTTCCCAGTGCATATAAAAGTTATATTTACACTATACTGTAGTCTGTTAAGTGTGCCATAGCATTATGTCTACGAAAACAATATACACACCTTAATTAAAAAATGGTTTATTGCTTAAAAATACTGACAGTCTCAATCGTCAACAAAGGAAACAGGGATATAAAATGGAGAAAAGACAGTGTCTTCAGCAAGTGGTGTTGGGAAAGCTAGACAGCTGCATGTAAATCAGTGAAGTTAGAACACACTCTCATACCATACACAAAAATAAATTCAAAATGGCTTAAAGATTTAAATATAAGACATGACACCATGAAAGTTTTAGAAGAGAACATAGGCAAAACATTCTCTGACATAAATCATACCAGTGTTTTCTTAGGTTAGTCTCCCAGGGCAATAGAAATAAAAGCAAAAATAGGGGAATTTCCTGGCAGTCCAATTGTTAGGACACAGAGCTTCCACTGCTGAGGGCCTGGGTTCAATCCCTGGTCGGGGAGCTAAGATCCCACAAGCTGCCTGGTGCGGCCCAAAATAAAATAAAATAAAAGCAAAAATAAACAAATGGGGCCTAATCAAACCTAAAAGCTTTTGTACAGCAAAGGAAACCATTAAACAAAGCAAAAAGACAACCTATGGAATGGGAGAAAATTTTTGCAAATGATGTGACTGACAAGGGCTTAATTTCAAAGTATACAAACAGCTCATGCAGCTCAATAATGAAAAAACAAAGCCCAATCAAAAAATGGACAGAAGACCTAAACAGACATTTCTCCAAAGACGACATACAGATGGCCAAGAGGCACATGAAAAGATGCTCAACATTGCCAATTAGTAGTGAAATGCGAATCAAAACTACAATGAGGTTCCACCTCACACTGGTCAGATGGCCATCAAAAAGGCTACAAATAGGGCTTCCCTGGTGGCGCAGTGCTTGAGAGTCCGCCTGCCGATGCAGGAGACGCGGGTTCGTGCCCCGTTTCGGGAGGATCCCACATGCCGCGGAGTGGCTGGGCCCGTGAGCCATGGCCGCTGAGCCTGCGCGTCCGGAGCCTGTGCTCCGCAAATGGGAGAGGCCACGACCGTGAGAGGCCCGCATAACGCAAGAAAAAAAAAAAAAAAAAAAAAAAAGGCTACAAATAACAAATGCTGGAGAGGGTGTGGAGAAGAGGGAACACTGCTACATTGTTGGTAGAAATGTAAATTGGTGCAGCCACTGAGGAAAACAGTATGGAGGTGCCTTTAATAACTCAAAATAGGGTTACCCTATGATCCAGCAATCCCACTCCTGGGCATATATCCAGAGAAAACTATAATTCGAAAAGATACATGCACCCCTATGTGCATAGCAGCACTATTTACAATAGCCAAGACATTGTAACAGCCTAAATGTTCATTGACAGATGAATGGATAAAGAAGATGTGGTGCATATCTACAATGGAATATTACTCCGCAATAAAAAAGAATGAATACCATTTGCAGCAACAGGCATAGACCTAGAGATTATCATACTAAGCAAAGCAAGTCAGAAAGAGAAAGACAAATACCATATGATATCACTTATATGTGAAATCTAAAATATGACACGAATATATCTATGAAACAGAAACAGACTCACAGACTTAGAAAATAAACTTATGTTTACCAAAGGGGAAAGGGAGTGGGAGGGGGATAAATTAGGAGTGTGGGATTAGCAGATACAAGCTGCTGTAAATAAAATAGATAAACGACAAGGTCCTACTATATAGCACGGGGAACTATATTCAATGTCCTCTAATAAACCATAATGAAGAATATGAAGAAGAATAGATATATGTATCTATATAAATGTATAAGTGAATCACTTTGTTGTACACAAGAAACTAACACAACATTGCGAATCAACTCTACTTCAGTTAAAGAAAAAATGCTGGGTCTTCCCTGGTGGTCCAGTGGTTAGGACTCTGTGCTCTCACTGCCGAGGGTCCGGGTTCAATCCCTGGTCAGGGAACTAAGATCCCACATGCCCCTAGCTGTACATACCCTCACCTCACCTTCCTCCTGTGGCAGGTATATCTTACTCAGGTGGTTAAGATTGCTTCGGTGCTAAAGATGAATGGGTCCTAAGACGGGAAAACTTAATATTAGTTTTATAGCTTCGTCACACCTTGTTAGAAAAGATTAACGAAAGCATTTTCTAAAAAACAGATTTCCAAACTTCTTCGCAGTCTCTTCCTCTAGGCCCAGGATTCTAATTATGTGACTTTCCACAATGTAGCCCTTACCCAGTAAGCAGTCTATTCTACTCCTGCTGCGCTGAGGTGTCCTTTTTCTCTTCTGCTTTTCCAAGTGCATGTTAAGGTTGGATTCTTTTTTTTATCTTAGTTGCTGAAAGGTACTGGGTTATATTATTTTTGCTCTTTCCACAAATAATAAAATCTCTTTCTCTTTTTGAAAAATACAGTGGATTGTCCTGTTTGTGGGGTTCATATTCCAGAAAATCACATTAATAAGCACTTAGACAGCTGTTTATCACGTGAAGAGAAGAAAGAAAGCCTCAGAAGGTAAGAAAGTTAAGCATAACCGTTGAGCTACTTTAGCTTGTTGCCTCCTATGGTTTATAATATATGAGCCAACTCCACTGGCTCTCCTTGTTCTTTCCTCAACTCCCACCTTGCCAAATATAATTAACTTTATTATATGCTAATAAAATTTGACTTAACAAGAAACTAGTGATTTAGAATTCAGTTCTTTTTAAACTTGTTTTCTTCTCTTAGAATTTTAGAACTACCATAAAGCCCTTGGCCCAAGAAAGCAAGGTTAGACTCTGAATATAGAACACATTAAATCTGTTTTTGGTTTTTAGGAAGCTCAGAAGTTTAAATTTGTAAAATCTAGCTTTTTCAAAAATTCTGAATAGTTAATTACTATATACATATGACATACTATATACATATGACAATAAAAGGTACAAACGACACCTGAAAGTAACACAACGTTGTAAATCAACTGTACTCCAGTAAAAATTAAAAAGAAAAAAGGTACAAAAGGGTATTTTTTTTTGCCTTTTTTTGTTTTTTTAGAAAATATGCGATCAATTATTCATTCAGCAAACACTTATTAAGCACATAACCATGTGCCAGGCATTCTACAAAGCATTGGTGAATCACTGGTGAATGAAAGTCAAATTCTCTGCTCTTAACACCCTTTTGTTCTGGAAGGATGCAACCAGTAGGCTTGCATTTTGAAGGCAGTGGTTTTCTCTGTTATTGCATATGTAGAAGCTTGCAGTTGTATAGTTTGTCTGTGGGCTAGACTCAAAGGGTGTGTTTGAAATGTAGAGAGAGAGAGAGAGAGAGAGAGAGAGAGAGAGAGAGAGAGAGAGTGTGTGTGTGTGTGTGTGTGTGTGTGTGTGTGTGTGTGTGTGTGTGTGTGTGTTTGTCCCGACCAGCTACCCAGGTTAGATAACTAAGTTGTCAACCCAGTATCTGCACCTAAACTCACACTATTCTGCCTCGCCTTATACATCAAAATCACAATAGTTTACTAAACTAGGCCACTGTTGTTACACATGTAAGTTGTAAGTTAGGAATCAAATTGTAGTCAAAGTTAACCTGTAGGGTGTTAAAGAATCAGTGATAATGAAGATAATAAGGAAGCAGAAGCCGCAAATTAGATGAGTCTGGTGATGAAGGGAAGAGGAGAGATGAGATGGTAGTTTGGGGAAGGATTAAGGAGCAAGATCAGGGAAGATTTCATTTTTTAAAATAGCAAAATTATATAAGCCTTTAGCCTCCGGATCTGCTCTCTCCAGGGAGAGAGCAGGTGATGTAAAGAACAAGAGATCAAAAGTCCCGTAATGAAGTTATCCTTGACATGCAGAAGGAACCCTTCCTCTGAAACAGGATGGAAGAGGGAGAGAATAGGTGATAATTCCGAGATCTGGAAAGGAGAGGGCGGAAATTGAAGAAATTAATTGTATCCAGGAGGTGGGAACAAACAGAATGATGGGCTCTTACGTTTGGTCTGTTTGGAAGAACTTGGAAGAGTGCCAGAAACCGTGCTGATAAGAGAGGACTATTTTATTGTTCTTTTGTGAGTAAAGCTAAAATGGTGTCACTAGATTTTATGAGTAAGTCTGGAGTGAATACAGGTTCCGAGGGACAAACTCTGGCTGTTATAATTTACAAAAGTTAACATATAAAGCACAGTGATGCTTTATTAATTTACAGCAGGGGGCACCAATTGCCAGTTCTTACTGTCGTGTTTTTAGCTTGATAGTTAACTTCTTTCCCCGAGCAGGACCTTTTTTTTCAAGTGAAAACGCACAGTGAACCATAACATATAAAACAGAGAAAATTGACCCTGTTCCATTAAAGTGGAGGTGGAGGGCTTGGGGACTGTGCTCCTCTCTCTGACCTCCCTCTGCGTCCCTGCCTTGTATCCACAGTGGCCTTCAGGCCCCAAGATCCCTCCACAGGTCCCTGCGACAGATGCCTGTGCGGTCCTGCGTGCCCAGTACTCACTCCTAGTGGGTACGTTTGTTGACGAGAATAAAATTTAGACTTTTAGGTTGCCTAGTTAGTCGAGATTTGGAATAAAGCTGGATCATCACGAGGATTATTTCTCATAAGCCGTGAGAATCTAATGACCTGCCTTTCTCTTTAGAAATGTTTTTTCCTGAAGAGTGAGTTGGGAATATAGAAGCTGGGCATTTTCTCCTTGAAGAGTAAGGAATCAGCACTGATAATCTTGCTTGGACTGCTCTTTCTCTAGATGCATCCATTGTATTTCTTCTAACACACTTAGCTCTGTCAGTTTATCCAAAGACAGACTCCTCCGTGTGTAATTAAGTTCAAATTCCAGTAGTGGTTCCAAACAGGCTCTGTGGAATACTATAATCCTGCCGATTACTCTGTAGCGCAATTTAGAAGCACTGCATTCACTCCCTCTTTCTCTCTTTCTTAGGGAAAGAGTCACTGTGTAAGTTAGTGTATTGAAGGCTCTGAGAATTCCTTCGTCAAACATAATTGTTGGATTTTGTTTAATCCAGTAATTCCTAAATATTTTTGACCTTAAAACCTTTTTGTCCTTATAACTCATCTTGCAAAGCTACTGTTTTTGAAGATACACTTAGGGAGACATTGAACCACCTTTCTCTTTAGTTACATCCTCGTCTTGCGGTCTGGTCACATAAAAGAATCTCTGACGTTTAAAAAATTTTCTCCACAACACCCCAACAGGCCACTTCTTTAATTTGGATGACAGCCCTTAACCCATTCTGTGTAGATTCATATCAGAGTTGATTCAAAGAATACTCTTCCTTTTGATGTCCTCAGATTCTTAGGACCCTTAAATGCATTACTGTTTCACCAAATCATGGAAGAAAGGTAAAGTAGCATTTTCATGTTTTGGGAAACATTTATCAGGCTTCGTATTTTAAAATTCATGACAGAAATTGTTGATTTCTGCTGGTGCTTTTCATTGTAAATGCCAGTGAACAGTAGAGTTTTCCATTAGAAATTCACAGTCGTTAAGTTTTATCATCTATCCTAATAAAATTTAAAAAATGTTTTAGGTACAGACTTACTGAATTATCCCTCACAGTGTTCTTGTATAAACTCCTACAAAAGGTTTTTCAGCTCTTGCTACCTTCTGTGATTTTATTTAGCCATAATCTTATCAGTGTTGTAGAGTCCAATAGGCTGTCATTATAAGAAGAGTAATTTTCAGAAAAATGTAATCTGTTGAGGGTTTGCAGGTCTTTCTGCAGTTACATAGTTATTTCTGGCTTTTAGATCATATTGATAAGAGCATAAAAGAAATAACCAACCTAGCCAGGGAATGGTACTGTTGGGTAATAGAGAAATGTTTGGTTGTTTCCAGTCTTATTCACCTGTACTCTCTCCATCTCAGTGTGGTCTCTGGACCATTTGCATTAGATTTCCACGTGAAACCTTGTTAATAGAGATTTTAGGTTTCCACTTAAAGAGCTGAGTCAGAATTGGTGGGTGGTGTGGCCATTGCGACTGAGAACTGCATTTTAAATAAGCTCTCCAGGTGGTTCTGAGATGCACTCAAGTTTGAGCAGCATGGCCTTGTGCCAGCTAGTTATATGCAAGTCTTTTGTAAAATCTTGTTTTTCTGGATAAGCCTATTACTTTCAAGTTCCTATTAATTTTTACCTGAAGTTTTGATATTTCATCTAAAAATGATTGCAGTTGTAGTGACTACCTTGAATACATGTTTATTAAGCACCTTATTGCTATAGTGTTGAGCCAGGTGATGTACTTAGAGAAACAGGTATAATCAGATTAAATAGATTAAAATTCACTCTGGGTTCCTGTTTAAATAATTGTCTCAAGTCACTGATACCCTTAGGTAGCTTGACTTCTACATATTCTATTTAAAGAAATAATGCTTCTTAATTGGTGTTTAGAGGGAGTATAAGAAAGTCATTTGATAGAACTTTGTCATATTTAAAATTGTAGCTTAGTGCTTATCATTGTGTTTGTTATGTAAATACAGTGAAGAGCCAGGTGGGGATTTTGCCAGTACACTTCTTAATGCCTTATATATTTGTTAGTATAATTAATTGAAGTTGGAGGAAAAAAAACAGTGCTGTGTTTCTTGCTGTTGTTTTCAGTTGTGTTCTTTTGAAGATGATCCCGTAAATACTACCTACCCATCAACTGTCTGAATTCTTTTTCCATTGGTGTAATGAGTTGGGTAAAGCTAACCATCCCATCAAGTCTTCTTTTATTTCACCTAGTGCTTTTGCAAAATGATTGCCTTGGGCCTAAGCGGGCATTTTTGGCTGTGTATCAGAAATATTTTTAAAGAAGCTGTATATGATGATATTCTTAAATCCATAGCCTGACCCGCAATAGCATTTGTACTCTAATCACCTGAGATAGCTGGTTTTATAGAGATTTGTGTGGAAACCATGGGCAAATTTTAGGAAAAGCATGCTTTAAAGAGGTAGTGAATAAGTTCACGTAAGTATGACCCTAATTTCTCATGGCGTTTAGTCCACAAGCCTTCTGTATGAGTCCCAGGTCTGCATCTTTAGGCCAGGCCTCTCTCTGAGACCTAAACTAACTTTGTCTAAGTTCTGGCTGCCACCTAGACCCCTCTATCGGAATGTCCCACTGCCACTTTAGATGCATCACTGTCAGAAAAATACTGTCAACTTTATTTGTAAATTTAATCCTTCTTCTCTTTCCTGTTTTTGTCTTAATGGTTCTGCTATTCTCCCAGTCTTCTTGGTATTGAGTCAGAAGGTAAATTACTGTTCTGCATGAAAAGCATTGGGTAATTCACAGTAAACCTCAGTGATCTCTTTTCTCCCTTTTCAGCTCTGTTCACAAGAGGAAGCCACTGCCTAAAACTGTATATAACTTGCTGTCAGATAGAGATTTAAAGAAAAAGCTAAAACAGCATGGATTATCTGTTCAAGGAAATAAACAACAGCTCATTAAAAGGCACCAAGAATTTGTACACATGTACAATGCCCAGTGTGATGCTTTGCATCCTAAATCAGGTAAAGTAATTAAACAATGAGTTGTGTTTATCCTCTGGATAAAGCAGTTTTGTGTGGCTTAGTGGTTATAAAGCACAGAAAAATTTTTTAATACATTTTTGATAATAGGTAAGGTATGCAAATGTACTCCTTCCGAAGGTACCCAGAGTGTCCTGTGATAAGCCAGCCTTTCTCTCAGCCCGTCTCTCCGTCCCCCTTCCCTTCTCAGAGGCAACCACTGCTGCCAGCTTCTCATGAATATGAAGGTTGATCTAGAGAGCGTGGCCTATAATCTGAGTTTTGCAACTTTATGACTGGGTGACTGTGGGCAAATTACTTATATCTGACCTTGGTTTTCTCACCCATAAAGTAAGAGTTATAATACTACCTACTTCATAGTGTTTTTGAGCAGAATAAATGATACAATGCATGTAAAGTCCTAGCATAGTACCTTAGCAAGTAGTCAGCATTGAATAAATGTTACCATGAGATTATTAAGATTGTTATACACAAAAATATACCCTTGATCATTATTGTTATAAAAATGTTAATTTTATGTACATACTGCTTAATAGTTTGTTCTTTCCATTTAACCACACACAAATTTTGGAGTTCTTTCAGTTGTTAGCATATGGATGGAATTGCCTAATTAAAAAAAAACTGAAGTATACTATGCAAATAGGAACTTACACAAATTGTAAATATATTGTTCAGTGAATTATCACAAAGCAAAGGGAAAGTGCCTTTGTAACCACTATTCAGATCACTACCAGCATCACAGAAGCCCCCTCCCAATCACTACTACCTTCATTCTCACAGATGACCACCTTCTTGACTTCTCAAACCATATATGCATTTTGCCTGTTTTTGCCTGTATTATATCTTTATATAAATGGAATAATAAGTAGTTTATGCATTCTTCTCAGTCTGATTTCAGTTTTTTACATTATGTTTATAAGGTTTATCCATATTTTTGTGTACAGTTGTGATTTTTAAAAATTTTTTGTTGCTGTAGCATATTCTATTATGTAAATACATTACACTGTCCATTCGGTGGCTGATGGACATTTGGATTTTTCCACTCTTTGGCTTTTAAGAATAATGCTGCTATGAGTAACCTTTTGCAGGTCTCTTGGTGCTCGTAGGCACACATGTTTGGGGGATACGTATACCTATCCCCCAAATTATGTTTTTGCAGATGTTCAGCTTTCATGGGTACAGGCAGAAACTCAGTGCCAATGTATGCTCTCATCAGGAGGGTATGAGATTCCAGTTTTCCCACATCCTTAACAACATCAATATTGTCAATTTTCCGTTTTGGCCATTCTGGTGGGTCCACAGTAGTATCTCATTTTTGTTTCCCTAATGGCTTGTAGTGTTCAGCATATTTTTATATTGTTATTGGCCACCTGGATATTCTTTTTGGTGAAATACCCATTTAAGTCTTGTGCCCGATTTTTCTGTGCTGTGGATCTGTTGTTTCCTGATTTACTTGTGGGGGGTACGTGAATTTTTCTGGATACACATCTTGCTGGGTGTGTATATGTTTCTCTTTTAATTTCATCTTTTCCCTCTCTTAATGGCTTCATTTGAGAGGTAGAAGTTTTAAATTTTATATCCAATTTGTTGCATTTTCCCATTGGTTAGTACTTTTTTGTCTTTGCCTACTGCAAGATCATGTTTTCTTCTAAGAGCATTATTCTTTTTGCTTCTACCTTTCAATCTACAGTTTATCTGGAATTGATTTTAGCATATGTTGCGAGGTAAGGGGTGAGATTCTTTTGTTGTTTCCATATGGATAGCTGATTGATGTCACACCATTTACACATTGAATTGTTGGTACAGCTTGGTTGAGAATCAGCTGACCATATATGTATGGGTCTGGACGTTGTTTTGTTCCATTGGGTCATTTATTTATCCTTGTGCCAGTAGTGCACTGTCTTAATTACTTTATGAGTAATTTGTAATAGATCTTGCTGTCTGGTAATGTAGTTCCTCCAGCTTTGTTGTTTATTGAGATTGTCTGTTTATATGTGAATGGGTATACAAATCGTGGTACAGCCATACAGTGGAACACTGCTTAGCAATAAAAATGAACTACTGATAAATGCAACAACATGGATAAATCTCAAAAGCATTGTTGTAAGTGAAAGAAGCCAGATACAAAAGACAACACACTGTATAATTTTAAAACTCCATTTATTTAACATTTTAGAAAAGGCAAAACTATAGGGACATAGAAGAGATCAGTATGTCCCAGGGCCTGAGGGTAAGGGGGAGGGAATTTACCGCAGTGGGGCAGAAGAATTTCTGGGGGTGAAGGAAATGTTCTAGAGTTTGGCTGAAATGATGGCTAAATGACTATTAATAGGCAACTGGGCTTGTCTCCAATTTTTGGCTATTCTGGATAAAGCTACTATAAACATGGGCTTATAGATTTTTATGTAGCCATGTGCTTTCATTTCTCTGGTATTTTCCTTTTCATTCAGTTAAAATATTTTCTAATTGTTGTTGTGATCTCTTCTTTTACCCATGGGTTATTTGGAAGTGTTTTCAATTTCCAAATATTTGAATATTTCCCAGATACCTTTTTTTTTAATCATTTCTAATTTGATTCCATTGAAGCAGTTCTGTATGATTTCGGACCTTTTACATTTATTGAGACTTGTTTTATAACTCAGCATTAGGTCTTCCTTGGTGAGTGTTCCTTAAGCACTTGAAAATTTGGGGGGTTTTTGTTCAATGATCTGTAGTGTTAGTTATGTAAAGTTGCTAGGTAGTATGTTCAAGTATTCTACATCCTTACTTATGCTATGTTTACTGATTCTATCAGTACTGAGAGGATTATTGAAATCTCCAAGGGTATTTGTGGATTTTTTATTTTTCCTTTCAGTATGCTCTGTTTTCTTTACATTTTGAATCTCAGTAATGAGGTATATGTGCATTTAGTATTGTTATGTCTTCTTGATGAATTAACCTATTCATTATTATGACATATTTGTTTTAGTCTCTGGTAATATTCCATAAATAATAATCTTATTTCACTGTTTTCTTTAAACATACTGTGTCATTATATTTAAACTGTGTTTTTTGGTAAACAGTATGTGGTTTGGATTTGCTTTTTAAACTTAATTTGACAAGATATACCATTAAATTGTAGAATTTAAAACTTTTTCATGGGCTTCCCTGGCAGTGCAGTGGTTGAGAGTTCGCCTGCCTATGCAGGGGACACGGGTTTGTGCCCTGGTCAGGGAGGATCCCACATGCCGTGGAGCGGCTGGGCCCATGGGGCCATGGCTGCTGAGCCTGCGCGTCCGGAGCCTGTGCTCCGCAGCGGGAGAGGCCGCAGCAGTGAGAGGCCCGCGTACAGAAAAAAAAACAAAACAAACAACTTTTTCATTTAATCTATTTGGTTGGGTTTAAGTCTACCATCTTGCTCTTTATTTTCTCTTTGTCCTGTCCATTCTTTGTTTTTTTTTCTTTTCTTGCTTTCTTTTAGATGATTTTTAGTTCTCTATTCTATCTCCACTGTTGGCTTATTAGCTGTACCTCTGTTTAATTTCTTTTAGCAGTTGTTCTAGAGTTTACCACGTGCATCTTAAACTTATCACAGTCTACCTTCAGATATTATTGTACTACGTGTTTAACATAAGGACCTTGCCCTTTCCATCCTTGGTTTTATTGTCATAGATTTTTCTTCTATGTGTTATAAACCTCATAATACTTTGTTACCGTTTTTGCTTTAAACTGTCAATTTTCCTTTAAAGAAATTTTAAAAATTGAAAAGGAAAGTCTTTATGTGCCTACACATTCACCATTTATAGTATTCCTTATTTCTTTGCTTAGATCCAGGTTTCCATCTGATGTCATTTTCTTTTGGTCTGAAAATCTTCATTTAATGTTTCTTGTAGTGCACATGTGTTGAGACAAGTTCTTTCCACTTTTATTTGTCTGAAAAAGTCTTAGCTTTGCATTCTTTAAAAAAAAACTTTATTTGGAAATAATTTTGAACTTATGGGAAGGTTGAAACATTATCATAAAGAACACATATGTACCCTTTACACAGATTTACCTGTTAACATTTTGCCCCATTTGGTTTATGAATTACTGTTTCTCTCTTTTTATTAATGTATATGTGTTTGTGTGTGTGTACATCTTTATATACACATATATTTTTCTTAAACTATCTGAGAATAAGTCGTATAATCTTGTCTCCTAAATACTTTATTGTGTATTTCCTAAGAAAAGAGATATTCTCTTTTATTGCTGCAGTACAGTTATCAACTTCAGTAAATTCATCTTTGTTAAATAGTTCTTTCATCTATCATCTCTATTCCAGTTTCAGCAGTTGACCCCGTAATGGCCTTTATGGATTTTTTTTCCCCCCTCCAGTACATGATCCAGTTTTGGATCACATTATTAAACTTAGTTGTAATATCCTCTCAGTCTCTCAGTCTGGAACAGTTCCTCAGCCTTTCTTTGTCTTCTATGACATTGACATTGGCATTTTAAAAGAATACAGTCTTTGTTGTTGTTGGGTTTTTCCCCCAAATAGAATGTTCCTCATTTTGGCCTTGTCCTGTGTTTCCTTATAATTATGTTCAGGTTGTGCATTAGTGGCCAGAATACTATATAAGTGATGTTTTGTCCTTCTCAGAATATCACCTCTAGAGGTATTTGACATCTTTGTGCCCTTCATTTGTGATGGCAGCTTTGATCACCTTGTCGATTTCTTCACTTTGTAGTTTCCTCATTACTCCTAGTAAGAAATCTGTAGAGAGACACTTTCATACCATCTACATATTCTATACCTCATTAAAATCTCACGCCTGTATTTAGCATTCTTTGGTAATTTTTACCTGACTAGTCTTTTCTATGTAGTTGCACAATGTTGATTTTCTAATTTTAGCCTTCCTTCCACATTTGCCAGTTGATACCTGCCATGGTCCTGAAAACAGGAGCCTTCCTTTCTTGTATTTAATTTGTCTATTTTCAATATGGATTCACAGATTTATAGCTTATTTCCATCCTTAATTATTTTGGTGTTTATGTTTCTAGATTTGGCCAGTGGGAACTTCTCCATGCTGATCCTTGGTCCTCATGCCATACTTTCATTATTATCATTATTATTTTTTACCATTTCCTTATTTCTAGCATAACAAGGTAGTGATTCCCTGTCCCAGCCCTGGAATCAGCCATTTCCCTGAGAAGCTTTGGTTCTTTTGGGGGAAAAACAAGATAAGGCTACCAGCCATGCTCATTGCTACCTGGTACCTTTGCTTCTAGACTCTTTCAGCAGGTGGAGCTCAGGAATATATACACACATATACATATGCATACATGGATATGTGTATACATACACATGCATGTATGCCTGTATACTACATGTATATGTATGCATGTAAATCCACTTGTACATATTAGAAATCATGAGAACATACCAGTACCTTTACTTTCAGTGCAGCCCCACAGGGGTCTTCTTTACCTTTCTCTATTTCATATTTGTATTTCCCTTTTTCCACAGGGAGAATCTTCCCTCTCAGTAGCATCAGCACGTTTACTAATTTGTTCAGTTCTGTAATATATCTAAAATCGTTTCAGAATTGCTTCATCTGTACTACTACACCTCTCTGCAACCAGAGAAAGAATTCCAGATATTTTTTGAGTTCTCTCTACCCAGTCTTCCCTCTCCCCTCCCCCCTCACCTGCACTAAGGGTACATAGTCATTTACTGTGTTCATAAGTTATTTTTTCCCTTTATTGTGGTTATGTTATTTGAAATAATACAGTGACAGTTCATTTGTTTAACTTTGTTTCCAGTTTAAAAAAAATAAATTTATTTATTTTTATTTTTGGCTGTGTTGGGTTTTCGTTGTTGTGTGCGGGCTTTCTCTAGTTGTGGTGAGTGGAGGCTACTCTTCGTTGTGGTGCGCGGGCTTCTCTTGTTGCAGAGCATGGGCTCTAGACGCACGGGCTTCAGTAGTTGTGGCTCGCGGGCTCAGGTGCTCTGTAGCATGTGAGATCTTCCTGGGCCAGGGCTCGAATCCGTGTCCCCTACATTGGCAGGCAGATTCTTAACCACTGTGCCACCAGGGAAGCCCTTTGTTTCCAATTTTTATTGTTGTTATTTAGTTTCCTCTTCTAAGTATGAGAAATTAATAACAGATATATCATTTAAACTGCTTTAAAGAGATATACAGTTGACCCTTGAACAACATGGGTTTGAACTGCAGATTATATGCAGATTTTTTTCAGTAAATATAGTACCTGTGTTTTAATTTTACAGATCTTTAAATTAACTAAGTGTGGGGAGAAGTTTGTGTGGTAGGCTGGGAGCATCAGCAGTGTTTAGCTGGAGTAGGTCCGATATTGTCAGAAAGGTTTCTGATCTCTCCCTTTCACTGACCTTTGCTTAAAATAGGTTTTTCTTGAGACTCTTTTTTTTCTTTCTTCTGTGAGTGTTGGTGGTTCTGGATTGCAGGCTTCACCAGAGACGAGTCTGGGATATTGTGAAGATAAAAAGAAAACCCGGGAAACTTACCACAGAGTTGTTCCTCAAATTCTGAGGTCCTTAGCCAGTCCATTTTCCTCCTTCCACTTTTCAGAATTCTCTTAACCTTGTCTGTTATATCCAGGGTTTGTAGTTATGCTTCGCAGGTAAGATTATGAGAAATGAGAAGAGACATGAATCTAGGCCATCTTGTTTGGAAACAGAAGTCCTTGTTCATGTATGTATTTTTGATTTCTGTTTTAGGTGCAAACACATTAGGATTGTTAAGTTTTCTTGGTGACTTGACCCCTTTCTGTAATTTCCCTCTTTGTCCCTGATAACATTCATTGCTCTGGAGTCTCTCGTGCCTCATATTAAGATAGCTATTTCAGATTTCTTTTCATTGGTGTTTACAGGATACATCGCTTTCCATTCTTTGTTATGAACCTATTTTGAATCTATGTCTTTTATTTAAAATGGGTTCTTTGTTGACAGTATATTGTTTGGTTTTTCTTTTTTAATCCAGTCTGCATTCTCTGGCTCTTATTAGTGCTTTTAGACCATTTACATTTGATGTAGTTGGCTTTCGACTTAACATCTTGCTAGTTGTTTTGTTTGTTCCATCTGCTTTGTATTCCTTCTGTCCTTTTTTTTTAAAAAATATCTTAGATTAATTGAGTATTTTAAAAATTATATTTCATTTCTACTATTGACTTATTATTGTACCTCTTTTTCAAAATTTTAGTGTTTGCCTTAGGGTTTACAGTGTACACCTTTAATTAGTCACAGTCTACCTTCAGATAATAAACTGCTTTGCTTGTAGTATAAGAACCTTATACAAGTTTACTCCCAGTCCCTAATTCTTTGTGCTGTTGTTGTCATGCTGTTAACACAATACATTGCTATTGTTTTTCCTTTAAACAGACAATTATCTTTTATAGTAGTTAAAAATAAGAAAAGTATATTTCATATTTACCTTCATTTTTACCATTTCTAACACTTTGTTTCTTCTTACAGAGATGAATTTCTGGTTTTAAATTTCTTTTGCTTGAAGAAATTCCTTTAACACTTTTTTTGGTACAGATCTGCTAATAATATATTCTTTCAGTTTTTGTTTGTCTCAGAAAGTCTTCATTTCTCTTTCACGTTTGAAAAATATTGCCCTTGATATAGAATTCTGGGTTGGTAGGTTTTTTCCCCAACACTTTAAATTCTTCATTCTGTTGTCTTCTGGATTGAATAGTTTTTGATGAGCGGTATGATGTAATACATGACTTTTATTGGTGTGGTATACCCCTTTTTCTCACTGGCTTCAAGATTTTCTTTGTGTGTCTATGTGTAGGTATATTGTTGCGTTTTTGTTTTGTTATGTTTTTTGTCTTTTATTCTGCTTGATATTCTTTGAGCTTCTTGCATTTGTGGTCTGACATCTTTCATTATATTTAGTAAATTCTGGCCATTAGATCTTCAAATATTTTCTCTCCCTTTTTTCTTCTTCTGGGATTTCTATTACGTGTATGTTAGGGCTTTGATATTGTCTCACAGCTCTTAGTTGCTCTATTCTGGTTTTTTTGTGTTTTTTTCCCCCTTTTTCTCTGTTTCTGTTTGGGTAATACCATCAATCCCATTTTTAAGTTCACCTATTCTTTCCTTAGCTGGGTCAAGTTATCTCTGCTAATGTCTTTTTATTTCTAACATTTCTCTTTTATTCTTCTTGATGATTTCATCTCTCTCCTGAAATGCCCCATTTGTTCCTGCATGTTGTTCATCTTTTCCAGTAGATGTTTTAGCATATTAATCGTAGTTACTTTAAATTCCATGTCTGGTAGTTGTAACATCTGGGCAACTGATATCTGAGTTTGGTTTTGTTATTGTTGTTGTTTGTTTGCTTGCTTGTTCATATACCTTGTAAATTTTGGTTGAAAACCAGACTTAATATGTGAGACTCTAAATGCTGAAGTAAATAGTATGAATGACTAAAAAATGGACTTGTCTCCTCTTCTGCTAGGACTTCACTGTGTGTGGTTGATTGGTTTGGATTTTGTTGTTGCTGTGGTTGTCCTTGGTTGACCGCCACTTTCATATCCCTTGTGCTTTTTAGATCGGTGCCTGAGCTACCAGAAGTTTGTTTGTTTGTTTTTAAAATGTACCTGTATCACTCGCACTTAGGTTTTCCCTGTAAATCTGTGCCTCAAGGAGTCTTTCCATGCTCACTTCTCTCCCAGTGGCTGATTACAGTTTACCTGTCACTTGGAGTGTCCTTGCTCCGTGGTAGGGAACATGAGGTTGTTCTCTTTTATTGTAGCTTAGCCTCCGTCTTAGGCAGGCCCTTGATTCTGGGTCTCACAGGTGGGTCTCTCTCAGTGATCCTGTGCCTCCCCAAGTGGCAAGGGTCCTATAGTGGTCTGGGCCCAGGGCAGTCTCCTGACCCTTCTGCCGGAGTAGAGGGTTTTGTTTGTTTACTTTTTCTCCATTTACCTGTGCTCTGGGGACTTCAGTTTTGCTGACCTTCCCTCAGGAGCTTAATGCTTTTGTTTCCTAGGGTTAAAGATCTGATGGGGCTTCATGTCCTTCCTGCACTGGGGGCTGTTCTTTCCCAAGCCTGTATCCGGAGGGATACTTTTTCTAATTTCTCATCCTTCCCCCAGTAGTTCTTGAGGGTATCCAGTAAGGTCTATAGAAAACCTTGGAATAGGTGTGAGTCTCCTTGTGTCTAAGATTCCCAGGATTTTTATATTTTCATGGTTCACCCTTCACCTTTTGCAATTCATCAAAAAGTTTATCTGAGGGACTTTCCTGGCGGTCCAGTGGTTAAGACTATGCGCTTCCACTGCAGGGAGCGCGGGTTCGATCCCTGGTCTGGGAACTAAGATCTCGCATGCCTTGCTGTGCGGCCAAAAAAAAAAAAAAAGTTTATCTGAAATCTTCTTACCCAGCAGTAGGATAATCCTTGTTTTATTATGTCAACCAGTACTCGTGACCCCTCTCTTCTCTAAGGCACCTGACTTTCCTTAGATTTCAGGCTAGTTGGTTTCCCTGTGACCTTAGTTCTCTTGGGTTCGAGTAAAGTCACAGTTTTATAGGTTATCTAGCCTCTTCTCATTGTTAGGGTGAGAATGACACTATATCCAGCTCTTTACATCACAAACAGAATCAGAAGTCTCCCTGAAAGATTTAAGCCCCTAAATTGCATCTAATCCTAGTACAGTTTCCTTAATACCTTAGAAGAGAGTATGCCAGATGTTCTCTAACTTGAATGATACTTGGGTTAGTGGATTGGGTAGAATGCAAGTGGTCCCTTTGCTTTCCTGTTATACCATGATTCACAGAGGGAGAGATTGTTTACATTGTTTCTACTGGTCTAATGATATTAGGGAGGCAAGAGGTACCTCTCAGTGCTTGAAAAACAAACTTTGAAATGAGGTAATTGCATTCTTAAATGATCCTCTCGAGGACTGTCAGTTTTGTAAAAAAACTTTTTAATAGAGATTATTTATAAATTCTGTAGAATTTAAATTCTTACCGTGAAGAATATGGTGATTTCCCCTATTTACCTGTTGCCTGACTCAAACAGTTGTCAACTCATGCCTAATCGCGTGTTGTCTGTCATTTACATCCCTTACCCCCATCGATTATGTTGAGGCAAATTCTAGATATAGTATCTTTTTATGTATAAATGTGTATAAGGGATTGTAGTTTTTTTCCCCTATACTATATGTGTATTTTAGTCTTAATATGTTGGCCTAGTAGGCAGAAGGATAGCATTGGTGAATTTCATGCTGTTTGCATTCAAAGGTATTTGTATATGAGATGGAGTGTATTTCAGATCTCTTTGATGTATGTGATTGGTAAATACACCTACTGACAAAAATTCTGGAGTCAAGGCCATCTACCCCCTAGTATTTGTAGACCTTTGTCTTTCCTTGAAAAGTAGACTGTTGTAACATTTTGTACATTGGAGGTTCAGTGGGTATCCCCTAAGAATAGAATTCACTCTAACATTAATTTTCATATTCCATTGGAACTCTTGTTTATACCTGTATCCTCAAAGGAAAGAGCAAGATGACTTTGCTATACTCTTCCAGTTATATTTTAAACTGTAATTGCATGTGTAAAAGTTAAGTGTTTTAACTCTGTGTTTTTTTTTTTTAACCCTTTTATTTTGAAATGACTTTAGACTTACAGAAAAATTACAAAGACAGGACAGGGAGTTCATGTATACCCATCGTCCAGCTTCAGTGTTAAGAGTTTATATAACCAGGGTACATTGAGCAACACCATGTAATTAATATTGGCTGTATGCCCTTATTTTAACAGCTGCTGAAATAGTTCAAGAAATTGAAAATATGGAGAAGACTAGGATGCGTCTTGAAGCTAGTAAACTCAACGAAAGCGTATGTTGATGGTCTTTTTCGGTATCTCGGTAGAAATGAAGGAAGGAAAAGTCGAATACCCTACAAATTAAAGCAAACTAGTGTTAAATCTGTTCAGTGGGAAATGTACTAGAACACATTTCCATTTAATGTATTATGATTTACTTGCAGCTCCTTTTAGCAATTTTATCATATTTCGAAGTCTTCTGGCACAAGATCAATCCAAAGTAGAGTTTATTGATGAATTACAGTTTTATGGAAAAAAGCATGTGCCCGTACATCAGGTAACCTTGGTATTGGTCCTTTTTCTGGTGGTTGCATTTAATAAGTTCTTTAACATTTAACCCCTGTGGCCCTTAAGACCTTCATCTGTAAAACTCAGGGGGTTAACTATATAATCTCTAAGATCCCCTTTTAGCTCTGGCATTCTGCAATTCTATGGTTATACTGATGGTGAAATTAAGTAATTTTAAGAGTTGATGAGGATTGAGCATCTATTGAGCTTACTGAGGGAATCAGAGACCTAAATTTCTTCACTATTGCCTTCCTCTAGCTTGATGGTCCAAAACTTGAGGAAAGGATACCAAAGAAGAAAATAGCCATTGTGTCCTTTGACACTGGAGGAAGTGTTTTGGGCTCTCCCAACTAGACTTTTTTTCTAGACCATCGGTAATGTGTTTGTAAGGAAAGCAACAACCTTAGGGAATTAAGTTTATAATCAGATAGTAGAAAAAAATGAGATTTTCATTGACTTTACTATTACCTGTGTGCTAACTATAAGATGGAGACTATAATGAATGTGTAAGTACATTTCAGATCTTTTAAGTCTAAAATTTTAAAAAGTGAATTAGAAATTTAACACATGAAGTCTTGTATTATTGCATTTTCTCATTATTCCATTTTCTTTGTGGTAGACTTGGAAAAGTTAGGCTGGAAAAAAAGGTAGAAGACAGACAAGAAGATCTGCCTTGTTAACGATCTGCTAAATGTCTCTTCAGTCTTATAGTTTTATGTTACCTATTGTAGTAATGAATGTGGAAAATTAAATATTGAAAGTAGGAAACTTAATTGATTGTTGTCTTAATACGTCATAAATTCTAATGGAATCAGTGTTGCATTTTCTACTGATGAAAAAAAGTAATGAGTAAAATGTATGTTAATTACAATATTCAAGAGAAGTAAACAGGAGTTAATCTTCCTAAGTCTGTATAAAACAGACATGAGAGATTATTTTCCTCTATTTTAAACATCCCCATTTGAGATTTTAAAGTTTATAGTACTAATTTCTATTTTTTGTCATTTTTGGTAATTTTTAATTAACAATTCTTGGATTTTTTAGATAATGGTTTTTACAAAGGACCAAACAGAAAAGGAAATAGATGAAATTCACAGTAACTATCGTAAGTTATGTGATGTTTTCTTTGTTTACAAAGAACTTGGGTTACAGTTTTTCATCTTAAGTATTTTTATATTAATGTTTAATACAAACTTTCTTGTTAATATTACTTAAGAGACTGAATTTTGGTTGAGTGTTTACTCAAGACAGTGACCTTTTTTTGTGACTGTGTGTGTGCTCTTTGATTTGTGACTAACATTCTACTTTGAGCTTATCACTAAGCACTTTGCAGATATTAATTAGTTGCTCTCAAAGCATCTCTGTGAGAAGAAAATGGGGTTAAAATGGAAACATTCCTGACTTTGCCATCCTGTCCTCAGGCCAGTGACAGTATTTATGTAAAGAATTTCAGCACTCTGTAGCTTGCATATTTATGCTGAAGATAGTTTTCTTTTTATTCATTATTACCAGCTTCCCAACTTTATCGCTTCATTGTCCTTAAATGACCTTTATATGTATCTTTCCCAGTGCTAGCATATTACTGTTTTATCAGTTAGATAGCTGCTTATTCTTTGGCTGGTTGGTTGGTTTTTAGTTTAAATTTAAGTGCCTGGCAAACAGTATGTAGTTAATATTTGCTGAATGAATATTCCACACATGATATGCCTTAGTTGTGCCAAAAGAATTGTGTTTTCTTTTTTCACTTCTTAAGCTTTGAAGGGGCAGATACAGCTGTGATCTGTGTGGGGTGTGGGGAGGGAGGATGAAGTACACAGGCAGTAGATGTAGTTGTGATGGCCCGAGCCTTCTCGGAGCAGGGAAAGGAGGCTGGAGGATTCACGGACCAGAGGCTGAACCACAAAAGTTACAGCGCTGGTGCTCTAAAGATAGACAGATGTGATCGATCCTCTTTGATCAACCTTTAGGAAGCCAAAGTAATTTTTCTTGATACAGGAGCTAGAGAATATCAGATGATCGCTGAAGTGGCAAAACTAAGGCCTGTAACAATAAGGAAACCAGAAAATTTGCATGGAACAAAAATAATTTAAATCACTAAAGGATGGTATCTAACAATTATGCTACACTAAAGAAAACGTGGGTTAGATATAGGCAAGAAAATATACAGATATCTATTGCCCACCATTTAAATATCTTTAAAAACTTTAATTTTACTAAATAGGTCAACATGTTAAATTAATTCACTTAGCTCTAAAATAAACCTTGGTATATACTTTTTTTTTTTTTTAAACCTTTTGGGCACTTACTAAGGCTCAAGCACTTATTATTAACATTATAGTATAGTTAGAGTTTGATTTAGTATCAGGATCTAAATATACCATTGATGGTTCTTCTGTTTTTTAAACCTTTTTATTAATGTTTTAATGTACATGGGTTTTTAATTTTTTTAATTTACTTTTGGGCTGTGTGGGGTCTTTGTTGCTGCGCGCAGGCTTTCTCTAGTTGCGGAGAGCAGGGGCTACTCTTCGTTGCGGTGCACGGCCTTCTCATTTCGTTGGCTTCTTTTATTGTGGAGCATGGGCTGTAGGCGCGTGGGCTTCAGTAGTTGTGGCACACGGGCTCAGTAGTTGTGGCTCGCGGGCTCTAGAGTGTAGGCTCAGGAGTTGTGGTGCACGGGCTTAGTTGCTCCGTGGCTTGTGGGATCTTCCCGGACCAGGGCTCGAACCCGTGTCTCCTGCATTGGCAGGCGGATTCTCAACCACTGCGCCACTAGGGAAGCCCATGTATGTGGTTTTTAAGCACATTTCTCTAAGGCTTATTAAAAACTCTGACTCCTCGCCACCTCCTTGTCTCCATCTTCATTTCCTAGAATTAATAACTGTCAAATCTTTTGACTTTTGTTTTAGTAATTACCTTCATGTTTATAAAAGATTATTCTTTCTGCTATTTCTTGAAGTGTTTCAGTTTTCCATGTTAACAATTGATTGAAGTCCCAATTTGAAAAATGAAAATTTAGCTCTTTTGTGCATCCTGACTCTTACCTTCTCCTCCCTCCCAATTTCTGAATATTGTCATAATTTTTTATAAGGTCCGTATTAGTTAGAGACATTGTATACAGTTTGAACCAGGCAACATACAATACCATGGTTATGAAGTGTGTCAGAGTATGCCACCACCCAAGAATATGCCACCATGACATGTTGCTTTGAGCAGAAGGCAATCGAGAAGCAGCAGAAAGGAAAGCTCTCTGCCTTCCCCCATTTGCCTAAGTGTAGGACAGAATTACAAAGGTGTCTGTCCCTCCTCCCCTCTCTATCCCTAGAAGTAAGTCTTCCTGTTGATGGAGAACGCTCTGACTTAAATCGGCATAGCAGACTTCACTCTTGTTTACTGTGTTTTTCCTGGCCATCTCCCCATAACCGTCCTCCCACACACCTTTCTTTTTTTTTTTTTTTTTCAGTACATGGGCCTCTCACTGCTGTGGCCTCTCCCGTTGCGGAGCACAGGCTCCGGACGCGCAGGCTCAGCGGC
>NW_006790426.1:1575150-1583462 GCF_000442215.2 Lipotes vexillifer | reverse complement strand
TGGCTTGTGGGATCTTCCCGGACCAGGGCTCGAACCCGTGTCTCCTGCATTGGCAGGCGGATTCTCAACCACTGCGCCACTAGGGAAGCCCATGTATGTGGTTTTTAAGCACATTTCTCTAAGGCTTATTAAAAACTCTGACTCCTCGCCACCTCCTTGTCTCCATCTTCATTTCCTAGAATTAATAACTGTCAAATCTTTTGACTTTTGTTTTAGTAATTACCTTCATGTTTATAAAAGATTATTCTTTCTGCTATTTCTTGAAGTGTTTCAGTTTTCCATGTTAACAATTGATTGAAGTCCCAATTTGAAAAATGAAAATTTAGCTCTTTTGTGCATCCTGACTCTTACCTTCTCCTCCCTCCCAATTTCTGAATATTGTCATAATTTTTTATAAGGTCCGTATTAGTTAGAGACATTGTATACAGTTTGAACCAGGCAACATACAATACCATGGTTATGAAGTGTGTCAGAGTATGCCACCACCCAAGAATATGCCACCATGACATGTTGCTTTGAGCAGAAGGCAATCGAGAAGCAGCAGAAAGGAAAGCTCTCTGCCTTCCCCCATTTGCCTAAGTGTAGGACAGAATTACAAAGGTGTCTGTCCCTCCTCCCCTCTCTATCCCTAGAAGTAAGTCTTCCTGTTGATGGAGAACGCTCTGACTTAAATCGGCATAGCAGACTTCACTCTTGTTTACTGTGTTTTTCCTGGCCATCTCCCCATAACCGTCCTCCCACACACCTTTCTTTTTTTTTTTTTTTTTTTAATCTAGCTGAAGATGGTATTTAAGCCAGTGTTCTCAGTCACCTCCAAGTGGCTTAGAGTTACTTATTTTTTTCTGGGTATCTTCCATATATACATGAGGTATACATGTTAAAAAAAACATCTGTTTGTTTTTCTCATGTAAATTTGTCTTTTGTTATAAAGCCCCAGCTAAGAACTAAGAAGGTTAGAAGGGAGAGATTATTTTTCTTCCCTTACAGTTGTAAATTCCTTTTAGGAAAACATTCTATTTTCCCTATAATTAGTAATTTTATTTGCTGGTATTAATTTATCTGTAAACTTTCCGTGAGAAATGTCAGTGACTTTCTATTTACATTGAAACTCATAGATTTTTTATCAACTCACTGTTTTCTCCGGAACATCTTACCTGAAGCAGCCCCCAGCCCTTTTCCAGGCTACTGTGACTGTGCTTTGGGCCTCCTTCATAGCTACCCTGGAATTTCCTTTCACCAGCCTTCTGGGTATTCTCTCCTCCCTCCTGTGTCAGTTCACCTATTTCAGGATCCAAATCTGCCTCTTCTTTTTCCTTGTTTTGGTGGAATACATTTTTCCAGGCAAGTCTCTGGGGAAAAAAAGGGTATATGGAGGGATACTTTTTGAGTCCATACATAGCTGGAAATATTACTTTTACTATTGATTTATTATTTGGCTTAGATAGATTGCCCACATAGCTAGTAAAAAGCAGAACTGGAAATTAGACCCACATTCACCCCGTGCTCAACTTGAAGCCCTTTGCACTGTAGCGTGCTTTGAATCTGAGTGAATAGCTTGTATGTTGGCAACTTCTTTTGAGTGGGGGTGGGGGTGCGCTAAGCTTTAGTTCCAGGTTATCTTGCTTAAAAAAAGCTTAATTTTATGAATGAGTTACTTTGGTAGTTTTGTGACGATGTATCTTTCTTATTTTCTTTAGCAGTCTTTTGGATAGATTTATCTTCACGAGTCCCTCTTTTAGAAGCGGAGAGAAATAGTGAAATCAGTTTGAGGCTTAGCTGCAGATCTGTAGAAAGTGTATTTGATACAGCGTTGAATCAAATGAGTTTATTGAGTTACCTGCGGGTTTCAGGTTGTAAGTGCTTTTGGTAGGTCTTCTTAATTAAGACTGAATTGCTCCAGTAAGAGGCGGAATCTTAGCCTGAAGGAACTTACTCTACTTGCCTAACTGCCACGACAGACATATTTTGGGGATCTTCACGCTCTTCACCTTGGTAAAATATAGTTTTATACACTGCCAAGAAAAAAAAGACAAACCTCCAGTGAACACTCTGGGATTACCTCCTGTAACTTTTCCTGAGAGCACCAGCTTAATCCTGTTAAGTAGGCAAGGCATTTTAGCTTAATATGTTCCTTTGTTTTTTTTATTTGGTTGTTCATTAATTCAGTAAATGTTTATTGAGCATCTACTATGTGCTAGCTGTTCTTCTAGGTAGTGAGTATAGAGCAGTGAGCGAGATACATAAATTTCTCGTCATGGAGCTTATATTCTAATAGCAGACAGATAAATAACAGTAAATCAGCAGATGATTATAACAATTTTAGGTGGCAGATGCTATAAAGAAAATAAAGCAGAGTAATTTATAGAAATTATGGGGGCATTAGATAATGTAGTCAAGAAAAGGTTTTTCTTGAGGAGTTGACATTTGAGATGAGTCATAAGTAAAAAAAAAAAACAAAACCGAAATGGGCTTCCCTGGTGGCGCAGTGGTTGAGAATCTGCCTGCCAATGCAGGGGACACGGGTTTGAATCCTGGTCTGGGAAGATCCCACATGCCGTGGAGCAACTAGGCCCGTGAGCCACAACTACTGAGCCTGCGCATCTGGAGCTTGTGCTCCGCAACAGGAGAGGCCGCGACAGTGAGAGGCCTGCGCACCGTAATGCAGAGTGGCCCCCGCTTGCCGCAACTAGAGAAAGCCCTCGTGCAGAAACGAAGACCCAACACAGCCAAAAAATAAAATTAAATAAATAAAAAATGACATAAAATTACAGAAAACAAAACAAAACAATATTGCTAGCGGAACTTCCCTGGTGGCGCAGTGGTTAAGACTTCGCGCTCCTAATGCAGGGGGCTTGGGTTTGATACCCGGTCAGGTGCAGACAAAGACAAAAAAAAAAAAAAATCGAAATGAAAATAAAGGCAGCCATTCACAGAGCCGGAGGAAGAGTATTGCAGGCAGAGGGAGTGTCAGGGGCAGAGCTGCTGAGGTAGACACAGCATCGGCGGGTGTGAGTAGAGTGTAGTGAGCGAAGCGGAAGAGTGGTGTACAGGGAGGCAGGGCCAGGTCCCAGAAGGAAAGACCTTGTAAGAGTGTACTGGGCTTTATTCTTCCTGCAGTGGGAAGTCACTGGAGAGTTTAGAAAGACAAGTAATATGATTTTATTTATGTCTAAAAAGCTGGCATCTGCTGAATAGAGAATAAATTGTAAGGTGGCGAGAAATAGTAAGAAAACTAACCTAAAGGCCCTTCAGTATTTATGAAGATCAATATTTATGGATCACCCAGACAGTATTCTAGGTATTGGGAATATAATATTAAAGAAACAGACCAAGTCTCTGCCCACATGGAGCTTACACTCTGTTGGGAATAGTCAGACAGTAAACAAACAAGTAAGATGTGTCAGATAGTGATACATGCTATGAAGAGACTTAAGGTAGGGATGGAAAGTGATGGAGCTGCTGGACCAGAAGGGCTCCTTTAAGAAGGGTGATGTGATGTTTGAGAAGAGACCTGAATGAAGTGAGGCCATTTTGGTAAATTAGGTCAGGGATGTGGCATTTCTAGAGTGGTAGCAGAAGTAAAATACACAATGCAAGGTAAACTTTCAAAATAGAGCCAATAGTACTTGCTGATGAATTTAATATAGGGGGTGAATAAAAGAGGAATCAAGAATGACCCCTGCATTTTTCGTTCAAGCACCTGGAGAAGTGGTGATGCCATTTACTGAGATGGAGACCAGGCTGAGGATTGTGGATGGGGAAATGGAATCAAAATTCCTATTTTGTCTGTGTTAAGTTTTGGTTTCTAGTGGATATCCAAGTGGAAAAGAGAATTAGGCATGAATGGATGAATCGATCTAACTAAAAAGACATGTGCTTTAAAACTGTATACTTAGATACAATTAGCTGGGAGAAGAGTACTGTGGGGAACAGAGCCTAAGGCTAAGCCCTGGGGCACCCCAACGTTTAGAGCAACAACTCTCAGTTCTCTAAGCCTCTGTACACTCTTAAAATTTGTCTAGGGCACCGAAGAGCTTTCATTTATGTGGGTTATAGTTGTTGATATGTATCATATTACAGATTAAAGCTTGGGGGACTTCTGCTTCTGGCCAAGACAGAATAATTGGGACCTGATATACAACAACCCCCCCCCCCCCAAAAGCCCGTGAGCCATGGCCGCTGAGCCTGCGCGTGCTCCGCAACGGGAGAGGCCACGGCAGTGAGAGGCTCCCCCCCCCCCCAAAAAAAAAACAACAAACAACCACTGTAAATGGACAAAACACATGAAATAGTTTTCAAGACGTTAGACATTAGGTAACAAAGGACAGGAATCTCTGAGAGATGGAAAAATTTATTATACGAGCCCTATAATAGAGTTTCTAGGCTCTGGGTCGGGCAGGGAGATCCTGGGCAGAGCTTGGAGGTCTCTTGAGTTAAGGAGAAAGAAAGACCAGAGAAACTGAAGGAGCTGAAGTTTGCAAGACAGAGTGTGGAGAGGAGAAAGTTGCACTGAAGAGAGAACCCCGGGGATCTGCAGAAGGTCACCTTGTGAGTTCATTCAGTGCACAAAGTCTGTTCTCTACCATGAGATGAAATCAAATTAGAAATCAGTAACAAAGCCCTCTGGAAGATCACCAGTATTTGGAAACTAAATAATATACTTGCAAATAACACATGGGTCTAAGAAAAATTAAAACTGAGAAATTTCAAAAATATTTTTTAACTTATTTAAAAACAACAATAAATTCATTACATTAACATAAATCATAAATGGCATATTTTGGTAAAAAGATAACTTTCCCAGCACAGAAAAATCAAAGTAAATGGAGATTTCTACTCCTAGCCCAGATGGAATAACAGACTGTATTTACTTTTCTCCCTTAAAAGCTAGAAAACCAGAAGAAATATATAAATCAGTGGGTTTTCAGATATTGGAAAAAGGTAGCCCAGAACTGTTTCCCCTGAGAGAAAGAAAACAAATAAGATGGTGAGCTCTACAGGTCCAGCAGCTTGCAGGCAGCTTTAAGGTCCCGGGTGGGGGAACCTCAAAATAATCACTAAATAGGTACAGCAATATAAAATTAACAATATCCTATTGAAATTACCAGGAATTCAAAGAAGCAAAAAAATAACATCCTAGAAAAGAGAAAAATCAATTAACAGAACCAGACCCAGCAATGACAGAGAAGATGAAACTAGTAGATAAAAATGTTTAAGCGACATTTACAAATACGTTCTTTAGAAGAAGGAAGAATGAGGGAGGGTCCTGCTGAGTTGAGAAATGGACAGTATTAAAAAAAGACCAAAAAGGGAGTTCCCTGGTGGTCCAGTGATTAGGACTCCTCGCTTTCACTGACCTGGGTTTGATCCCTGGTCGGGGAACTAGATCCCAGAAGCCGCACAGTGTGGCCAGAAAACGAAAACAAAAAGAAAAAAACAAATGGAATTCCTTAGATGACATACATACTTGAATTGAAAAATATTCTGGCTGAGGTAAATGCAGATTACGGAATAAATTGAACTGAATGAAAGGACATCATAGCAATGTGTGTTGCAGCTAAAGCAATGCTTAGAGGGAAATGTGTAGCATTAAAAGCTTATATTAGAAAAGAGAAGAGGTTTTAAATTTGTTATCTATGCTTTCATCTTAAGAAAGTAGAAAAAGAAGGGCAAATTGCATCCTAAGTAAGCAGATGGAAAGTAACAGTGAAGAGCAGAAATCAGTGATATTGAAGACAGAAAAATAGCAGAGAAAATCTATGAAACCACTAGCTGTTTGTAAAGGTCAACAAAATTGGGAACCCTCTAGCAAGCCTGACTAGGACAAAAAGAGAGAAAGCACAAATTGCCAATATCAGGAATGAAAGAGGGAGAATTACTAAGTATCCTATTGATATTAAAAGAACAGTAAGGGAATATTATGAATAACTTCATGCCAGTCAGTGTGGAAACATACATGAAATGGACAAATTTCTTGAAAGACACAAATTACCAAACCTTACTCAAGAAGAAATAGATAAAGATTGAATAGCCCTGTATCTAGTAAATGAATTGAATTTGCATCCCCAGGAAGAAAACTCCAGATCCAGTTGGCATCGCTGGTGAATTCTGTGAAACACATAAGGAAGGAAATAATACTGATTATACAAATTTTTTTCTAAAAAATTGAAAAGGAAGGAATACTTCCTCCCTCATTTTATGAAGCTAAAGTTTCCATGAAAGTAAAAACCAGACAAGGATAGTATAATAAAAAGTTCTCACCAATATTCCTCATGAACATAGATGCAAAAATTCTTAACAATATTTTAGTAAATCAAATCCAGCACAACATAAGAAGGATAATGCATTATAACCAAGTGGAATTTATCCTAAGAATGCAAGATTGGTTTAATGTTAGAAAATTAATCAATACAATTCAGTGTATTAACAGACTGGAAAAAAAACACTATAATTTTATAAGTAGATGCAGAATAAGTATATGTCAAAGTTGAACACCCATTAGTAATAAAAACTCTCACTAAATGAGAATTTTTTTTTATCTGGTATAGCAGGGATCCCCAGCCCCTGGGCCGTGGACCGGTACCAGTCCACGGCCTGTTAGGAACCGGGCCGCACAGCAGGAGGTGAGCGGCGGGTGAGCGAGTGAAGCTTCATCTGCCGCTCCCCATCGATCCCATTACTGCCTGAAACATCCCCCAACCCTAGTCTGTGGAAAACTTGTCTTCCATGAAATCAGTCCCTGGTGCAAAAAGGTTGGGGACCGCTCTGGTATAGGATATCTGAAAAACCTACAACCAACATCATATTTAATGGTAAAATATTGAATGCTTCTCTTCTGACTAGGAACAGGGTAGAGAAGTCTATTCTTACCACTTTTGTTCAGCATTGTACCGTGGGTCCTTGCCAGTGTGATAAGGCAAGAAAGAGAAGTAATATTCAGATTTGAAAGGAAGAAATAAGACTTTTTGTTCACAGTTGACATGATCATCTTTCACAAATAGTATGAATCGTAAAAGAAAAAGAAAAAAGTGATAAATTATATTTCATTAAAATAAAAGCTTTTACACTTCAGAAGACAAATATGAAGGGACTTCCCTGGCGGTCAATTGTTAAGACTCCATGTTTCCACTGCAGGGGGCGTGGGTTCGATTTCTGGTAGGGAAACTAAGATCCCACATGCTGCGTGGTGCGGCCAAAAAAAAAAACAAAAAAAGACATACGAAAATGAAAAAGCAAGTCACAGACTGTGAGAAAATATTGTAAAATTTATATTTGACAAAGTGCTAGTATCTGTATTATATAAAGAACTCTTAAAATTCAATAAGTCCTAGGATGTATTTTTTAAAAGCGCAGATATTTAAACATCTTCAGAGAAGGAGATTCTCAAATACCAAATAACCACATGAAAAGATATGGTTATTTTAATGGCAAAAAAGAAAAAAGAAAGAAAGAAAGGATAATCCCAAGTGTTGGCCAGGATGTAGAGCTAATGGAACTCTTATACATTGCTGGTGAGAATGCAATATGATACACCCACTTAGATAAACAGTTTAGTAGTCTGTTATAAATGGAAACGTAAACCTACCTACCAGTAATTCTACTCCTAGCTATTTACCCAGCAGAAGTGAAAGCATATGCCCACATCTAGATTTTTATTTACTTATTTTTTATAAATTTATTTTATTTATTTTTGACTGCATTGGGTCTTTGTTGCTGCGTGCTGGCTTTCTCTAGTTGCGGTGAGCGGGGGCTACTCTTTGTTGCGGTGTGTGGGCTTCTCACTGCGGTGGCTTCTCGTTGCGGAGCATGGGCTCTAGGCGCATGGGCTTCGGTAGTTGTGGCACGCGGGCTCAGTAGTTGTGGTGCACGGGCTTAGTTGCTCCGCAGCATGTGGAATCTTCCCGGACCAGGGCTCAAACCCATGCCCCCTGCATTGGCAGGCGGATTCTTAACCACTGAGCCCCTAGGGAAGTCCCAATAGTTTACTTCTTTTTAGAGCTGAATGACACTCCACTCTCTGGATGTACCACGGTTTATTATCCATTAACCTAACGAAGGATATCTTGGTTGTTTCCTCTTTCCATTTTTAATGCACCCTGGCACTTTTTATCCTATTCTTTTTTTGTGTGGTACGCGGGCCTCTCACTGCCGTGGCCTCTCCCGTTGCGGAGCACGGGCTCCGGACGCGCAGGCTCAGCGGCCATGGCTCACGGGCCCAGCCGCTCCACGGCATGTGGGATCCTCCCGGACCGGGGCACGAACCCGTGTCCCCTGCATCGGCAGGCGGACTCTCAACCACTGCGCCACCAGGG
>NW_006790426.1:1573378-1574994 GCF_000442215.2 Lipotes vexillifer | reverse complement strand
CTCTTTCAAAAGTACGGTCCTGTCCTAGGCTTATTTGTATGCAGTGGGAAAGATTCAAAAGGGAGGGGGAAATAGATGATAGAATAAAGGATAATTGCACATAATACTGTATCACTGAGAAGGCCTTAGTGATGGAATCCAGAGCATAAATAGCACTTGGCCCTTAATTGCAGCAAGCATCACCGTTTCATGCTAACTGCCAGGAAGACAGATCATGTGTGCACAGATGAAGTGGTATAGCTGGAAGGCGACACAGTTCCTGTTCGAGCCTTTCTGTATTTTCATAGTAGTGTGAGCCCAGCTGAGAAGGGAGTGTTGGAGGTTTGGAGAAAGTATGAAGTCGACAGTTTGGAGAATCGTAAAGCAAAGTTTACTTGAGAAATGTAGAAAAGTTGTATGATAGTGCTGAGTGCTTGTTTGAGACTTACGGTCATGAGTTTAAAGTGAGGCTGGTCAGTTCAGGTTAAATGAATAAATCCTGAGTGAATGTCAGCCTTTAGTGTTAATCTGTTCTTCATCCATGTTTGCTGCGTGGGTGTCATAGGTAGTTGGGGAAAAAAAGACATGAGATTTTACTTTGGGAGACACTGACTTCAGACTCACTCTGTGATTTAAAGTAAATGAGTATGTATCTCAGTGACATCACTTTAGAGGCTTGAGTCTGTCCCACTCTTGGGATCCTGGTTTTGGTGCACCCCTGGGTTCATGGGCAGACCCAGAGATACTCTGGCTGTAAACGCTGCTCTAAAAAGAGAGCAGGTGAGGTGGTGAGGGCATGAAGGGCTTGACTTGGCACTAGAAAAGATTATGGTATTTCACCTTGGTGAGGCACAAAGGGTGGTATGATTCAAGTATTAACAATCTTGAAGAGTATGACTTGGTTCAAGGTGGGCTTATTCATCAGCTCCTACCGCTATCTGAACCACTTAAAACTTTTAAGAGGTAAATTCAGGGCATTGAGCCAGCTGAACTGAGGCTTTAAACTCTATAAAGTTCTCCTTGCCAAATGGCAGAACTCCTAAAATGAGGTGGAGAAATGAGTGGGAACAATTTTATTAGTGATAATCCCTTGGCATTTTTCATTTTTTTGAGGGGTTATTGGACTTCTTGGGCCAAAGGCAAAGCTGTGGTTGCCATTTACTTTTTGCTTTCCAGCCTAGCCGTAGGGGTAATTAGATTTAAAAAGAAAATCTCTTCTAAACCTGGGATTTTATTACTTTAGAAGATAAAGTCATTAAGCCTCCTTAGCTGTTATGAGATTACTTTAGCAAGTTTCTTGAGTCATTCTAAATCCACAATCCATAAGTACACAACAGAGGAGCCTTACTAGCTGGAGAAGCCTTACTAGCAGAATGGCCCAGGCTGATCTGCTTAAATTATGTAGACCCCATAGTGCTGTGTTACCCTTGCCTAACACAAACTACATAAGGATGGCAGTGGTGGTAGCCCATTGATTCCAGGGAGCTGAACAAGTACAAAGTAATTGTTCTCAAATGTATAGAGTTAAATAGGACTTAAAAGAAATTACCTAGGGCTTCCCTGGTGGCCCAGTGGTTGAGAGTCCGCCTGCCGATGCGGGAGACGCGGGTTCGTGCCCCGTTTCGGGAGGATCCCGC
>NW_006790426.1:1545901-1573080 GCF_000442215.2 Lipotes vexillifer | reverse complement strand
CCGGTGAGCCATGGCCGCTGAGCCTGCGCGTCCGGAGCCTATGCTCCGCAACGGGAGAGGCCACAACAGTGAGAGGCCCGCGTACAGAAAAAAAGAAAAAAGAAATCACCTAGCTTGTATTCTACATGAGATCTCACCTATTTCTGAAGAGCTAATTTTTTCTAGTAATCTTTATGGGCAGCTTATATTTTGCTGAAATTTCAACCAGTCTATTACTTAAAATTTACCAGACACGTTGCAACCCAACACATTAGTTTCACTGGGAGTTTTCATACACATACCATGCACATAAATATGTTGGAATTAGGAGCATTCTCCCTAATGTCCAAAGAACAGTCACATGTATAGATCAGGAATATTGAAATAAATATGCAAATGGAGGGAAAACTGGCTTTTTCCAGCGGGGGACGGAAGTCAATCGAACCTTCACCAGACAGGATTCTGCTTGTCTATAGACAAGAATTCTTTTCCATTGTGGTATAGAACTGTAACATAGCTCAAGGGCAGTGGATGACTGGAATCCTGGAAGGGTGGCTCTAGAAAATGCATAGTTTTCAACCGAGGCACAAATTTTCCCCTAAACCCAGTTATTCATGGTATTGCACTACAGGGAATATGATGGTTACTGGAGGAAAACAGTCTCAAAACTTTGTGTTAACTACTTGCAGTATGAATCTTTCTAAAATGTATTTTTATAGGATCTACAACATCATTTTGGACCATGACTTAAGTGTTTAAGGTTGCTAGATAAGTAAGTACAGCCTCAGCTGTTTGAACCATGGTTCAGAATCACAAATAGATGTGTTCAAGTCCATGCTCGAATGATGAACGGCTACTCTTTATTGAGTAAATTAATGTACATTAATAATGGTGACCTGGAGGTCAGGCTTAAATTATCTTCAGAGGTGGTAAAGTAGTAGTAAATTAAGATTGGTTAATTATAATATCCTAAGATAAGGTAGATTGGTGGTGGTGGGGATCTTAGATTATTAAAGGGGTTCTGATAGGAAACAGGCAAGAAATGTGAAGGAAAAAGGGGAAATTAAAGTAGATATCCTGTCTTTTTATCCAACTTTTCTAGAAGCTTCTGCTTTTATACTCAGTTAATGTTCTTCCTCTTAGTACTCGGGTGTGTCTGGGAAGTTAGAATGGTGTCTTGGTTATATTTAAGAAAACAGCATCTTTCCTGCTCTTATCAAAAAGCCTTTTTAAAAGTGGGATATGGGAAGAAACCTCCAGTTGCGAACTAGGAATATCATGTTTCAAGTTTGTATCTGAGGAACGGGGAAGGTATAAAAGCATGCTTCCTCAGCTCCCCAGGCCTTTTAAATTCCTTGTAAGTGTGTCCAAGAGCAAGCTTGTGTTATTCTTGGTGTTCAGTCCATCGGTTGTAGACATGTAACTTTTATAGTCCTTGATTTACTGAGGAGATCTTTTGAATTTCAGGTATAAAACATCAGAATGAATTTCAGCGTCTGGTGGATCAAGCCAAAAAAGGATATAAGAAAACTGTTGGAATGTCAAAAAAAAAAGTAACAAAAGAAGAAGATGAATCTACAGAAAAGCTATTATCTGTATGCGTGGGTAAGAGACTTTAACTAAAAACAGAAGTATATGGAATTTTATAATTTTTAATATCAAAAGGAAAAAACCAAAGGAATTTACTTTGGACTTAATTGGTATTTGAAATGGGCAAAAGTATTTTTAGACATATAGCAGTTGTTGGATGTAAACTAGGTTTATTACTCTGGGAAGAATGATCGTTGAGATGTCCTGAAGACACAGGTTCTAAAATCTGTCTTCCTTTCCATTAATGAGAAATCAGAAGTTTTTTAGTTGTTTAAGCTTGAAGTATAGGATTTATTGCTGCAGACCCTTAGGTATCCTACAAAGAGAATAAATTATTTTTATTATAGGTCGCTGGTATTAACTTTGAATGGAATGTTCTGCTAAAACATCTAAGGCTAATAATACACAGCACATTCCAATCTCAACCCATTTTAAAATTTGAGATTGATATTTATGTTGCCAGGACTTTGGGCCAGTGAACAAAAAACAATCATAATGGAGGAAAGTGTACAAGAAAATTCTTTATTGTTTTGTCTTTATTGTGATAAAAATATACAAAACATATTTATCATTTTAACCATTCACAAATGTACAATTCAGTGGCCTTAAGTACATTCACAGTGTTGTGTCACCATCACCACTATTACACCCAAAACTTTTTCATCATCTCCAGCGAAAACTCTGTACCCATTAAATAATAACTCTTACACTTTCCCCACCATTGCTTAGTAATCTCTGGTCTACTTTCTGTGTCTATGAATTTGCTTATTCTAGGTACCTCATATAAGTGGAATCATATATTATTCGTCCTTCTTTGTCAGCTTATTTCATTAAGCATAATGTTTTCAAAGTCCCCATGTTGTAGCATATATCAAAATTTCATTACTTTTTATGGCAGAATTCCATTGTATTTATATACCACATTTTGTTTATCCATTCTTCTGTAATGGGTTATTTTCACCTTTTGACAGTTGTGAATAATGCTGCTGTGTGCATTGGTGTTCATGTATCTGTTCAAGTCTCTGCTTTCCATTCTTTTGGATATGTACCTAGCAATGGAATTTCTGGTTCGCGTAGTAATTCTTTGTTTACCTTTTCAGAAGGTAACCAAACTATTTTCCATAGTGGCTGCTCCATTTTACATTCCCACCAGCAATGCTTGAGGATTCCAGTTTCTCTATATGCGTGTCAATACTCGTTATTTTCCTTTTTTTTTTTTTACTGTAATCGTCTTGGTAGATGTGAATTTGTATCTCATTGTGGTTTTTTGCTTTGTATTTTTCTAATGACTAATGATGTTGAGCATCTTTTTATATGGTTAGTGGCCATTTGTTTTTCTTCTTTGGAGAAATGTCTGTTCAAGTCTTTTGCCCATTTTTTAATTGGCTTGTTTGTTCTTTTGTTGTTGAGTTTTAAGAGTTCTTTAAATATTTTGAATATTAATCCATTATATATATGATTTGCAAATATCTTTCAGCTTTTTTCTGGGTTGTCTTTTTGTTTTCAGGATAGTATCTTTTTGATGCATAGAGTGCTTTATTTTGGTGAAGACCAGTTTATCAATTTTTTCTTTTGTTGCTTGTGCTTTTGCTGTTATAGCCATGAAGTTGTTGCAAAATCAGTGTCATGAAGATTTTCCTATGTGTTTTCTCCGAAGAGTTTTATAGTTTTAGCTCTTATGTTTAGGTCTGTGGTCCACTTTGAGTTAATTTTTGCGTATGGTGTAAGTAACGGTCCATCTTCATCTTTTTGCATGTAGATAATCCAGTTTTCTGAGCACTGTTTGTTAAAAAGACTGTCCTTTCCCTGTTGAATGCTTTTGACATCCTTGTTGAAAATCAATTGACCATGTTTGTGAGGGTTTATTTCTGTACTCTGTGTTCTATTTAATTGGTCTGTATGTCTGTCCTTACGCCAGTGCTATACTGTTTTAATTACCATAGCTTTGTAACAAATTTAAGAGTTGGAAGGTATGAGTCCTCCAACTTTATTCTTCCTTTTCAAGGTTGTTTTGGCCATTTGGTTCCCTTGAGAGTCCATGTGAATGTTACGATGGATTTTTCTATTTCTGCAAAACGTGCCATTGGGATTGCATTGATTAGTTGCTTTGGTTAGCTGACATCTTAACAATATTAAGTCTTCCGTTCCATGAACACAGGATGTCTGTCATTCATTTTTGTCTTTTTAAAAATTACTTTCAACAATGTTTTGTAGTTTTCAGAGTGCAAGTCTTTCACCTCCTTGGTTAGATTTATTTCTAAGTGTTTTATTCTTTCAGTGCTATTGCATTCTTTATTTTTGTCCTCAGTTCTCTTGGTGTCGTGTAGTAGGTTGCTGCCTGAGTATAAGTATATACTTCATGGTCTTTGTGAACAAGTTAAATTTGTTCATGCAGTTGTTAAAGGAGAGTAATTGAGGTCCTGAGAAAATCTGGCTTAATATCTCGGATTAAGAGAATATTTTTGTTTATTGGCTGAATCTCTCCTTTTTTTTTTTTGCGGTACGCGGGCCTCCCACTGCTGTAGCCTCTCCCGCTGCGGAGCACAGGCTCCGGAGGCACAGGCTCAGCGGCCATGGCTCACGGGCCCAGCCGCTCTGCGGCATGTGGGATCTTCCCGGACCGGGGCACGAACCCGTGTCCCCTGCATCGGCAGGCGGACTTTCAACCACTGCGCCACCAGGGAAGCCCTGAATCTCTTTTGAAAATGATTGATTGCTTGTAGTCAGGGTTGGTGTATTCTTTGTGTATGTGCACATGAGTATTGCTCTGTCTGGGGTTCAGAGATGAGTGCTGCTGGTAGATAGCTGCGCATGAACGCATGTGTCAGGGATGGGTGGGGAGTGTGAGAGAGAGGCAGACAGACTGGCACAGACTGAAAGGTTGGGCTTTTTTTTTTTTTTTTTGCGGTACGCGTGCCTGTCACTGTTGTGGCCTCTCCCGTTGCAGAGCACAGGCTCCGGACGTGCAGGCTCAGCGGCCATGGCTCATGGGCCCAGCCGCTCCGCGGCATGTGGGATCTTCCCAGACCGGGGCACGAACCCGTGTCCTCTGCATCGGCAGGTGGACTCTCAACCACTGCACCACCAGGGAAGCCCAGGTTGGGCTTTTTATAGCATCATACAACCAGTGTAACTTTTGCTCTTTAGAGTAAACTTGCTCATTAAAGTGCCAATATAAGTGAACAAGGTATGTGTCCTGTTAAGTAAAACCTTCATCTGTTTTTGTTACTTTATGTTTCTTTAGGGAGGTTTAATGTCGGGGCCTCATGTTTTTGGCTTTATTTGGAGTTCCGTCCTGAGATCCATGGGCAGATATGAAGGATAACTGACTTTCATTGCCCACAGTTGTTGAATGATATTTGTCTGCAAGAGGGAATTTATCCTGTAGAAGCTTATATAAGAGGGGAAGAAGTAAGAGAAGAATATAAATCAGGTGCAAAAATAAAAGGTAGTTTTATGTTGAATTCCTGCTCCGTGGTTTGCCGGCTTGATTGCATTCTCCCAGCCAGTTGAGTGATGGAGTTGCCTGGGTTCACCGGGTTTACTGGGTGATTGATTCCTCTCAACCTGGTCCTAGGTGTCTGTTTACAAGAAAATATCCTAGAGATCCTGGATGGTCCTTTTAGTTGACTGCATGTTTCCCTTTCCCAGATAAACATTAGAGGGTACAGTTTTGTTTTGGTAATGAGCAGGCTTAGTGAAAGCCAGACAACATCAGGAGCTTATTTTTAGAAATTGTACTCTTGTGTGATGTATGCTGTTTGCAAGGGTAATGAAAACTTATAATTATTTCTGGAAAAATCTTGACCATATAGAGTTGGAAAGGTTTTTGTTTGTTTGTTTGAAGAATCTGTCTTATTCTTTTTCCATAAACTTTATCTTTATAACAACACCTTGACAGTTCTCGTTGTTGTCCTTTGTTAAAGGTCACTTGCCTCCACAAGTGCATGAGTGATGTGTGAAAGCTCTTCTACTCTATGAGCAAACCCATGAAAGGGAGCTCTATCCCAGTAGCACGCGTCAGGCATGTCAGGAACTCACTCGGTCCCTGAATCTGAAAGCAAGCACAAGTGAAGTCCCAGCAGAGCCCTGAAACACATCATGAGGGAGGGGCCTGGACACTGAAGAATCCTGCACAGAGATGATTTTCTGCACTTATATTCACAGATATTTGGTCACATCTGCATGTCATCTTCCTGCAAACACTGTGTCTGCATCCCCCCAGCTTTCCTGGGCCTTTATCTTTATCTGCAGTAAGAGACCTCGGAAAGCGAGAATATGACAAGGGATGTGTAGAAATGTGACATGTGTTGGATCAAACAGATATATTGGTTATGTCTGATTAGTTTTTCTCTTCCCCAGTGAATATTAGATTCTATGTAACAGATTTAGAAAAATGTCCAGATGGATTCACTACCATTCAGCAGTCAGTGACAAATATTGTGCTTCTCTTACTAATTGAATCTTTAATCCTTTTTTGTCATGTTTCTTATGTTTATCACTATTCTCTGATCTGTGAAGTATTCAGGAATTCTTTAGTAATACTGTAAATAAAAGCCTCATTAGAATGATAAGGTTCTCCCTGCTCCTGTTTTAAAGAACATTTTATTTTTGAATTAATTAATCTGGAAATACATTGGGTGGACAGTATAACCAGATAGCACCAGTGTAGTGCTAATTCTTACTCTCTGGCTGTCACTAGAGTTTTGGAATCAGTGTCCCATAAACTTCTATTTTACCAAATAGGAATATTAAATGTTGTGGAAATAATAAATACACAGAGGTTGTAAATTTTAAGGTACTCTTAAATGTTTCTTTTTTTTCTTTCTTTCTTTCATTTCTTTTTTCCTTTTTAGGACAGGAAGATAATAAAATGAAATTCTCAGATATACCCTCGGTAACAAACCACTTCCCTCAGTCAAAGCTGGACTCCCCAGGGAAACTAGAGCCTGACAGACCAGATGATTCTTCCAGTTGTACTGATATTCAAGAGGAAGCTCTTTCTTCACCAGAGTCAGATTCATGCAATAGGTAAGAAACTTGCAGTAGTTGATTATTTTAAATTTCTGTTTTCTGTGCATTCTAAGAGACCAGCAAAAGTAACCAGAAAATAGCTTTGAGGCCTGGTGCCATTCCTCATCTCCTTCCATTGTCTCCTGCTGCTTTGTAGGGTTCACAGAGGGATCAGGGCATGATGTGGGGAGTATGTGCAGCAGTCACTGGGGATTTTGTCTTCTGCTCTGTAGGCTTTTTTTTAAAATTATTTTTAATTTTTACTGGAGTATAGTTGATTTACAGTGTTGTGTTAGTTTCTGCTGTACAGCAAAGTGAATCTGTTACACATATATCCACTCTTTTTTTTAGATTCTTTTCCCATATAGGCCATTATGAGTATTGGGTAGAGTTCTTTGTGCTATACAGTAGGTCCTTATTAGTTATCTATTTTATATATAGTAGTGTGTGTATGTCAATCCCAGTCTTCCAACTTTATCCCTTCCCCCCTCCCCTTATCCCATGGTAACCATGTTTATTTTCTGCATATGTAACTCTTTTTCTCTTTTGTAGATAAGTTCATTTGTACCCTTTTCTTAGATTCCACATATAAGCAATATCATACTGTGTTTGTCTTTGTCTGTCTGACTTACTTCACTCAGTATGACAATGTCTCGGTCCATCCATGTTGCTGCAAATGTAGCCTTTATATAGATATTTTTCCTAGAGTTAGAAAAGAGAGCCTGACTGGCAGTGAAATTTTTATCAAAAGAATGAGTGAAGGAGATAAACACAGCTATACTAGAAAGTTGAGGTGGCCAGAAAGACAAAAGAAAGAAAAATTTAATTGAGCAAATAGAATGGATGGGGAACCTTTTACAATGAGAGATTTGGAGGTGAGTCATTTTTCCAAATTTTTTAAAAGACAATTTAAGAAGATGATGTGTTTTTGAAAGATGACATAGTGTTGTGTTATAGTTACCATTTTGTGTTCTCACCATTCACTTTATATGATAAATGCTACCCATGTTTCTACCTCATCTTTATAACTTTTTTTTAGTAGATGCAGCATTCTGTTGGGTTTCCGTACCATAATTGACCAAACTTTTAAATTTCTATTGTATTTCTACATCTTCCCCAGTGTTTTTTATACTTACACACCTAAAGCTGTGGTAGAACTCTCCCTATAGGAAGTCTTTTGTTTCTAATGAATTACTCCCTTAACTTTAGCATCATTTTGACCTTGGTAGGTGGTGTTGTTGCCTTCTGAATGAATTGTACCAATTTTAAATGCTAACAGCAACATGTTGTTTAATCTTTGGTATTTGTTCATTTAAAAATTGCTCACAGTACTCTAGAATGATAGATTATGTCTAGTCTAAAATATCAAATTAAGAAGAAATTTTTTTAAGAGAAGAATATACCCAAGGACCCTCTGCTTTCCTAGGGTTCTTGGAAAACAGCTTCAGGTTATTCAGAATCAAGTATTAGGAAGGGAAAATCTTCTCATTTTGCCCCGAACATTTTCAAGATCAGATCGGGATCAGTTTTATCCCGAGTTGGGTAAAGGCAGAAGATACGGTAGCCTGAGTTTCTGCAAGACTGTGGCTCTGCTGCACAGTTACTTTGGATCGGGCCATTCCTGTAAGTTCATTGGGTAGTGTTTGTTTTTAAACACAAAACTTATCAGAGTACAGGGTAGAAACGGAGGAGAAACAGAGTTCAGGGAAATAAGAGTGAGTTTTTAAGCATAGTCACGAGATGCCCGAATGTTCTGGAATGCCAGGATGAAATGGGACATTTCTATATATTTGGAGTGGAGGGTGGAATGGAGGAAAATGAAAAGGGGAGACACATGGCAGCCAGATGTATTTTTATCTTGTGGTGAGAGTGTGGGAAACAGGATGAGTTTGTTGGAGGTCTTGGCCTCAGACAGACTTATAGGCATCACTGAACTGTGAGAGGGTTATTAAACCATTTAATTTCTTTTAAAGTAGGCTCTTATATTCTTCCACACTTTAATTAGTTATGCATGTATATATGTCTATACACACACACACACACACACACACACACACACACACCCATCCAATACACCCATGACCAGTGGAACTACCTGCTAATTGTGAATTTTTAACAGCTTTATTGAGATATAATTTACATACCATACAATTCACTCATTTAAGTGACAATTCAGTGGTTTTTACTGTGTTGCCAAAGTTGTGCCACCATCACCACAATTTTAGAGCATTTTCACCACCCCGAAGAGAAACCTCATCCCCATTAGCAGTCGCTCCACGGTTCCTCCCAACTCTGCTAGCTCCTGGCAACTACTGATCTACTCTGTCTCTATTGATTTGCCTATTTTGGACATTTCATATAAATAGGATCATACAATATGTGGTCTTTTGTAACTGGCTTCTTTTACTTAGTGTACTGTCTGCAAGGTTTATCCATTTTGTATCATGTTTCAGTACTATATTCCTTTTTCTTTCTAAATTATATTCCATTGTATGGATATGCATTTTATTTATTCATTTATTAGTTGATGGACGTTTGGGTTGTTTCTAATTGTAGTTTTAACAAGGACAAAAATCATTGACTTTGTTTGCACACTTTGGAAGCTTAGCTTTAGAGACCGAATATGAGGATTTGCGTGGCTTGCCTTGAGAAATCGGTCAGTGTCTGGTACTCATATCTCAAGTATAAAGAAGTGTTACACACATTGTAACTATTAAATATGTTAAACTTTAAAATTTTAATTTAATTAAGTACGCTTTTATACCCTCCTTTTAATTTGCCCTGTCATTTTGTCAGTCTAAGGTTTTTTACATTTAAAATGTTGAATCTGTTCCTTATATAAGACCTAGAAACTCAGGCTAAAGGGAGAGTGGGAGTACAGTGGTATTTGATTTGATACTAGGGCGGCCCACTGGGCAGCCGATTCCCGAGTGGACTGTGGAGGAGGAAGTGTGCAGGGGGAGCAGCCGTGGTGCAGCAGGAAAGTACAGGCTTACATTTGAGTGGCTTCAGGTCAGGATCTGCTGGATGATTTGGGAGTCAGTCTTTTGAAGTCCGTTTCCATAGCTATGAAAAGCATGTATAAATATCTCTGTCTCAGATCTGTTGGGAAGATGAAATGAGATAATAGATGTGAGGGTCTTTGATAAATATATGATTATTATTCTGGTTTTATAAAGACCAAATCAATTGAATTTTCTTCAGTAATACTGCAAAACTTGGGTCTCTAGGACTGGATATTTCAGAAATGCTTTCATAGTCCTCTATTCCTTCATTCTAATTCTTAAGCTATTATATCATAGAGTAAATCCCACAATTTATTTATTTTTTCCTACTTCCGTTCTGAACTTTAGAAAGTTGTGAGCCTGGGCTAATTAGTTCCATTGAAAATTCATTTAATTCAGCCTCAGCTGGGTGCTCACCACCTAATTTACTCCTTATTGCATTTCCTACCCAGTTGCCTGTGTCTGTTTCCTCACTTTGAATGAACGAACACCTTGTCTCTCAGTTCAGCAAGGCAGCTAATCTGACCTGTCTCCAGATCTTCCTTTTCATTTTAAGGTTTCTTGTAATTTCTGACCACTTCTTTCCTGTTAACTGTAAGAGAAAGATACATTTCTTAATACATTTTGAAAGACATATTCTTTCTTAAGATGAACTCATCCACCTCCTCTGAGACTTTGCTCCATCACTCATGTCTTAAGTTTGCTCTCAGATGACCCTTTTTCATAGCCCTTCCTCCGACCTCTTCTCTTATTCTTGCCACTATGCAGGAAGTAGTTTTGACTTCCTCTGTGAATTCCTGTAGCAGCGTCTCTGAATTCCATAGCAGTTTGTCTAAATCAAATCTTGCCTTGTATTATAGTTATTTGACTATCCTTGTCCTTCCTGTTATTACTCATCAAAGTCCTTAAGAATTGAGTCTGTCACTCATTTAAAAAAATATCTCCTGCCTTGGGTCACTACACGACCATTATTAAGTGAAGGATTTCTTGATTCTAAGGTGTACATTTTCTGTTTTACATTTTAATGTCTGAAATTGTGATAGGTACAGTGATCAGTGGTGTTTTACAGTTGCTGCCAGCCAGGTGGTGGTTGTGATATACTTGCCAGTGTGTGAGTTTCAGTTGAGTTACATGTATTGTTAACATTACATTGGTTTGTCATTTAAAATGTCTTCAGCAAAATAATGAGAAAAAAGTTGTGTACAAAGAAAGTAACAAAATACAGCAGGGTGAAAGTTTGATGTTAGCGAGGTAGTGTTCACTGTTGGATGAATGACTGTATTTCTGTATTTTCTTGCAAAACAGTCAAATGATTTACAAGACCTAAAGATGCCCACAAGTGTCTGAAGACTTGTTACGTTTTGTTAGTGAACTATGTGCAAAGGATTGCTTGTTTGTTACATGATCTACTGAAGGCAGGAGAAATGGTCACATCTCTTGGAATAGATGGGAAAAATTTCAAAGTAATAACAGTGAGCCTGACTGATTCATCTGTTGCAAAGACTATTGTTTGGGTGTCAAGTGTCAATTCGTCAGACATTTCTTGCTGTCTTTGAACAGAAGCTGCTCATCTTCCAGTCACAGGTTATGTGATTGAGAAAAACAAAATTATGAGTTTAGTTTGCAGAATGGGTGTCAGTGCCTTACGTGAAATGCCTGGAGACAATTGTCAGGTAATTTGGAGAAATGCTTTATCTCCAGTGCTTTTGGTGGTACAGAGGATGACTTTGTGAGGGAAAAAACAGACATCGTAGACGTTGAGTCAAAACACGATGAAGAGGGCTTCCCTGGTGGCACAGTGGTTGAGAGTAGGCCTGCCGATGTAGGGGACGCGGTTTCGTGCCCCGGTCCGGGAAGATCCCACATGCCGCGGAGCGGCTGGGCCCGTGAGCCATGGCCGCTGAGCCTGCGCATCCGGAGCCTGTGCTCCGCAGCGGGAGAGGCCACAGCAGTGGGAGGCCCGCGTACCGCAAAAAACAAACAAACAAACACGATGAAGCGTACGGCTCCGAATCTGAATACGTTTTAGGAATACTTTAACCAACTTATTTCAGTTTTTTAAAAAATATATGTACAACAATGGTATAAGATAAAAACCTATGTCTACCTATGTTTAAAAGAACTCTGGATATGTAAACATTAAAAATAATGATTCCTCTTACCATTAATGTTGTCTTAGATTTTTGAAATGTAGTATCTGAATATGAATAAGGTCCCTAACTCACTTCAAGCATAATTTTACCACCTAGTTGGAAACTAATAAAGTCGGTCATAACACTCATAAAGTTGGTGGTAGCCTGGCAGAAGGCTGTCACAAAGTATAGTGATCCATTGGTTAATGCCAGTGCGATTTAGTGACTCTAAAATCTAAATGGTCAAGAGAGATACGCAGTTGATTAGGGTAACTAACACCTTAGAAGTCAGGACAAGAATTCAGAGTGAAAAGGGACCCATCACAACCAAATGCCTTTAGTGGAATCAAAGCATTTCAGAGATTAGTGGTCTTTATTTGTCTGGTCCAACACTTATTTTCCATAATTCAGACATCACGTGGAAGGGCGATGGAGACATGACGCTCAGTGACTTTGTTCAGATCTTTTCCAACCCTAACATTCTGTAATCCTGTTATTTTTGACAAGTTAATAGTTGATAAATTATCTGTGTTCTTTTACCGCTTGACCATTGCAGACCATGAATCAACCTTCTAGAATTATGCTTATTCCTTGTATATTGAAGTCTTCATTTTTTACGAAAATTTTCTCACTTTTTCTTTTTATGATAGTTTTATTGCTTTCACTGTAAAGCCCTAGATTTTCAAAACAACTTTTAATTTAGATGTTATGCATGCTTATTGTGAAAAATAGAAAATTTAGGTAAACAAAAAGTAAGAGTCCAGTAAAATTTTATCAGCCAGAAAGAACTGTTAACACTTTCATATGTACATTCTTCTAAAGACAGCAGTATGGGTACGTGGATACTTAGAGGAACATTTTTAATACAGAAGCATCATACTATTTTGTAAATTTTTATGCTTTTTTTTTTTCTCTTTTAAAGAGACAAGTCATGCTGTTTTAGGTCTAATGTGAGTGAAAATAAATTGTGAGTTGCTTTTTTAATTCATGTAGTCATGCTGTAATACAGATTATAGATCTTACTGAATTATACTATTGGTTTTCTTTGTGTTAGAGCAGTATTTAAATTTATGTAATATGCCAGATTGACAACTAAGAATAATCTTACTTTAAGATCCAATAGGTGTATCTAATCCAAATAATTACTAGGATGAAATTGTTTGTTGCTAATTTGATTCTTAACTCCTAAATAAGTACCTCTTTTAGAGTTTTAATTATTAATGTTATATTGATTCTTTCTTGCCAATTTGAAGACAGATGATAAAAAAATTGATAAGAATTTTAGATTTTTGTACACCCCCTAGATGACTTCCGGGAGTTCAAGAGACTTGTCCAAATTTCTGTAAATTCACTTATTGTTCTTCTTAAGAAGAGAGGGCTTTTGTTCCCTGAGTTTTGGCAAGCAGAAAAAACTCCATTTTTATTGAGTGCTAAGTTATAAGAAAAGATGCTTTTGATTATGACCCTAGAGAGGAAGCTTTAATCTTCATGTAGAGATGAATAGTGGTCATGCTGTTCTTTGGAAGAACATTTAGATCATTATTTAAAAAATATATGTATGCACTTTAATTCTAGGCAATATAAGTTAAAAAGAAACTTTTTATGGAACTGGAAAAAATTGTGTAACGTCATAGATTAGGTAATATTATATCAGTATTCAATTTCCTGATTTTGAAAATTTTATTATGGTTGTGTAAGTGAATGTACTTGTTCTTAAGAAATGCACGCTGAAGGGTTAAAGGGACATGATGGCTGAAACTCTCAGTGCTTAAAAAAATAACGTGTATGTGTGTGAGTGTACACACACAGAGAGAAAGAGTGAGAAAGCAAATGTGGCAAAATGTTAGCAATTGGAAAATCTGGGTGAAGGGTCTGAGAGTCATTTTTTTTGTAAGTGTGAAATTGTTAAAATTAAAAAAATTTATTGGAAAGGGTCATTTTCCATAATCTGAGAAGCTTGTTTATACCAGAAGGTTTTCTAAAGGAAAGATTTATAGTTACGATTTATTGGCTAAAAAAAGTGGTAGCCAGGGATCTACATGGGATGCTGAGTATTGTTCTCAGTCTCTGAAACCATATTTATTTCAGTCAGTCTGTTCAGGACCGACTCAACATGGTTACCTCAGCTTTGGTGTGTTAGAGAGTGTGGGCTAATGAAGCAGGGACTTTGATTTCAGTAGGAATGAAGAGTATCACAGAGACCACCTAATTTCACTGCTTGGTAACCTGTAACCTGCGTGAACCTTCTTGCAGATGCCAAGTGCTGGTCATAAAAGAACCTGGGTCAGGTAAGGTGTGAATGAGTACATTTTAACTTTTCACACTTCCTGGCCAAAACCATTACCTCTTCTTTGATGCTAGGTCAGTAGCAGCATCATTGTGTAGGAATTACAATACAGACAGGCACAGAACAGCGGAAACTTTGACAAAGAGGCGTATTAACTATGGGCCATGCATTTCATATATTTTGGTACAACTTTTCCTCACTTTTCAGTCATTTTTCCAAGAGACATCTGTCCAAACTTCTTAAGAGCAAGAGAGCAAAAAACAAAAATATGTGAAGAAATCTTGATTACAATTTGTTGGAAATTTTAAGGAGTAGTTAAATTTCAGCTTTTCTTAAATTCTGAGTCAATTGGAGAATGATGGGGAAATTGTAAGAGAAAAAGTGCCATTGTGACACTCATCTGAGGAATGTAGAGTACTGGCACCATCAGCCTGTTGATAAGACCACGCTGAGTTTATTGCTTGTTGAAGGGAATGGGAAACACTACCTCTATCATCAAAGTGGCCTCTCAGCCAGAGGGGCAAAGCTGACTTGTGTGTTGAGATTACGATTTTGGTTTAGTCAGTTCTTTCAGTGTGGGTGTTGGTTAGGATTGGGTAAACCTAATAGTTCAGAATTGGTGAGTACAGCAATATGAGGATTCCTGAGGAGAGGAGCTCAAAGAGTCCTTGGGGATATGTCCCTTGATGCTTGCTATTGAAAAGCTGATGGGTTTTGTAGGAGGTTTTTGGACTTAACAATATGTGAGTGCTAGGAGTGTTCTGTGTTATTTCACTTAGTCCACAGGCAAGCCCATTTTAGAGAAGTGGAAATGAAAGGTCTAAGGGGTCACATAAGCAGCTTAGGGTTGTACACATGGTAGATGGCAGTACCAGGACTTGAGCCGAGGTCTAGTTGACGTCAGAGCCCAAGTTTTCCTGACTGATAATGCTTATGGCCAAGTCAGCTCGCTCTTCACATTCTTGAAAGAGAGTAAACATGCAGTGCTTGAAATGTTTGGGCTTTTTGAGAAGCAGACCCCGAGACAGGGATTTGAGTGGAAGTGGTTAATTTAGAAGGTGAAAGAACCGCACTGTAGGGAGTGGGAAAGTGCGACAGGAAAGGGAAGATAGCATTTAAGGGGCATATTATCAAACCAGACATTCCTGTGAGCCACGGGGGTTTATCCCTCCTGGGAACTGGGAGCTGGTTTAAAACACACACACCTGAGTTGTGCCACCCAAGGCAAGGGGCAGGGATATGTCGTTTGGTTGGGGGCTGCTCCCTGCTGCTTCCAGCCTTTCATGCTGGCGACAGAGCTGGCTCTAGCACGTCAGGCAAAGGCGCTTACGTTTGGAGATCAAGCACGTCAGGGGATGAGGGCAAGGGGGTAGGGGCAGGGCACCAGTGGGATCTGCCCAGGCCGTGATTCCAGCTGAAGACAGGAAACTGGTTTGGTTTTCTGTAGACTCTGTTAATGCAAATGGGGTACTGTAGACTTCTGTCTGTATCTCGGGCCCAAGAGAAGGCAGGAGCGGGGGTGGGGGGAGTCCCAGAGCTCACTGCCCCTCTGTGCCCCTGTTTGCCAAGCTCACTTGCCCATCGCTGCCAGGAAGGGGAGACGTAAGGGTATTTGGGGGCTGTTGAGTAAGTGGTAGACGAGCAGATGCCAGGGAGAGAAAGGGACAGATAATCTAGAAAGCTCTGAGACAAATGGGTCCACAAACTGCTGGAGGAAAATGTGTTTGTTGATGAGAAACAATTTACTTTTTCCTCTTGTGTGATAGATAATGAACTGAAGTATGAAGTAATCTTTTTTATCAAACTGAAGTTCACCAACATACTAAATAAAAGTCTCTGGGTCTTAGGCAGGGAAATCACAAGCACGGAACTGGGAGTTCTTTGATTGTCGGGAATATTTCCTCATTATCCTGGTTTGTTTCTCCTCGGTGGCAGTTAGAGCACTGTTAGTGGGCCTTGTGGTGTCTGTGGATGTCCTCTCCGCTTCGGGTGTGGCAGAAGAAGCCAGCTGGTCTTTCTGGGGAAAGTCTTTAGGAGTCCTCATCAAAAGGTGACAGTATTGTGTGCCTTTGAATCCTCCTTGGACAAAAAGCGCGGGAGAAAGCTAACCTTTCATTTGGCACATTTCATAGCAATTATTTTTAACTGTTTTTTGCACAGAATTTCTTCTTCATGATTAAGAATCAGAAGGTATTTTGAAGTATACTTCTCTGTACTCTGATTTTTACTGATGTGTGAACCTTAAATATTTCTCTAATATGTATTTGCTGGGGTTTTTCCCTGACTTATTTCAGAAGACTTTTGTCTAATTCTGCTCGTACGTAGCTTAGCGTTCTCATCTGTAGCTTAGTGTAATATTTTTTTCTGTCATGTTTCTTGTGTGTCTTTGTCTTAAGTGGATGGCAAATGGGAGTCAGGTTTCTGACTGTTGGAGGGGAGACTACAGACAAATAAGGCTAAAACTATCCATGTGGTAGTGGATTAGAATTGGAGACCTTAAAATGAACTCATGTTTAGCTTAATATAGAGTCAGATGGATACATACAGAAATATTTATAGATTTGTGTGTGTAAGTGAGCTAGTTATTTTACACATGTGTTTCCTTTTTCTGTGAGCTGCCAGGGCCCAGAAGCAAGGGCAGCACAGTTGCAAGGAGCACACCTAGTGCCCTGATCTTGGTATTTAATAACATTTTCCAGAAGAAGGAACCAGTGCTTCTTGGAGAAATGGCTAAATCCAGGGCTGGGGCAGGAAGCAGGGAAATGCTAGAAAAAGAGACAGAAAAGGGGGGAAGGAAGGTGAGAGGAAAGGAAAGGGAAAAGAAGGGGAGAAGAAGAGAAAACAAAAACCTGACAGACATACCTCAGCCAAGAGATCAAGGTCAACGTCAACAGCAGTGTTCTGTTGATGGCGTGTGTGCTCTTGGTGTGATGACCTGGAAATGACACATTACCTCTGTGGTCTTCCTCCTCCAAACTCAGTAACCTCAGTCAGACTGTGTGAAAAACATCAGACAAACTCCAGTTGAGGGTCATTCTGCAAAATGACCTGACCAGCATGCCTCAAAACTGTCAAGGTCATCAAAAACAAGGAAAGTCTGAGAAACCAACACTGTCTAGAGGTACCTAAGGAGATACGACTACTAAATGTAATGTGGTGTCCTGAATGAACTGGAACCAAAAAAGGACATTAAGTAAAGACTAAAGAAATACAAATCAAATATGAACCTTAGTAATAATAATGTATTAATATTGCTTCATTGGTTATAACTAATGTATCAGACCTAATGTAGGATGTTAACAATGGAAGAAACTGGGTGTGGGGCATATGGGAACTTTCTGTACTATCTTTGCAACTTCTCTGTAAATATAAAACTATTCTAAAATTAAAGTTTTTTTTAAAGTACATTACAACATCAAAATAAGGAGACATAGTGGCATGAAAATATTCAAAGAATGTATTGAATACTGGAAAACCATAGTCATCGAAACATTTTCTTCAGTGGTAAATTGCACAGTTTCTAGGTTGTAGTAAGTTTAGTTATTGAATTCTTTTTTTTTCTTTCATTTAATAGTACATATTACATTTAGTCATATAAATTAATAAAGCCCTGTGTAGTGCATTCCATAAAGTGCATTATTTTGTACTATGTCAAAATGTAATCCATGAATGAAGCGTGAAGGAAGAATTCTGTTTTCCTCTCGGTTGTCTTACTTGTTTTATCAGTTTTGCTTTCTTGTGCTAATATTTTTACTTTATAGACTGATTCCACCTCATAGGATGTAGCTTACTCGGCCTTTACGTTTCATCAAAAGAGAAAACATGCACCGTTTACGATAAGCCTCATCGTCTTCAGTTACCATGTTTTCATTAGTGAATATATACTTGTAAAAGTGGTTTGAGTAGTGATCCTCCCAGAACAATGTGAAAGTACAGATAGTTTTTATCTTTTCTCCCGTTCTCATCGGCAAAGGGTATTTGCTGTTAATAATGAGTCTCTCAGATACTTCATGTTGGCACCTTTTAGGGACTTTTTTTTTTTTTGCGGTACGCGGGGCTCTCACTGTTGCGGCCTCTCCCGTTGCGGAGCACAGGCTCCGGACGCGCAGGCTCAGCGGCCATGGCTCGCGGGCCCAGCCGCTCCGCGGCATGTGAGATCTTCCCAGATCGGGGCACGAACCCGTGTCCCCTGCATCGGCAGGCGGACTCTCAACCACTGCGCCACCAGGGAAGCCCGGGATTTTTTTTTTTTTTTTAAATGCATTTTCACTGGGTAATCTGATGGGCTTCTTTATAGTAGCTTTTTTTTGTTTTTGTTTTATAATAAATTCATGATTTTTCAGCATTCTGAGTCAACCCTAGGTGGTAGATATTTTTCTTTGTTTTCACCAAATTCATGAACTGCCATAATATAAAGACCCTCTGTAAAATTACTTTGAGCCCTTCAATTTTCTGTATCAGGAGAGAGTTTTACAATTCCATAGTGGTTGCTAATTTGTGTATCTAAAATGCTTGTTGAAATTGGCAGTCCCTTCTAGGTTCCACACTTGTCACATGATGCCTTCATTGTCATAGCTTGTAGCAGTGTCTGATTGTCACCGGAGGTATTGGTATGATGACTGTAGTGTTGAGAGTTTGGGTTGGCATGACGCGGTAATACTTGCTATTTGCATAAGGTTGAAGTTTTTAAAAATGTGCTTCCCTTTTTAGTTTTTCAGACATTTTGTAAACCATATAGGAATTCTTGTTTCAGTGTGCTTCTGTGTATATTTGGCTTGATTCATAAAACAGATATAATCTTGACTGGTTCCGAATTTAGTTCTTCATTAAAAAAAAAAAAAAGAGAGTAGGCGAGAACGTATTTTTCAGAATGCTTGGAGCAGAGTAAGTATGAGACCTTGAAGGAACTACCAGTTCCTTCTAAATGTTAGAGGGTCAATCGTTATTTTGGATCAGCACTCCCAGACCCCCAAACATAGGCAGGCAGTTAAGAGCTTTCTCTAGTTTAACACAAATTGTCAGAATCAGAATCCTTTAGTCTTGTTCTGGTGAATGAAATTGGATGAACTAGAAATGATATGTAACTTGCACATCATGCTGTTGGAATTTTGTATTTTCAGTGAATTGTTCAAGTTTATAATTTGTTATAGTCAACTTGAAAGTTAAAGTCAGAGCTTTTTTCCTGCCTTCTCAATTTATACTATCTTTGCTTTTAAATCAGAAGAACACATGTTTTGAGGTCTCCTTGGAGACCTTCAGCACCTGGGAAGAAGGCACGTTAGGATAGAATACAAACATTTTCAATTTCAAAGGTACCTTGAGAAATCACTAAATGTAGTAGCTTCATATCACAGGTAAGGAAATGGAGGCCTAGAGAGGTGATGTGACTTTTCTCAAATCATTCACCGAATAGAATTGAAACCAGTAATTCTCAGCCCAGATTTTGCCCCATTATAACATGAATTGCGTCAGAATTTTTATCTTGGGTGCCATTGATTCCTTTGTGAGTAGAACAGCATTTTAATTGAGTTATTTAAAAGGTCACTTAGACATAGAATGACCATATGTTCTGGTGTCTCTGAGATCGGCTGGTTCCCACTTATTCTCTTGGCATCATTATTAGTAGTACCCCGTATCACTCTCCCAAGTGTCTGGGTTTAGATGGTAGATTATATGGTTGTCCTGTCAGAGGGACATGCCGTGTTTATTTGCACGTCTTCTTTGTTCTCTTAGTCCCACACAAATAGTCACATTCTGGAACGTGGGTACATATTAAATTGCTGATTTTGCTTACTCCTATTGATTTTACCACGTAAGTAGTACCCATTGTTCTTGTATCTTAGAGAGATTCAAGCGTTAAAATATGATGGGCCTCAAATGCGGAGGCTTGTTATTTTTTAGGTAATTCTGCAGAAGTCACTTGTGGAAGCCTGTAAGGTGCTTTACTATGCTGCCCCTGCCCTAGCAAGCACATTTCGTTAGAGCCTTTTACATCTTGTTACTGCAGTATGGGTAATAGTACAAATCAAAAATTAAAAAATATGTGTCAGCATTAAAATTTGGAATCAATATAGTTTTGGAGGGATAATTCTCATACACTAGATCATTTGGTCTAAGGCCTCATTTTTGTGGGAACTGAGTCACAAGGCAGTTCAGTGTGTCCACTGCCTAAAACCCAGCAGTTTAAGGCAGTTTTAAAATTCTCCTCCTCCTTGAACAGATCGTAAGACTAGAGTTTTATGGCCTGAACCTTGACTTGATACTGGGTTTCTGTGGTTTGGTGGTTGGTATTGGCCAGGCCTCCCACATTTGTACAGTTGAACATGCGTCCTCGGCATGGGCAGCTGGGCAGATGATATAGAAGTGGGCCTGGCTGTGCAGAAGACATGCTGCTCCCATCACGAGCTTCATACCCTGCCTCTTGTTGTCAAGGGAACTTGTGTTCGAATGAAAGCTCCTTCAGTGGTAGAGGAAATTTTCATCTTGAGATGCTGCTTGTCTTGTAATTCGTTTCTCCTTACGGGGCTGAATACTGTAACCTGTTACTGTGATCTCGTTGTCTTCTAGTATTGGGGTTTTTTTGTGTTGGTCATTTATGCTGCTAATAGTTGAGTCAGAACAAAATGAAGCACCGTGATTTTGTCCCCCTGCCCACTTAACTTGAGATTTTGGTTCAGTATCTAGTTGTAGCAGTGACAGTTTTGCTAATTTAAAAAATTTGTCCCTTACATTAGACTCTCAGAGTTGATGTCTTCTTTTTTTAATTTTTTTTCCCTTAAATTTATAAGTTTAACATAAGCACAGATGTTTGATTGTGCCTCGAAGTTGAGTTTTTTCCAGAGGGCCAAGAGGATTCCAGTGTTTGGAATTAACCTAATGTCTTTTTACCTCTTCCTTGAAAAAAAATACACAGTACTTTTCTTCACTTTTAATAAGAATTTAAAGTGATTGACCTAAAAGGTATGATTCTCTCTTGAACACAATATTTCCTAACCCTTTTCTTGCCACCTAAAAATATGATAGCATTTGTGCGTCAGAATCTTCCATCAAAGAGATGATTGATGCTGGAGACCAGAGGTGCTGCCATGGGCTTGAAAATTGGTTTGGCCATTCTGGGTCCTTTTGCATCTCTGTAAACTTTAAAATTAACTTGTCAGTTGCTAAAAAAGAAAGAAAAGGTCTACTGGAATTTTGGATGAGATTAATAGATTAATCTCCCCAAATTATAGATTAATTTGGGGACCAACTGACTTATCAATATTGATCTGGTAACAGTATGGTCTGGTTTATATGGTTTAAAAGGATGACTCCAGATGCTGTGAAGAGTGAATGGGGGGTTAGAGGTGAAGCGAGTGGCAGCAGGGAGACCAGTTAGGCTTTGGTCCAGTCCATCCAAGGGGTCATGGTAGAGCAGATTAGGGTCATCATGGTAAAGACGGAAATGGATGGGATTGGGGATACATTTTGGAGGTAGGATAGACAGCACGTGCAGGTGGTTTGGACGTGGTAGGACAGGAAAAGCTCAGCCTGTGGATGAATTTTGGCTTTAACAACTGGGTGCGTGGTTGTACTTGCTAAGTAAGATGGGGAAATCTGAGAGAGGCAGTAGAAAGCTTGGCCAGGGGTTGGGGGTTGGGTCGTGTTGGTAATCAGGGGTTTTGTTTTGGGCCTGTGAGATGACCAAGTAGAGATATCAGACAAGGAGGCGGCGGTAAGGAGAGAGATCAGGGCCCGAGATACACTTAAAGGCATGGTGTTGGCTCTGAGCCTGTAGTGCAGGTGTGCGGAAGAAAAAGGCATCTAGGACTGACCCCTCTCTCACTCCAACATTGAGGAAGTAGAAGCCTTTAGAAAAGACTGAGCAAACGAGATCCAGGAAGCGTAAGACCAGTGGTGGATGAAGAAAACTAAGACATTGTGATACCACGGAAGCTGACAGAAGAAAACAGATGAGAAGTCAAATGAGACAAGACTTGTTTGACTAGGGAGCAGGGACTGTGGACTTGGGCAACATGAAGGTTTTAGCAGGTGTGGCTTCACGTGAAGGGGTTCCCTGGAAGACTGACCGGTGTGCACTGAGGGGAAGCCTTAGGGGACGAAGGAGAGAGCAACTCCCACCAGCTCTCAGGAACTTCTGCTGTGAAGGGTGGCGGAGGTTAGGACTGTACGTGGAGGAACACGGGATTGCGGGAGGGCTTTGATGGGAATATGTGGTTGAGAAGGGGACACTGATGAGGGGTGGGGAGCCAGCTGCGTGAGTGAAGTCCCGAGGAGGCAGCGAGGTGGGAGCAGGTGGAAGGGTCGGCCTGTGTTAGGAGAGGGGTTGACTGGCCTGTAGAAGCAGCAAGGAAGGCAGGACACAGGCACAGTTGCAGGGGCAGCAAGTTCCTGCCAGTTTTATTGTTTTTAAATTTTTGGCTGCGCTGCGTGGCTTGCGGGATCTCAGTTCCCCAGCCAGAGGTTGAACCTGGGCCTTGGCAGTGAAAGCCCAGAATCCTAAGCACTAGGCCACCAGGGAACTCCCCTGCTTTTATCTTCTTAACGTACTTAAGGCAGTTTCATCAGCTGAGATTGGGGTGGGCTGGCGGGTAGGCAGTTTGAGGTGTGAGCCTTTGAGAATGGGAAACAGAACATGCCAGGAAAGTTTTGTAGGATCACCTGATAGTGAGGATTGCCCATATAGTAGATGCTTGCTTTGGAATTCTTTGTCATCAACTAAGAAAAAACTTCGAATGTGTTTAACTTTCAGATATAACTTAGAAATGTTGTTGACTATGAAAGAAGACATGCTAATACATTTTCTTATCATGTATAGAGGTTTAATAGAACCTTTTTTAAAACATTCAAGATTTGATATTCTTTTTGAGCACCTAGGGACCGAGAAGGAAAGGACCCATAAACTCAAAAGAAAAATGGGCAAAAGCCCTGAACAGATGGTTTGCCCAGAGAGAAATGCAAATTGCATCTATTCTCACCGGTTAGGTTGGCAGGCATCTTAACGTTTGCTAATAGACTCTGCAGTAAGGGTATGAGGAAACACACACTCTCATTTATTACTGGTTGGAGTGCTACATAATACAGTCCCTAAGGAGAGGAAGCTGGTGAGACCAACCAAAAGTAATGTTTGGCCTTTTACCCAATATTCTCATGAATTTGTCCTGTAGGTACACGTGCACCCGTACAAATGACTCTACTTGGTGTTACTCATCGAGTTATAGTTTATCATAACAGAAGGTTGGAAACTACTTTGAGGATTCATCCCTGGGAGCTGGTTGATTAAACTCTGGTACATCCACACAATGAGATGCTATGTGATTGTTCAAAGAGGAAAATCTCTACATGCTGACACGGAGAGATTTCCAGGATACATTTGCAAGTGAAAAGACCAAAATTCAGAGCAGCATAGATAGCATTCTGTTTCTTTTCTAAAAGGGGAGGAAATGAGTATACTTTTATTTGTTTGGTTTTGCATAAAGAAACATCAGAAGAATGAACAACAAACTAATAAGTGATTATGTGCTGGAGTCAGAGGGGAACGGGTTGCCTGGGGACAGAGGAGGAAGTGAGACCTCTCAGTGTCCATCTTCTCATGTCATTTTGATTTTGAACCATGTAAAGATATGAATCTACTTTAGCCAAAAAAAGAGTAGGTACTTTACAATAAAGTTTTGGAAATCGTCATCGTCTTCATCAGTGTCATATTATATAAATTGGTTCGTGAAGGTTCGTGATGCAGCAGTAAGGTAAGACAGATATAGTAACAGGGTTTTGTAATTTAGGGGCACTGGAATTAGTAAGAAAATTGCTGAATAGGTGTTTATGTTTCTGGTCAAATTAAGAGAAAACAGTATCTAAAGAAAACCTTGTCAAAGTAACTGAACCTAAGGTGTAAGTATCTTACTGTAATTCAATGATAGCTTTGTTATTTTTTAAAATCTTCTTAATTGTTTTTGGAAGGTTAACACATTACATTTGGTTTTTAACTGTTAAGAATGTGTCATTGAATGAATTTAAAGTTGCCACAAAATCTTTTTCTACTAATATACCTTACTGTTTTGTATTTTATTACAGACTGTTTTTTTGTTTGTTTGTTTGTTTTTCTGGGAACATTTCTGGACTTCAGAATACCCCTGAAAGCTAAATGGTTCATCTTGTTTCAGATGGAGCATTTTGATTGTTGAAAGCTTGTAGAGAAAATGTGGGAACGTGGAGTCGTGTTCCCATATTTTTTGCATTTTCAAAAGAGCTTAAACTGGGTGGTACCTGGGATCTACAGTCCTTTGGATGAATGGGGCATTGTTCTGGGGGAATGTATCTTCCCCTAAGATGCTATGACATCGAGTCCTTGAACTTTATATGCGTCCATCAGATCCCTGTACCTAGCCGTCCATCTTTGTTCATCAGTTCAGCCATGGCTTTGCGCCTCTAGCAGGGTGCCTGGCACATGGTAGATGATTGAAATAATTTCCCTGGGCTTCAGTTTCCTCGTTGATAAAATAGGATGATAGTGTTTGTGCCCTGCCCGCCTCTCTGGGTGATTCTAAAAAGCAAATGAGGTGATCATGTATTGTGAATTCTTTGTAAATTGAACATTTCATCTCTTATTAAGGATTTTCCACATATTACTTGATAAATAAGTTCGTTCTGTTATCATATTTTTCTTATATCTGAATCTGGAGCTTTCTTCATTTTATCTTTTTCTAGATCTAGTGGAGAGCATGAAAACATCCCTCTTTTCCCTTTAGTTTCTCTACCTGTCAATTGGGGATAAAACCTAGGGTTCTTATATGAATTAAAGCTAGTGTATATAAACTAGTCATCACAGTGATTTGTAGAAGTAACTGCTAACAAAATGGTAATTTTTTGTTTTGTGATTGAGTGATTTTTTTTTTTTCAGCCTAGGATGTTTACTATTCTAATATTATTGTCAGCCACCTGCTAAAGTACTTGGCACATAAACTGTTGCTCACCCTACAGAACAGAGTATTTGAAACAGGGGTCTGAGTAAGGATTCATGGAGCTGGTAGCATTTATTTAAGTACTGTTGTCTAGTGGGCTTATATGCTGCCCATCAGTCCTCCAGTGATCAGCCCTTAAAGAGGTATTTTTTTAAGTTGGATATACTCAACCATGCTCAAATTAATGCCACAATTATGCGGGGAGATTTGGGGGGGTGGGGATTGGTGGAGAGTAACTAGTAGATAATAGAAAAATTCCACTTGTAAGTAATCTTTAATCCACAGGATTTTTATAGCAGATGTTTGCATTTACCCTTTGTACCTGCCATGCTGGATAAATAAAAAGTTCTGATGAATTTGCACCCTGGTGTCATAGAAACCAAAGATTAAAGATTAAAACAGCAGCACATAGTGATCTGGTCTCCTAGGGCAAATTGAAGCATGGTGCTGAGGCAGTTGTTTGGGTAATTCATACCCAAATCTGGTTTATGAAAATGGATGCAGCATTTATTGAACACTTACTGTGTGCCAAGCTCTATGCTAAACATTCTGTGTATTATATTGGTTAATCTTTAAAATATTCCTTTGAACTATATGTCTTATTATCCTGACTTTACAGGTGAGGATATTGGGACTTGGAAAAATTAAGTAACTTGTCAGGGTACAGTAAATGACAGAAACAAGACTGAAACCTTGACTTTGTCCAACACTAAAACCTGTGACTTTTTTCCTCTGGGTAGTACGAGCAGTCCTCCCTTTGCCAGAGGAACTTGGTATGTCACTTTTCAGCTTTGGTGGTAAAATCTTGACTGGTAGAAATAGAAGGCTGCAAGAGAAATAAGCAAAGAAAGTGTTTTCCTTCACCTGATAAGATGTTATGCCACTACTTTTGATCAGAGAATGACAAGAGTAAAATATTATAGGAGGACCAGCTAGGACAAAGAACGGCCAGCAGCCAGCAAACAAAGAAGTAAGCAGTTGAGCTTACACTTCCGAAAGTTTGAGCTGAAAATGAAGTCTAAATGGTATGAAAAATTAAGTGTGGGTGTTCCAAATAGAGCTACTAGACTCTTCCTGTATAGGGGTTGGGAATTCCATAGAATTGAAGATTCATATTTTTTGCCTATAAACCTTTATCTCATGTATTTAATTTGTATAATAATATCCACTCTAGCCTGGTCTGGATGGTGACATCAGGCAGCACGATTTGAACACCCTCCCACAGGGAGCTCTAACGTTCAAGTTCCAGACTCCACGTTCATCTGGCTTCTTAAATCATGGTCTCCCGGAGTGTTTCAAACCCAAATTGTAGGGAATCTGAAGTTTACTCTGAAAAAATTTCTTGTCTGAGAATTAAAAGCTACAGCTGTGTAGGCTTGTGCGTGCCCTGACTCTGGGTATACTGGAGGGAGTAATTTATTTTCTCCTGTGGAGGATTGTTTAGATGTCTTGAAAGTGTGTGAAAGGAATTTTTGATCTCCAAGGCATATTAAAATGATTAAGATTTCAAAAATACTAATTACTGCTATACACAAGGAAGAGATCTGAGAGTGATAATTTTAGTAACACTGCCTGTTTTGCCCAGTAGTCTCTTTGTAAAATCCTATTTGTGAAACAGTATGTTTAATTTTAGGAATGTGGCTTTTGAGTAGAATATAGTAAGTACATTACCTTAAAAAGGAATGGACATTTCTGTCTGCTATTTTAATTGTATTAGTCAGCATCAACTCACAGTTTCTTAGTGGTGACTAGAATTGGAGCAGCAGACGTAGCAAAATATGCTGAAACTTCATTTTAGGTAAACGTCAAGCCTCCCAAACTTTCTGTCATTCAGTTTAGTGATTTGGTTATCATCAGGTTAGTGACTGAGCTGGAGTAGGAGGAAAGGTGATGAGAATTAAGGAAATCGAGGCACTGTGCATCGTGCTAGTTGGTAGTATTGAAGTTGCAGACGAAGAGGAGATTGCAGACCACTTCTGAGATGTGTCTTGTAAACCTCCTTGTACCATCTGTTTTCACTGACGTAGTGTAGCAAAAACCTCTTAGGTTTGTGTCCTTAATGCTCCGCAAGTATTTTCCTTCAACAAATCAGTGATTTGTACTGATGATTTGAAAGCCTAGAGGTTAATTGATCACAGACTAAAAGGTTATTTGACAGGCTTGGCCGTCCTGCTTACTTAGCTGGAAGAGTAGGGATCCTTTGTAACCTTCCTGC
>NW_006790426.1:1545432-1545829 GCF_000442215.2 Lipotes vexillifer | reverse complement strand
AATGCTCCGTGTGTGTCGGAGGGTGTCAGCAGGAAGCCGACTTTACTGTTTCTCTAGTGATGTGATACCTGCCAGGACCTAGAGCTATATGACCGCTCCTTTCTCCCATTCCCCTAGCTCATGGGTTCTCAGTAGGAGCGATTTCACCCCCAAGGGGTGGGAATTGGTGGGGGGGGGGCTAGATGGTTAAAAAGAAAATCTTACTCCACGTGTAAAGCATGTATACACACACATAGTATGTAAACAGATATACATTATGTTTGTGGTATTAAAATTTCATGGAGGGGCAATTAGGGGAAAAAAAAGCTCTGAAAAGACTTCTTAGGTGTGGGGAGTGGGGGCAGTCATGGAAAAAGGTTGAGAGACACTGCCCTAGCTCCGTTCAGGTAGGGAAGAG
>NW_006790426.1:1520775-1545182 GCF_000442215.2 Lipotes vexillifer | reverse complement strand
AGCGGGTGATGGTATCAGTATCACTTGGCGTAGAGAGAAGGAAATGAAAGTCTCGCATAAACAGCTTCAGTTTTCTTGATAAAGTTGGTGTAGTTACCACCAAAGTAAGGATTAACAAAGGTTGGGATCTCGTGAATGGAAAGGTTTAGACCTCTTCTATGGGAATAAGGGTGGCAGTGTATGCTAGGCCTCCCCGGTGAGTGGCCAGGTGGGTCTGTCTCTTAGGAAAATAATGAAGTTGGTGAAATCTGCCTTGTGTCTCTTTGAGGGTCTTCTGCTTTTTCCTCTCCTCTCCTAATGAACACTATATTTAGCTAGCTGTTTAATGGGAAAGCTTATAATAGGCTTGTATATACTAAGGTGAAAATGACTGATGATAAATTAATGTGTTATTATTTTCGGGGACACTTGCATTTGAGCAGGGGGCCATCCTCAGTGTAAAAGAGTAATAGATGCTTAGGTACCCTGACAGGTTAGGTCAATGGTTCCTGTCCCAGGGACCTGAAAGAATGATTGCAGCTGGTCTGCAAAAGCATATGCATATCAAGAATTATCCATGGACATAATCGAGAGTGTCTCACAGGCGTATGTACTACTGTTTTTAAAATGTATATATGTGCTTCTCTAATGGATAAAATATAAATTAACAGTATTACTAAATTTATAAAACTTCATTACTGTTACATGTTTTCTCGATCCACAAATACGAGGAGTCTTGCTTCTACCCTTTGAGGAACCTCATCCTGAATTGTGCTCACTCTACTGGAGGGTCACTACATTGCAGTGCGAATGGAGCGCTTACACATAGGCCATTGTACACACAAGCCACAGTCAGGGGCGCCTGCGTGTAGCTCCTTGAGGGTCTTGGGAATTGGGGAAATCTCTTGAGTAAAATGTTTGGTACAGAACTGTGTTTGTTGACTGTTGCCCCTTATTTTTGTTGTTCAGGCACTGTAGGCAAACACTGCTTCAAAGTAGTTTTTCAGAAGTGGTTGAGAATGATTCACTGACACTTTAAATCTTCTTAATTTTTAAACTGTTGTTATCTCTTAGAATATCACTAGAAATGAGATTGGCACTGACATTTCCAAACCTGTTGTCTCTTGCCTGAGAGAGAGTTAGTCCTTTTTTTGAGCCTTCTTTATCCTGGGGGTTGTGACAACTATTTGAGTTGTCCCATACACTGCCCATGACATTCTGTGTTCTTGTGTGTCTTGGATGTCTAAAGAAATGCTTTTTTTCCTAATACATACACACACACACACACATACACACACACACACACACACACACACGGAATTTAGTTGGTTAAGAACAAGATGCTAAAAGCCTTAAAACATTTTTCTTTTAAAGAAGTAATACCTGTCCTCTCTATCCTTATTTACTCTGCTCCCCTGCCTCCCGCCCTGCCCTGCACAGATAGGCCAAAGATTACGTAGCACTTTAAGCTAAGTTGCATTATAACAAATTACAGTACTAGCACAGTTCAAATTAATTACATTTTACTTTATTTGGTTACAGAGGGACTAACAGACACTTAGGAACTTAATATCGCTTGTGAATTTCATTACTAAACTGCAGTTTTTAAAACATGATTTGATCTTTCGTTGCCATAAATTGAAATTGAAAAGGCTCACGATTATATTCCATTTGAATCCAGGTTTTTTTACTGAGGCGTTTATTTAAGCTTTAGGGATATTTTTTTCTTTATTATTGCTGATTAATTAAGGTTTTTATTACAGCTTCATTGAAATTGATGTATAATAAACTGCAAATATTTAAAGCACACGATTTGATGACTTTTGTCACATGTGTACTGTGAAGTCATCAGCACAGTCAAGGTGATGACCTGTCCATCACACCTATCCATCACCAAAGTTTCCTTGGGCCACTCTGTAGTCCCTCCTTGCCCATCCCCTGCCCCCTGCAGGTAACCACTGGTCTGCTGGTTTGCTTTCTGTCACTAGAGATTAGCTTGCATTTTCTAGAATTTTATATGAATGGAACCACAGTCTTTTTATTGTCTGGTAATATTGATGTGCATGTCCTTTTAGTTCCAGTTCAGACATCATAAGAGATCTTCTAGAAGAAGAGGAAGCCTGGGAAGCATCACATAAGTGAGTTCTCATAATCACGAAATAAGCATGTACTTTGATGTGATAAATTATAATTCTATACAGTTGATTTTCAAACCAAAGAATATTTGTGCTTACTGACTTAAGCAAGTAATAATTCACAAAAATCAAGGTAAAGATTTCCAGGTCACTACTTGTTTCTGTATATTTCTGCTTAGAAATGGAATCTTAGTGTAATAACTCCAGTTACTTGTCAGAAGTTGTTTTTCTAAAGATAAATTGTTCCAATGGGCAATTAATAGTCAGGAATTAACAGTCGGGCCTTAAGCACTGGCTTAGACTCTTTAGAAAACTTTTAATCCTTTCCTAAATGTTGCCAGTCATAAGACTGTAGTACAGCTGGGCAGATTTGTTCCACTAAAATTTCATGAAGCTCACATACCACAAGTGGGCCCTCAAAACTGCCTAGCACTTTTACTGTTTCTGTGATTATTTCTTTATTTTGTTCTTCACAAGGATTACTTGAACCCTTCTCAATTCTTTTCAGTGGCTCCAGCCTAGCTGAAGACCTTTTCTCTTCCTTTGTAGAGAAGATAGAAGCCATTGTATAGGAATCCTCATCTTTCCAACACCAAGTGTATAAATCTGCCTGTTTGTACATATTTTATCCCTCCTTTTATAATTTCTTCATTTTATAATAAAGGGCTGCCTCTTTATTATAGAGTCTAGTTTGTCCTACCTCATTCCTACCCTCTTGTCAGGAATGTTACCCATTCTCTCTTCTCTCGTTTAGGCATCTCTCTCTCTCTCTCTCTCTCTCTCTCTCTCTCTCTCTCTCTCTCTCTCTCTCTCTCTCTCTCTCTCTCTCTCTCCCCCTCCCTCCCTCCCTCCCTGAAGACCTCTCTGAAGACCTCACTGAAGACCTCACTGAAGACCTCTGTGTGGCTCAGTCCAAAGGACAACTTTTTAGACTTCATCTCCTTTGACTTCTTAGCAGCATCTGATGTTCTTGACATCTTCACCTTTCTGAAAGCCTCTCTGAGGCTGAAAGAGGTTAAATCTCCATCCAAGGTCACTTAGCAATAAGTGATAAGTGATGGAGCTGAGATTTTAATCTATGTCAAAATTCAGCTCTATGGACCATTAAGCTAAATTGTCTTTCCCAAGAATGAGGTTTCTTGTGCTGACATTCTGTAGTATTGTAGCTGAATCACTGGGAGAATGGAAAAGTGTGGTATATCCAGGGAAAGCATTATGAGTAGGTTTATCAGGCCAATGAGATATTTGGCGGCTCAAACAATAGCGTTTTATGAAAGTTTGAGATTGTGGCTGCATTAGTCTCACCTAAGCATTATTGAACTTTGAATTCTAGGAGAGGAGGCCACTCGTTAGCTAACTACTTCCTCTTGTACCAGGAATCCCCCTGTTTATGCTAAACTAAACCCTGACGTCAATGGCTATGACAAGCTGTAGCCCAAAATTCCTGAGTCCAAGCCCATTCTTGGCAATGATGACCTCTTAAAGTCATTATTATAAGGAATCACTTAGAAAACAAATCCCACCGCTTGATCCTCACAGATAATAAATGTTAAAGCTGGAAGGATGTAAGTGCTCATCTAGTCCAGTCCCTTCATTTTATAGAGAAGGAGGCTGAGCTCCAGAGAGGTAAGTTGATGAGGTTGAGGTCCACAGCTAGTTAGTGGCCTGCTGGGGTAAGAATTCAGGCTTCCTGGTTTCAGCCAAGTGTAGAGCAGTTTAAACCAGCTTGTGCCACAGTGTAGCTTTAGAAGCAGAATCAGGAAAAGGCTGCACAGCTTTACTTTTCAACAAAATGTGACCGTTCTACAAATACCCATCTTAAGCTTACAGGCATTTTGTGGTACCACAAGTGGCATATTTGAGATATTAGTCCTAGAACATACTATTTCAGCCCCAACACGTTCTCCTAATTCCATAGATGATTGAGAGGTCCTATTAGCAACACAATGCCCCCATATAAAGCAGTATTTTCATAAGCAGCAAAAAAACCCAAAACAAAACCCGATACAAAACCCTGTTTTCTGCAGACTGGTCTTGGGTTCTTATATCTGTGCATATTGGTTCATCTTACCATTTTGAGCTACAGGATATATTTACGTTGAACAGAATGAAAATAGGAAGAAAAATGGTCCAGGTCAATCATTTCACGTTTCCAGATTTCATCTTCCTTATCCGTAAAATGTGGGGAATGTCTCCTCGGAGGGTCTGAGTCCCTCCTCTCCTGACCTGCTGCTCTTCCACTGTCCCCTCCCTCAGTGAATGGTAGTATCACCGTCTGCCCCACTGTTCCAGCCAGAAACCTAAGAGTCATCTTCAACGTCTCATTCTCCTCCTTACCTCTCACCTGCAGTGATTGTGAGGTCCTATAGGTAAGTGGTCCTCAGACTTAAATTTACATCAGGATCACTTGGAGGACTTGTTAAAACATGGATTATTGGGCTCCACTCAATCCTGTGATCAGGATTCAGGAGATTTGGGCTGGGGCTCAGGAGTTTACATTTTAGCACGCTCCCCGGTGTTGCTGGCGCCGCTTCTGGGGCCCCGCGTTGAGTAGCGGGGCTGTGGACGACCCCTGAACTGTCTCTTTTGGCCCCTCTGTGCCACGGCCTGCGCAGGCCCTTCGCTCTTCTCTCTGGCTTCCTACCACAGCCATCCAGCTGCCTCTCTGCCTCTAGTCGGTACGCTTCATTCTGCCCATGAGATCTAAAATACGCTGTGCTCTCTCTGTGGTAAAGTCCTGCAGGGACTCACCAGCATCCAAGGCTCTTCCATCCATGGCCCCAGCCTACCTGCTGGCTCCTGGACTGTCCTTCCTCCCCTCCCCGCCCCGCCTTGTTGCAGTCTGGCTGAACTACTCACATTGGCTTCAAAGTCATGCTGCCTTGTACCTGCTGTTGCTTCCGCCTGAGTTGCGTTTTCCCCTTTCTTCAGGCGGGAGTTGTCGTTCCTTCCTTCCCAGCTCTTCTCAGAAGCCCCTGGCTGCTCCCCTGATCCCGCAGCAGTGGGCGCTTACCACCCGACGCGCTTCCTAGAGCAGATGTTCATTATACCCCACGCCCCACACGGTGCCTGGGGGGACCCATGGTGGGCGCTCAGTAGGCGTATGAGGGATTGAGTATGTCAGTCAGTATTCATTGGATCTGAACACACTCCCTGGTGGATTCTAGCTGTTAGTGACACGGCTTACGTGGCTTCAAGAACCTGTGAAAGGATGAGGATTGCCACTTACAAATCTTTTTTAAATCCTTTATCTCTTAGTGCCTTAAAGATCTTTTTTTAGAGAATAGCTTTTTCTAGTATTATAAAATCAGAAAAGGAAGAATCATTTTCTCTATTGATAATCTGCATTTCATCCTAACACCATGAGAAGTCATTTGCAGTGTGCTCATGAGCCCATCACATTTTCTAAGGGAGGACTATTAATAATTTGGCTGTCTTTCTTTGGAGGAGTGAACTTTATTAACTGTTACTTATTAATAACTATTATTAATGTATGCACATCTTAAGTGTACAGCTTGATGAATTTTTACAACTGAATACCCCTGAGGTTAGGGTTACTTTGGTGGCCCCGGTGAATCGCGCGCCTCCAGTATTCACACTCCTGAGGCCCACGTTGATTCTGGGTTTGGCCATGTGATGTGAGAAGTTTGGTAAGCGTTTGCACAGTGGGGCTTGTCCTTTCCAAACACTCACTTTTAGGATGATGATGCTTGGACCCAGCCTCTCTGCTGTGAGAAGCCCATCCCGGGCATGGAGGGAGGCCAGCTGGGGGAGAACGGAGGTCCAGCCCTCCCTCCAGCCGAGCTCCCAGTCAACAGCCAGCTCCAGCTTGCCCCCATGTGAGTGAGCCTTCCTCACAGTGGATCCTGCAGACCCAATTAAGCTGTCTGTTCTGAGCCCTGCCCAGATCTAGAATCATGACCAAATAAGGGATTGTGCTATTTCATGAGAATGTAGCAGTAGATTACCAAAACAAATTGAACAGAAAGTTTCTGTTTAGTTTTTAATTGCCATGTAGCAAATCACCTGGAAATTTACCAGCTTAAGCCACAGCCATTTCATTTGCTTATGATTCTTCAGTCTGGGCTGGCCTCAGGCTGCTGGTGGTTATTTATGTGGCACGTAGCCAACTGGCAGGGCGGCTGGAGGTGATGTTCTGCTAAGGTGCCTGGACTTCTCTGTCTTTCCCTGTAGTCTGGGAGCCTGTTCTTCTCCATGTGGTTTCTCCGCATGGTCTCTCCATGTGGTCTTTCCAGCAGGATAGCTGGGATTTTGTATATGGAGGCTCAGGGCCCCTGTGCCAGTTATCAGTTTACTGCCTCAGCTCCAAATTCATCCTTTTTGCCTGCTCTGTGAAAACTGAATCGGGCCCTTTAGATATCTTTCCTTTGCCGGCTCTCCTGATGTTAAGCTTTATCAGTAGAGGGCACTGGAGAGACATTGCAGGAAGAAGGGGTTTTGCCTCTTGGTTGCAGGCCTTCCCCCAGTTCCTGGTCCTACAGTGTACCCTGGCCAGCAGCTCATTGCTCTGACTCAGTTTGCCACAGCCATGCCCTCTCCACACAGGTGTCTGGATCTGTCTGGGGAGAGGGCTCTTCCTGGGGTGCTGCAGCTCAACCCTGAGTAGCAGCTGTTCCTTATTTCTACTCTTTCTATAATATATTCTTCAGGATTCTCTTTCCTTCTTACTAGCCAACCCCTCGTTACTCCAGTCCTCTGTTACAGTTAGTAATTCTTTATACTAAACTTTTATGTTCAAGTTATCATGGTCCTGATTGGACCCAGACTGATACAGCTCCCAGGAGGTGCAAATACAAAATTCTCTTAGCCTTCATAAGACTTAGTCCTGAAACTTGTGCTGTATCACTTCGGCCACATCCTGTTGGTTAAAGTAAGTCACAGGGCCAGCCCCAGACGATAGGGAAGGGGATTGCACAAAGGCAGGAGGTGTGGATCATGGGGGGCCACCAAGGTCACCACCCAGATGTGCATGTGGAACATTCCTGGCATTCTAAGAGCCTTCTCATGCCTCCTCCCAGAGGTAAGCACAGTTCTGACTTCCATCACCATGGGTTAATTTTGCCTGGTTTTAAATTTCATATAAATGGAATCGTATAGTGTGCACTCTTGGAGACAACATTACAGGTGTGAGATTTTTCCATGGTTGCATATAACGGTAGTTTGTTATTTTTCACTGCTTTATCTAGAGCGGTGGCTTTCAAAGTGTGGTTTCCTGACCAGCAGCATTTGTATCACCTGGGAATATATTAGAAAGTGAAATTCTTGAGCCCCACACCAGACCTTCTGAATGAGAAACTCTGGGGATGGGGCCCATCAACCTGTGTTTTAAGAAGCCCTCAGGTGATCCTGCTGCAGGCCAAAGTTTGAGAACCTCTGCTCTGTAATATTCCACTGTATGAATAAGTCACCATTTATTTACCCATACTACTTTTGCTAGATATATTTTTTCGAGTTTTTGGCTGTCATGAATAAGGATGTCAGGAACATAACTGTTAAATGTCCTTTGGTGCATGTGCTTTTGTTTCTTTTGAGTATATACTGAGGAGTGGTATAGCTGGGTGTTAAGATGTGCATGTATCCAGTAGCTTCTCCCAGGCATTTTTCCAAAGTGCTCACGCCAATTTAAACTCCCGTCCACAGTGGGCGGTCCAGAAGTTCCATGTCCTCATCAGTGCTTGGCATTCTTAGTTTTTTCATTTTAGTCATTCTCCTTCATAGGGTCTAGTGGCGTCTCATTGTGATTTAAATTTGCATTCCTCTGATAACTATGTTATTAAAAATAGTATTCTTTTGTTGTTGGTTTACTATTTTCTAATTGCTTGTTGCTAATATATGAAGCAAATTAAATTTTTACATTAACCCTATATTCACGAGTTTTGATAAATTTACTTAATAATTCTAATACCCTATAGGGTTGTGTTTTTTTCCAACATCTATAACCATGTCATCTCAATATAATACCTTTTCTAAAGTCTTTGTTAATGCTTAATTGAACAGTTTAGGACTGCTATTTAGATGTTAACTAGAAGTGGTAATAAGGGTATCCTCTTCTTATTCCTAGTCTTAGTGGGAAAGTATTAAATATTTTTACCTTATATTCCTAGTTTTTAACATAAATGGATGTTGAATATTTTCACGTGTTTTATGTTTTATATTGAATATATTGAGAAGAGTATGTGATTTTTCTCCTTTATTTTGTTAGTGTGGTGAATTACATTGATCTTTCGCATGTTAAATCAAGATTGCATTCTTGAAATAAACCTAATTTGTTGATGGTGTATTAACTCTTTTGTATGTTGCTAGACTTGGTTTCTTAATATTTTGTTTAGGATGTTTTGTTGTTATGTTGAGAAACTGGCCTGTAACTTTCCTTCCATGTAATACTTGTCCGTTTCTGGTCCTTCTTCAAGCTTATGCACTAGTATTCTGGACGGGCCCTTTGCCCCATACAGTGCTTAAAAAATTGAAAGTACTTACGTAGCAGGGAAACAACCAATCTTGTGTTTCCAAAACAAAAAACAAAAAACAAAACAAAAGAAGAAGAATCAGAAAGCGCTTCCCTCTTTAAATGGCCCTTATTCTGCCCAGGTAAATCATCCTGGTAATAGTGTATACTGGAAGCAGGCTGGTAATAGATGGCCACATCTCCCAGGTATGGCTTCTGTATTCAGGAGATTCAGGGCTTCCTGATGCCTCTCGCCGTGGTCCTCCACAGGAGTATCCCCAATTGGCTAACAGCATTCAGTTGGCAAAGTTTGCTCAAAAATCCATTGATTATACCTTCCAGAGGCTAAGAATTTAAAAGCCTGTTGTGTTTGGGCCATGTTATTAAGTATCATCATCCTAGTAAATAAGTGTGTTACATGCTTGGAAAAAAATCTTGAGGTGGTTTATCCTATTAGGATTCCTGCATCTTTGAGGATGAGGTATTTTAGAGAATTACTCTGGGAGAACCTTGAGATCCTTGCTTGCTAGGGACTCTGCTTCAAGCCAATGCTTATGGTAGAGGCTGCTTCTTCCACTAACACTATAGCCATGTTTGTTGCCAGCTATTGTGAAGGCAAATCAAAGAGGGGAAATATGGGAGAAACACATTACTTAAAATTTTAGAAGGAAATTAAAAACAAGGTAAGAGAGCAAAGAAACAGTAATTTTTATAGAAGTTAAATATAAGGGGGAACATCCCATTAAAAAAAAAAAACCCAGAAGCCAAATAAATAAATGGCAATAAAATATTAAGATGAGAAATTTGGGACTTCCCTGGTGGCGCAGTGGTTAAGAATCCGCTTGCCAATGCAGGGGACACGGGTTCAAGCCCTGGTCCGGGAAGATCCCACATGCCGCGGAGCAACTAAGCCCGCGAGCCACAACTACTGAGCCCACGTGCCTAGAGCCCGTGCTCTGCAACAAAGAGGAGCCACCGCAATGAGAAGCCCGCGCACCGCAAAGAAGAGTAGCCCCTGCTCGCTGCAACTAGAGAAAGCCTGCGCGCAGCAACCAAGACCCAGCGCAGCCAAAAATAAGTAAATAAATAAATTTATTTATTTAGGGGAAAAAAAAGATGAGAAATTTGACTTGTGAATGTTTAGAGATATTAAGACCATGAGTTAAAAGCTGGGGGAAAAAAAATAAAAAGATAAAGGAGAAAACATTCAGGAGACATTGTGAAATAAGGACGTCTGGAAATTCTCTCCGTAAAAGCAATGACAAAATTGACAAAACTTGTCAGAATCAACTTTTTCAAAACTGAAAATTAATCAAAGACAGCAGCAATCCAAGGAGCATTTCTTCAAGAAAAATATCTGAATTTTAGTTAGAACAGTGAGCTTTGTGGTGATTTGACTTCCCCTGTTCCCATCCCCCTCTCTCTAGCCCGTCAATGGCCTTGGGAGCCAGTAGTGTGCTGTCTTGATGAGGACCAGCAGCCTGGCAGCCCGCAGAAAAGGCAGAACGGAGTTGGAGCGCCTTCACAGCCTCATTCCCAGAGAATTATTATTTGATCTGTCTGGTGGTTTCCTGGAGGACTCCCACTTGCAAGACTGTCTACCTGACTTGGAGCTCACCCAGTGCGAAAAGCCTCTTTTTCCCCTGAGGTGTTTGTTTAAAACAATTAGAGACAATTGATTAACTTCATAGCCATGTGAGGTAGATAACAGTTGGGGCAAACAATATGTTAAGCAAAAAGCTTAAAGGAAAAGCTGGAAAATAAGATTTCCATCGGGGCTTTGACCAGCTCTGATGTATTACTGTGGCTCTGGAAGGTCACACGCATGCTTAGGGCTCTGTGTGTGCTCAGGAGGGACCTGAGAGGGTCCTAAACTCTCACCTTGAGCTGACTATGAGGCTCCATGCAAGCTGAAAGAAGAGGCTAAGGCGGAGTTGTCCCCCAAGTGCTGAATGCATGCCCCAACACACAGAGTCCCTGGGCAAAGACTGATTGTGACAAGGGCTTCTGTGTTATATTGGTTCCAGGCGATTAGGGAAAGTTCTATCTAATCATTAGCTGACCACTAAGCTCATGTAGCAGACACGTCAGTGGTCTCACACAACAAAGAATGTATATTTACAGGAGCTCAGAAAGTCACTTAACAAACAGCAGCAGACACCAACATGAACAGACGCTGAGGAAGGAGGAAAATCTAATTCCCATAGTTGCCACAGTATATTGGTAAAAATGTCCAGTTTTCAACAAAATATTAGACATAAAGAAACAAGAAACTGTGGCCTATACACACCGGGGCGGGGGAGAAGCAACCAATGAAATCAGCTGTTTTGACTCTGATCAAAGGACTAAAGGGATGTATGAGAACAGTGTCTCACCAAATAGAGGATACCAATAAAGAAATAGAATTTATTTATTTATTTATTTATTTATTTTGCGGTACGCGGGCCTCTCACTGCTGCAGCCTCTCCCGCTGCGGAGCACAGGCTCCGGACGCGCAGGCTCAGCGGCCATGGCTCACGGGCCCAGCCGCTCTGCGGCACGTGGGATCTTCCCGGACCGGGGCACGAACCCACGTCCGCTGCATCGGCAGGCGACTCTCAACCACTGCGCCACCAGGGAAGCCCAGAAATTATTTTTTAAAAATAGAAATTCTGGAGTTGAAAAACAAAATAGCTGAAATGAAAATTTCACTAAGAGGCTCAACAACAGATTTGAGCAGGTGTAAGGAAGACTCAATATTGAGATTACAGTTATCCCTCAGAATCCATGGGCGTTGGTTCCAGGACCCTGCCCCCCACTGCTGCAGGTACCAAAATCCATAGATACTCAAGTCCCATATATAAAATGGTGTAATATTTGCATTTAACCTATGCACATCTTCCCATATACTTTATTTATTTTAATTTTATTTATTTATTTATTTTTGGCTGCATTGGGTCTTTGTTGCTGCGCGCAGGCTTTCTCTGGTTGCGGTGAGCGGGGGCTACTCTTCGTTGCGGTGCTTCTCATTACAGTGGCTTCTCTTCTTGTGGAGCACGGGCTCTAGGCGTGCAGGCTTCAGTAGTTGTGGCACACAGGCTCAGTAGTTGAGGCTCGTGGGCTTTAGAGTGCAGGTTCAGTAGTTGTGGCACATGGGTTTAGTTGCTCCATGGCATGTGGGAGCTTCCCAGACCAGGGCTCAAACCTGTGTCCCCTGCATTGGCGGGCAGATTCTTAACCACTGCGCCACCAGGGAATCCCTCCCATATACTTCAAATCATCTCTCATTATTCTCTACATCATTTTCTAGTTTATAAGTGCCTTCCCATGCGTTTTCATTTAATCCTCCAAATAGCCTTCTACTCCACTGACAAACCTGGGAAATCAGGCAGGGCCTGACCCCTGCCACTCCCCATCCCCTGCTTTACCCCTGTGGCCCTCATGGACCCTCTTCAGTGTCCTGCCCTCTGTCAGTGTCTCAAGGAGCGCTGCTGAGGCTCCGGTGTCAGGGGCCCACAGCACCAGGCTGTGCTGCAGAATCCAGAAAACGTCAACTTTCGTCTTCCCACCTGCTTGTGCGGCAGCCACCCCTTTCCCCAGTGCTCTGCCCGAAGTGAAATGATGCGTGTGGCTCATCTCTCTTGGGAGGGGATTTTGTTTTCTTGGTTCCCTTACAACCTCAGCTGTCTGACAGGATCAAGATAAGTTATGATTTTGTTCGACTCTCTGGCTTCATCTTGTTGTTAGGATGGAAGCACATTTTCTACAGCTTTCTGCTTCTGAAGCTGCTCGATTCTGATTCAGAAGAAAGGAGTTCAATTCCTAACTCTGTCACTTATGATCTGTGATCTTTGCTAAGTCAACTGTTTTCTCAGTTGTGCAGTGGAAATAATAAAAGTCATAATAATTATCATAGCAGACTTGTCAGTGGAGTAGAAGGCTATTTGGAGGATCACATAAAAACACACGCGAAGGGGCTTGTAAACTAGAAACTGCTGTGGAATAATAGTGATCATCATTCTCTAAGCTGCCATTTTGTCTTTTCCATTTTCAGATATGATCTTCAAGACGCAGAAATAAATTCCAGACAGAATCGTCGCATGAGGTCAGCTGAAAGTGCTGAGCTCGAGCCAAGAAATAAGCGGAACAGGAATTAGTGTGGGTTTGTTGACTTTCCCAGTGCAGTCATCAGAAGATGGTACTTTTGTTGCCATGGTGATTTCATATTCATAAATGCCCAGTGAAGATGTTACATTCTAAATATTATGTTTAACTGATTTTTATTCTTTTCTGCCTTTCCAGGAAAAAAAAAAAAAACTTAAGAAAGCATCCTCACTTGGTCAGTTACCTCCTGCCCCTAAAACATCTCTCTCTAAAAATACTGGCATCCACACATTCACCAGCTTTGCAGAGGACAGAGACTTTTTGGCAAAAGGGTTTTGTTTGATTTTGTTTCTAAATTTCAGACTGTCCTTAAGCCATTCTCCTCTTCCATGGAGAAGCCAACTTCAGAAAAGGATCCTTTATCCCCTCTACCACAAGGAGCGGTTGAGGCATTCAGAGCCACTGTGTTTCTGGAAAGGTAGAATGTCCTAACTCAAGTCCTCCGTGAGTGTGAGCACGCGAGGCCTGGAGGCCGGTGCGCGTGTTACAGCTGTTTCAGGATGGTTGTTGCCCGAGTTTCATGTGGTTGTTGGTTAGACCTGTGTCTTACACTTTACTTGGAGTAGGATGTTAGTACTGTAGCCTAAAGGCACAAAACAGTAACTTTGAAACATTAGGCATATTCTCCAGAAATGGCCCTTACAAATGATTCCTTCATCTTTTTTTTCACTTGGGTAAATCAAATCTTTAACACTTTGAATCCCAGCTATTAAATGGAAAGAATGCAATAAGTGAATTTTGTCACTGAATAGACTCTATATCAATTTAAAATAAAGTCCTTGAAACAGTCTCCTGTGAATGGTTGAGTACAAGCTACAAATCATTGGAAAGGTTTGATCAGAAATTGTTCTCTCGGGGGGCTTCCCTGGTGGCGCAGTGGTTGAGAATCCGCCTGCCAATGCAGGGGACATGGGTTCGAGCCCTGGTCTGGAAGGATCCCACATGCCGTGGAGCAGCTAGGCCCGTGAGCCACAGCTACTGAGCCTGCGCATCTGGAGCCTGTGCTCCGCAACAAGAGAGGCCGCGACAGTGAGAGGCCCGCGCACCGCGATGAAGAGTGGCCCCCGCTTGCCACAACTAGAGAAAGCCCTCGCACAGAAATGAAGACCCAACACAGCAAAAATAAATAAATTAATTAATAAACTCCTACCCCCAACATCTTCTTTAAAAAAAAAAAGAAATTGTTCTCTCAAACAGAAATATAGATCGATAGAACAGGATAGAAAGCCCAGAGGTAAACCCATAGGTACATGTAAAAGTATGAGATTAGATCACTCCCTAACACCATACACAAAAATAAGCTCAAAATGGATTAAAGACCTAAATGTAAGGCCAGAAACTATCAAACTCTTAGAGGAAAACATAGGCAGAACACTCTATGACATAAATCACAGCAAGATCCTTCTTGACCCATCTCCTAGAGTAATGGAGATAAAAACAAAAATAAACAAATGGGACCTAATGAAACTTCAAAGCTTTTGCACAGCAAAGGAAACCATAAACAAGACCGACCAAAAGGCAACCCTCAGAATGGGAGAAAATATTTGCAAATGAAACAACTGACAAAGGATTGTTCTCCAAAATATGCAAGCAGCTCATGCAGCTCAATAACAAAAAAACAACCCAATCCAAAAATGGGCAGAAGACCTAAATAGACATTTCTCCAAAGAAGATATACAGACTGCCAACAAACACATGAAAAAATGCTCAACATCATTAATCATTAGAGAAATGCAAATCAAAACTACAATGAGATATCATCTCACACCGGTCAGAATGGCCATCATCAAAAAATCTAGAAACAATAAATGCTGGAGAGGGTGTGGAGAAAAGGGAACACTCTTGCACTGCTGGTGGGAATGTGAATTGGTACAGCCGCTATGGAGAACAGTATGGAGGTCCCTTAAAAAACTACAAATAAGACTACCATATGACCCAGCAATCCCCACTACTGGGCATATACCCTGAGAAAACCATAATTCAGAGTCATGTACCAAAATGTTCATTGCAGCTCTATTTACAGTAGCCAGGGGATGGAGACAACCTAAGTGTCCATCATTGGATGAATGGATGAAGAAGATGTGGCACATATATACAATGGAATATTACTCAGCCATAAAAAGAAACGAAATTGAGCTATTTGTAATGAGGTGGATGGACCTAGAGTCTGTCATACAGTGTGAAGTAAGTCAGAAGGAGAAAGACAAATACCGTATGCTAACACATATATATGGAATTTAAGAAAAAAAAAAGTCATGAAGAACCTAGGGGTAAGGAAGGGAATAAAGACACAGACGTACTAGCGAATGGACTTGAGGATATGGCGAGGGGGAAGGGTAATCTGTGACAAAGAGAGAGAGAGGCGTGGTCATACATATATACACTACCAAACGTAAAATAGCTAGTGGGAAGCAGCCGCATAGCACAGGGAGATCAGCTCGGTGCTTTGTGACCACCTAGAGGGGTGGGATAGGGAGGGTGGGAGGGAGGGAGACGCAAGAGGGAAGAGATATGGGGACATTTGTATGTGTATAACTGATTCACTTTGTTATAAAGCAGAAACTAATACACCATTGTAAAGCAGTTATACTCCAATAAAGATGTAAAAAATAAAAATAAAAAAAACAAAGCAGAAACTAACACACCATTGTAAAGCAATTATACTCCAATAAAGATGTAAAAAAAAAAAAAAATTGTTCTCTCTGTGCAAAATGTCCCCCAGTTCCCAGTTCCTTCCAGTGTTCCTAATGCCTGTGTTTGGCATTTCAGAGCCAGTCCCCTGCCACCGGTGCCAGCAGCTCTGGGGCTGCCTGTGTCCTGGTGACAGCAGGCCTACTTCACCAGAGTCCAGGAAGACCCTGGTGTTGGTTTGGGGGTGGAGGGCCTGATCCTGCCCTGGGCCAAGTGTCCCAGCACCTCAGGGTAGCCATCCCTGCTCCGTCTGAGCTCCTGGAAGGGAGAGGTGGCTGGAACCCTGCTGTTTAAAACAGCACCTAGAATTGGGAAGGAGTACCCGGGCAGGTGCTCTCCCATTGGCTCCCAGATGGCCTGGCATTCCTCGATTTCTTCTTTGCTTACTGAAGAGGCAAGGCTTTTGCCTGGAAAGGATTCTGGGCAGCCATGCAGGTAAGTGGGGCAGCCTGTTCCAGCTTCAAGAAGCTGTTAGAATGCCACCCCTTCTCTCGTGTGCCACCTTTGCAACTCTTGCAGGCGCCATGGGCTCCCCTTTCTGGTCCCAGCATGTTGGAGGCAACACCCCACCCCCGCCTCCATCCCGTGATGCCCCACTCCCACCCTCTCCCAGTCAGCCATGGGGCAGACGTGCTCCGCTGTGTTCGGCTGGGTGGAAGCAGGCGTCCTTCCCTGTAATCTTGGCTTGGCAGACAGCACGGCTCACCCTCCAGACTACTGACCTGTGGGAAAGAAGAGGTGTGCAATTGCCTTGCCCACCCTCTGAGAATCCTGCTTTGTGGCTGAACTGAAGTGGCTCCTGCTCTGTGAGGGCCTGCCAGCAAGTTCCTTGGAGGCACTGTGCTGAGGATGATCTGAAGCTGCCACCTACCTTCCTGAGGGCTCAGGTGGTGAGTTACTAACTAATATCTAGGCTTCTGAGACTTGTAATGGAGGGAACAGGAGGGATGGAGAGGTTGAAAGGGGAGGAAACATCAACTGGGTCTCATCCATGGCTTCGTGTAGATTCTTGTAGGACTCAGAACAAATTCCTGGGAATCCTACCCCTTGGAGACCACACCAACTTTGCTTGCTTGTTTCTTTAACAGCTTCATTGAGATATAGTTCACTCAACGTACAATGCACCCATTTAAAACTTACAATTATATTTAGAGACCATCACCATAATCAATTTTAGAACACTTTTGTTGCCTATGGTCCCCTTATTCGTCACCCCCAACTCTCCCATCCTTCCCAGCCCTAGGCAACAACTAAGCTACTTTCTGTTTCTATATTTCCTTATTCTGTATGTTTCATATCAGTGAAATCATACAATACATGGTCTTTGGGGTCTGACTTCTTTCACTCAGCCTAAAGTATTCAAGGTCATACATGTAGCATTGATCAGTCCTTCATTTCTTTTTATTGCTGAATAGTATTTCATTGTATGGGATATACCACATTTTGTTTATCCATTCATCAGCTGATGGATATTTGGGTTGTTTCAGCTTATTTTCACTATTGTTAATGGTGTGCCTGTAAGCAGTTGTGTACAAGTTTTTTGTGTGAACATGTTTTTATTTGTCTTGGGTATGTACCTACGAATGGCATTTCTGAATCATATGGTAACTCTGTGCTTAATATTTTATATTTAACTGCCAAACTCTTCCAAAGTGGCTGCACAATTTTGCCCACTAGGACTCTATTAGTCTTCCAGTTTCTCCATGTCCTTGCCAACACTTGTGATTATCTGTCTTTCTTATTATGGCCATGCTAGTGGGTGTGAAGTGGTATCTCATTGTGGTTTTGATTTGCATTTTCTCAATAGCTAATGATGTTGAGCATCTTTGCATGTGCTTTTTGGCCATTTCTATGTCTTCTCTGGAAAAATGTCTATTCATATTTTTTGCCCATTTTAAAATTGGGTTTTTTAAAAATTATTGCATTGTAAGAGTTAATTGTATAGTTTTTAAAATTTCAGCTTCTGATTGTATATTGATAGGTTAGAGAGATAGAAATAATTTTTGCGTATTAATCGTGTATTGAGCAATCTTGCTAAACTCATAAGTTTGGTAGCTTTTTTGTAGATTCCATTCGATTTTCTCTAATAGAGAATCATGTAAACGTGTAATGGTGTAAAGACTTTTGTATTTCTTCCTTTCCAATATGGATGTCTTTTATTCTGGACATAAATTCTCTACCAGATAAATGCTTTGAATCACGTTGGGATTATTTTCTTCTACTCCTAGTTTGCTGAGAATTTTTAAAAAATCAGAAATGGTTATTGAATATTGTCAAATGCTTTTTCTGTATTTATTGAGATGATCATATGGTTTTTCTTTTTTAGTTTATTAATATTGTGAGTTACACAGTTTGGTTTTTTTATTTTTTTAAATTTATTTATTTATTTATTACTTACTTTGACTGCGTTGGGTCTTCATTGCTGCGTGCAGGCTTTTTCTAGTTGCGGCAAGCTGGGGCTACTCTTCGTTGCAGTGCACGGGCTTCTCATTGTGGTGGCTTCTCTTGTTGCAGAGCACGGGCTCTAGGTGCAGGGGCTTCAGTAGTTGTGGCATGGGGGCTCAGTAGTTGTGGCTCGCAGGCTCTAGAGTGCAGTCTCAGTAGTTGTGGCACATGGGCTTAGTTGCTCCACGGCATGTGGTATCTTCCTGGCCCGGGATCGAACCCATGTCCCCTGCATTGGCGGCCGGATTCTTAACCACTGTGCCACGGGGAAGTCCCACAGATTGATTTTTAAATGTTAAAACAAAAGTGGGAGGGACCCCACTTGGTTATGATGTGTCATCTTTTTACATATTGTTGGATTTAATTTACCAAAATTTTGTTTAGAATTTTTTGCATCTATATTTAGGAGGGATATTGGTCTGTAGTTTTCATTTCTTTTTATGTCTTTATCTGGTTTTGGTATTAGGATAATGCTGGCCTCATGGAATGAGCTGGGAAGTATTTTCTCCTTCAGTTTTCTGGAAAAGTTTGTGTAGAACTGGTATTATTTACTCCTAAGGTGTTTAGCAGAATTCACCAGTGAAGCAATATGAGCCTGGAATTTTCTTTGTGGATAGGTTTTTAACAATATGTTTTCATTTCTTAACGTATGTAGGCCTATTCAGGTTATCTGTTTCTTCTTCAGTAAACTTTAGTAGTTTGTGTCTTTCAAGGAATCCATCCATTTCATTTAAATTGACAGATTTACAGACAGAAGTTGCTTATAATTTTCCCTTTTGTGTACAAATTTTTGTGAGAACCTCTTTGACCTTTCTCATTTCTGTTATTGGTAGTTGGTGTTTTCTTTCTTTCTTTTTTTTTTCCCCCCCCCTCATCAGACTGTTTAGAAGTTTATTAATTTTACTGGTCTCAGGCAAACAGCTCTTGGTTTCATTGAATTTCTCTAATGTTTCACTCTTTTCTATTTGATTGATGGCCACTCTTATCTTTTATTTCCTTTCTGTTGCCTACTTTGGATTTAATTGTTCTTTTTATATTTTCTTAAGGTAGAGGTTTAGGTCATTGATTTGAGTCCTTTCTTCTTTTCTAAGATAGGCATTTAATGCTACAAAATTTCCCCAAAGTACAGATTTAACTGCATTCCACAAATTTTTATGTTCTGTTTTAATTTTCATTCAGTTCAAAATACTTTCTAATTTCCCTTTTGATTTCTTATTTGATACATGAGTTACATATAAATACGTTACTTCCCAAATATTTGATAAGTTTTCATAGAGCTTTATTTTATTGATTTCTAATTTAATTCTTTAACTTTTATGACTTGAACCCTTTTACATGTATTGAGACTTTTTTTAATGCCCTAGAAGATGGTCTATCTTGGTAAATGTTCAGTATGCAGTTGAAAAGAATATGTGTTCAGGACTTCCCTGGTGGTGCAGTGGTTAAGAATCTGCCTGCCAATGCAGGAGACGTGGGTTCAGTCCTTGGTCCGGGAAGATCCCACATGCTGCGGAGCAACTTAAGCCCGCGTGCCACAACTACTGCAGCCCACACACCTAGAGCCCATGCTCCACAACAAGAAAAGCCACCGCAATGAGAAGCCCGTGCACCGCAACCAAGAGTAGCCCCTGCTCGCCACAATCAGAGAAAGCCTGTGCGTAGCAGCGAAGACCCAACACAGCCAAAAATAAATTTAAAAAGAAAAGTAATGCTTTAAAAAGAAGAATGTGTGTTCTACTGTTGTTGGGTGGAGTGTTTGATAAATGTCAATTATATCAAGTTGTTTGACAGTGTTGCTCAAGGCTACTCTGTCCTTGCTGATTTTCTGTCTGCTTGTTTCGTCAGTTTTTGAGAGAGTTACTGGAATTTCTGAATGTAATTGTGGATTTGTCAATTTCTCCTTATAGTTCTTCATTTTTGCTTCATGTATTTTTTTTTTTTCGCGGTACGTGGGCCTCTCACTGTTGTGGCCTCTTCCGTTGCGGAGCACAGGCTCCGGACGTGCAGGCTCAGCGGCCATGGCTCACGGGCCCAGCCGCTCCACGGCATATGGGATCTTCCAAGACCGGGGCACGAACCCGTGTCCCCTGCATCGGCAGGCGGACTCTCAACCACTGCGCCACCAGGGAAGCCCTGCTTCATGTATTTTGAACCTCTGTTAATAGGGGCATAACCATTTAGGATTGTTATGTCCTCTTGATGAATTCACCTCTTTTTCTTCATAAGGTAGACCTTCTTTATCTATAGTAATATTCTTTGCTCTTAAATCTGCCTTGTCTGGTATTAGAATACCCCATCCAGCTTTTTTTTTGGCTAGTGCATTTTTCCATCCTTTACATTTTTTTAAATTATATTTTAATTTTATTTTTACTTATTTTTACTGTTTTAATTAAAGTATAGTTGATTTATAACATTAATTTCAGGTATACGACATAATGATTCAATATTTTTATAGATTATACTACATTTAAAGTTATTATAAAATATTCGCTATATTCCCTATGCTGTACGATATATCCTTGTAGTTTTTTTGTTTTGTTTTGTGTTTTAATTTTTTTTGTTTAATTAATTTATTTTTTGGCTGTGTTGGGTCTTCGTTGCTGCGCACGGGCTTTTCTCTAGTTGCGGTGAGCGGGGCCTACTCTTCGTTGCGGTGCACGGGCTTCTCATCGCGGTGGCTTCTCTTGTTGCAGGGCACGGGCTCTAGGCGCGTGGGCTTCAGGAGTTGTGGCTCGTGGGCTCCAGTAGTTGTGGCTCGTGGGCTCAGTGGTTGTGGCTCGCGGGCTCTAGAGCACAGGCTCAGTAGTTGTGGCGCACGGGCTTAGTTGCTCTGCGGCATGTGGGACCTTCCTGGACCTGGGCTCAAACCCGTGTCCCCTGCATTGGCAGGTGGATTCTTAAGCACTGCACTACCAGGGAAGTCCCTATTTTATATATAGTAGTTTATACCTCTTAATCTCCTGCCCCTGTCTTGCCCCTCCTCCCTTCCCTCTCCTCACTGGTAAACAGCAGTTTGTTCTCTGTATCTTTGAGTCTGTTTGGTTTTTTGTTTGTTTGTTTGTTTTGTTTCTGGCCACACCATGCAGCTTGTGGGATTTTAGTTTCCCAACCAGGGATCGAACCCAGGCCCTCAGGAGTGAGAGCACAGAGCTCTAACTAACCACTGGACCACCAGGGAATTCCCGAGTCTGTTTCTGTTTGTGCCTATATACTTAAAGTACATTTCTTGTAGACAGCATATTATAGTTGGTGTTGTTTTGTTATCCAATCTGACAGTTGCAATTTCTGCCTTTTAATTGGTGTGTTTAAAACCTTTATATTTAATGTGATTGTTGGTGTGGTCATGTATAAGTCTGTCATTGTGCTGTTGTTTTCTGTTTTGTCCCATCTGTTCTTTAGTCCTTTTTTCCTCTTTTTCTTCTTTATTTGGATTATTTTTTATTCTGTTTTATCTCTTTTGGTGATTTATTAGCTATAGCTCCTTATTTTGTTATTTTAGTGGTTGAATTAGGGTTTATGGTAGTCATTTTTATCACAGCCTACTTTCAAGTATTATACTATTTCAGGTGTAATATAAGAATCTTCTGATGCTTCCATTTATCCACCCCCCCCCCACCTTTATATTATTGCTGTTATACAGTTTACTTTTACATATGTTATAAACACCGTACTACATTGTTATTGTTGTTTAGACTGTAAATTATCTTTTAAAGGGATTTATATAATAAGCAAAAAATCATGTCTGTTAATCTATGTAGTTACCATTTTTCATGCTCATTATTCCTTTGTTATGTATCCACATTTCTATCTAGTATCATTTTCCTTCCACTTGAAGGACTTTCTTTAACATTTCTTCTGCTGGTGATAATTTTGTTCAGCTTTTGTATGTCTTCATTTCACCTTTGATTTTGAAAGAAATGTTAGTTAAGTATAGAATTGTGAGTTGACATTTTTTTTTTCTTGTCACTTGATTTGTTTCCTGTGAGAAAGTTTCTGTCATCCTTGTCATTGTTCTTTCTGTTTGTAACATGTCTTTTTTCTCTGTTTTTAAGATTTTCTCTTTTTTATTAGATTTGAACAATTTAATAATAATAATATGCATTGGTGATGTTTTCTTCATGTTTCTTGGGGTTTATTGAGGTCTTTGGATCTGTGGGTTTATCCTTTTCATCAAATGTGGAAAATTTTGACCATTATTTTCTTCTGTCCTCCCCTCTCATTCCTCTCCTTTGAGGATTCATTCCAGTTACATTTATATTAGGCCATTAAGTTGTTCCATAGTTCACTGATGCTCTTTTCATTTTTTAAAATTCTGTTTTTCTGTGTTTCATTTTGTATACTTTCTGTTGCTACACTTCGTTATTTCATCTTTTTTTCTGAAATGTCTGATCTGCCTTTAATCACCTCCACTGTACTCTTTGATTTGGATCTTTTTACATCTTCAGTGTCTCTACTCAGTTAATTATCTGGACACATGGAATTCTGATAGAATAACTGTTTTAATATCCTGTCTGCTAATTCTAATATATGTGTTAGACCTGGGTCACTTTTAATCAATTAGTTTACTCCCACATCGCGGGTTGTGTTTTCCTGATTCTTTGCCTGCTTGGTAATTTTTTATTGGATGCCAGACACTGTGAATCATACCTTGTTGGATGCTGAATGTTTCTCTTCCAAATAATTTGGATCATTGTTCTGAGACACAGTTGAGTTATGTGGAAACAATTTGATTCTTTTGGTTCTTGCTTTTAAGATATTTTTGGTGGGCTCAGAAAAGGCTCAGTCTAGGGCTAATTTTTTCCTCCTATTGAGGCAAGACCTTCCTGACTACTCAGCTGAATGCCCTGTGAATTGTGGCTTTTGCAGTCTGGCTGGTGACAGTAGGCTGTGTCCAGCTGTGTGTGAACGCTAGGCGCGGAGGCCGCAAACCCTCCCCAATGGTTCTTTGCAGCCTCCAGTAGTTTCCTCACACGTGCTAACTAATATTCCCCTAAAGACTTAGGACACACCCTCTGCAGGTCTCCAGGGTTTGCTCTCTGCAGAAATCTCCTCTCTTTGTTTTTTGTCTAGCTGGTCTCCCTGGATTCCCAGCTCCATCTACTCAACTCAGGGACCTCATCAAGCTCCACTGGGGTCTCCCTTCCCTGCGCCCCGTGGAAACTCTCCCAAGGCACTTACCTGGGGCAGCTGAAGGGCTCACGCACCTGGTGGTTTCCCATCTCTTAGGGATCACCGTCCTTTATCACTCAATGGCAACCTTCTTGAAAATTGCTATTTTACAAACTTTTTTTTTTGCATGTGCCCTGTGTTTTCAAAACGTTTAAAAAATTTTTTTGTTCAAGTGACAGAGTAAATCTGATCCCTGTTACTCCTCTTTGGCTGGAAGTGAAAGTTGCCCAAATTGCCTTGTAAGTAACAATTGCCTTGTTACTTAAATTGTAAAATAATAAAAATAATCTCAAGATCACCCATAGGGAAATAGTTAAATAAATGTGGTACATGCATTAAAATGTATTTTAAAGCTGTTAAATGTTTTGGAAGATATTTATAGATGTAACTTGCTAATGTAACAAGTAAAGAGATTGCAAATCCATATCTATAGTAAATTCCAATGCTTCAACATATATCAGTATGTATTCTTCATGTATTATGTGTATGCATAGAGAAAATAAAATACCCCAACATATGATTTCTGAATTTTGGTATTTTGGCTGAATATCAGTTTTCTTCTTGTTTTCTACATTTTCTAAATTGTCTCTAGAATGCATTCTTTGAGAATCCTATATAAGTGTGTATGTGTCTGTATGTACGTATATTATATGTTTGTGTGTGTTTACACGCACACAGGCACACACACGTTGTGGGGTGGGTAAGGAAGAAATACAGAGAGGCTTGATTACAGGAGGCAGAGGAGACTTGGGCCATAAGCCAGGCTCTGCCACAACTCGCCTTTGTGATTCAGGGCAAATCATTTTCCTTCTCTGGCCTTAGTCTTCTCAGCAGCAAAATGATCTTCAGACCCCCCTCCTGCTAGAATATTCCAGGAACCAGTGACTGATTGAAAGTGCACATGGCCTTGCTTGTTCTGTCCTTTTCATTTCTCCTCCCATGGCTTCCTGAAGAGCTGGATAAAGTCTCTCTGTGAGTCCATATGGGTGCACTGTTCTCTGCTGGTCTGTTTTTCTAGGTCGAGGAGGCCTGGAGTAGGGAATTGCAGGGAGCTGATAATTTTGAAGGAACATCTCCCTCGTCTGCTTCCTGCCAGTCTGAAGTGAGCAGCGAGCAGTGGGTTGTACAGCGGCCAAGGCATCACCCACGGTAGGAGCTGGAGCGAGTGTGGATTCCTGCCCCCTCCCCCGCCCCCTGCCACCCCTGGCCAGCTGGTGCCATCTCCTTGCTCACTTCCGGGACAGCTGTTCTCAGCTTCCCTGGGGAACCTCCCTGTCCCTGCCAGATGTGAAAGCACAGCTTGTTTCTGTTGCTCAGCTCTTCCAGCTTCTGCTTCTAAGTAGCCAGGGTGTTAGCCCTGAAAAGTAGAGGATGGCAGC
>NW_006790426.1:1517618-1520760 GCF_000442215.2 Lipotes vexillifer | reverse complement strand
AGCAGGAATTGGCAAGGGAAGTCCCATCAGAGGGGCGATGGCCACCAGAGCCAGGGATGGGAATTTGGGGGCGCCATCTTAGGGTTCTGTCCACCACAAACCGTCTCTACCTCTCGGCACTGTGAGTTCAATAAAACATGGAAGTGCCCAGCACAGCATCTGCCATGTTGTTCGGCTTTCATATATATTCGTTAGGTCTTTTTCTCTTGACTTGTTCATGGTTACTTGAGGGCACAGGATCCACCCTGATGTTTTTATTTCCAGCACCTGGACATGTGTCCTTCTGCAAGAGGGAAGGAGGACTACATCAGAGAGCAGGTTTGGGGGAGGGGTTGGGGCTTTGGGAGGAGCCACGGAGCAGGGTGGGGCCAGGCTCAGATATGAAGGGGCAGAGGGTGTCTGTGAGCTTCGAGGGCAGGCTGTGCCTCCATAACCTCTCTCAGGTCGCAGGCCACTCCCAGCCTGTGGCTGCCGCTGCCAGCAAGGGGGCTGTTGCTGCTCGCCCCACATGAGCCTCTGTAGAGGACGGTGGAAGAGCTGCTCCAGGGCAAGGGGAGGAGGGGAGGCCCTGGGTGCCTGCCCAGTACCTGGGGACCTCCCTGGTGTCCTCTCATGGCGCTCTTTCCCCATTGGGACAGACCTGCAAATGCAATTTAGAAATCCCGGCTGATGTGCCTCCTGGAATTCAGGGCTCCAGGTGTGAATACTCCAGCAAGAGGGCGCCAGGCACTAGGGCAGAGGCAGGAGAAAAACAGTGGGGCTGGTGTGAGGAAACGGGGTACCTGCATGAGCAGGTGCAAGGGGGTTCTGTGCTCATGCCTTTGCTCGTCATGCCCTTCCCCTCAGAGCCCAGGTGCAGCCCTAGCTGCCCCATGAGGCTTTCCCCCATTACCTTACATGAGAGCAGTCAGTTCCTCCTTTCTCCTTGTTCATGGGCAGTAGGTTTCAGTAAAGAAGTGGACCAGGAGTCAGGATACCTGGGTCCCACTTTGTCAACTAACGTGCTTTATGACCATGGGCGTGTTAGTTACCTCCTCTGGGAATCAGGTTTTCCTACCCTTTAAACGAGGAGGCTGGAGCACACACTCTGAGGTTCCTGTCAGCTCTCCATTCAGAGGTGCTTCAAGTTATTTTATTCTTGTATCTTGCTCTTGACCCTTCTATTGGCCTTGAGTTTAGGGCTCTGTGTGGCCACCTGTGCTTCCACACGGACTAAAACACAGCTGGAGTCCATACCATAATCGTTTGCTGAATGAACACCACGCCTAGGCCCACTGGTTCCATTTTTAGGAGTGTGCCCCGAATTCCTAAGCAGACCGTGAGCTTCCTGAATTTAGGTATTGGGGTGTCCCCCTTTCAGAACCCAGACTTGGCTGAGAAAGGACCCAGAGGCGTACTTGGGGGATGGGGGGAGTTCCCATACGCTAACATCAAGACAAGAATAACACTGTAAATTAACTATACTTCACTTTAAAAAAAAAAAAAAAGGTTAAAAAGTTTAAAAATGAAAAAAAGGAATAGACTGACTCAAGCCATAGTACCTCGCAGTACGGTAGCTACACCTCCCCCACCAGCCATACACCCAAGCCCGGGCTTCCCAACTGAATTCAGCCAATCAGCAACACCTTCACTTCAGAGGCTCGTAACAGCCAATCAGCAACAGCTTCACTCCGGCGCGCATGCTGCTCACGTCAGGGTTCGGAATCAGCGAAGGCCACGCTCCTGCCGCAGTGTTTTCTCAGCTAAAAAGGAACCGCTCCCTGAACACGCGTGCTTCTGAGAGCCTGCACCCCCTGAACTCTGCGCTCCTGTAGACCAGCTCTGGTTTGTCCAGTGTGTGCCTTCCCAGTGGCTCGCCCTTGCCTAGCAAGTAGTTGGGCCTCTGGTAGGAGGTGACGAGGGGTGGCCTCTTCTTGGGACGGGTTACGGTCCGACTTGGGACGCACGGCTTGCGCGCTGGCAGCTACCAGCTCGGCCCCCTCACTGTAGTAACTCCGTGCCTAGGAGTGTCCCTGGCCCATAGGTGCTCGATGAATAGCCCTTGAATTGTTTAATTTGGGGGTGGGCCCTCCGAGTCCTGCTGGGGCTGAGGCAGGGGCTAAGGCCCCAGAGTGGGAAACAGCCAGTGGGAAGGGAGAAGTGCTTTCTCCCTGAGAGAGCAGCTTGCGCTGGAGGTCAGGGAGCTGGGCCAGGACGTGAGGAGAATGCTCTGAGCATTCGGGGAGCATGAGTAGCCCCTCTGTTCTTACCCCCTGGAATGTGCCCGTTCTCCTTGCCCACCTCTGCCCATCACACAAAGCCTTTAAGGGCTTGTCCTGTCTGCACAGAAGAGGGCTCGGTGAGGGTACGGAAGACAAGCCGGTCAAACTTGTTGACCGGAAGGGACCTTGACATTGGCTGATGGAATCAGAGGCCCCAAGATATTCTGATACCAGAAACGCTGGGCTGATGCCGCAGTATCACACTGGAAGAGATCAGCAGACACTCGCTTCACCTTTCTGGGCTTCCTGTCCGTCCCTGTAAAGTGAGGAGACAGACAAGAAAACACAGATGCCCGCACCCTGTGCCCTGATTTAATTGGTCTCTGATTGGGCCTGTGAGATGGTAGGGTTTTTTGTGTTCTGTTTTTTTTTTTTTTTTTTTTTTTTTTTTTTTTTTCAGTTTTTACTTTTCATTTAGCAGCTCAGATTGAGACCAAGTAGCCCCCCCAGTAGGTTTAGGTTTTCAGGGATTGTAATAAAGAGAAGACGTGGGACACCAGTAACGGTTAAGGTCTTGAGAAGAGGACAGAATGTGCCCGAGACAGCAGAGGACAGAAAGGGTGGCCCTTGAGGCACCAGGTACCCGCGACTCAGTGTTCCAAGTGTGTGCGACCCTGACTCTGGGGGCAGAGGTGGGACCAGGAAGCACCAAGGCCTCTCTTTAGCCCAGTGGACATCGACCAGAACTTTCTACAGAAGAACTTGTGCTTTTAGGCCTCGGCTATTTTCTTGAGACACCACCGAGAACTCAGCTGTCACCCAGGGTTGTTTACAGGCTCCCAGGACTGAACATTTATCGCTGCCGGGATAGGTAACTGCATCCTGAGACAGGTGGGTGCTCTCGCGTCCACTCCTGGAGGCCTGGAGAGTCTGACGAGAGG
>NW_006790426.1:1498189-1517608 GCF_000442215.2 Lipotes vexillifer | reverse complement strand
GGGAAAGAGAGAAGGGCTTCCGCTTTGCTGAGCTACGGGAAGAGCGCGGGCTGGCGGGACGAGGGCGGTGCTCAATTCTTCAGCTGGGACGCTTCATACGGGTACGCAGCCAGCGTCTTGGTGCCTTTAGCGTACTTGCGCCTGTTGAGCTTTTCATTCTGGCAGTGGGCTCCGTCATCTGCTGACCCCACAGGCAACAGGATGTCATTCTTTCATTCTGGCAGTGGGCTCCGTCATCTGCTGACCCCACAGGCAACAGGATGTCATTCTTCCCAGTGACTTCCCAGTGGAGTTAGAACCATGGAGCTAAGTTGGTATCTGAGAGCAGTTTCAGCTGTGACGTTCTGTGACCTCTGTACTCACCTTGGGGTGGTTGGTACAGGAAGGGGGCACAGCATGTAGGAAAACAGCTTAGGGTTTAATGCTTTTAGTGGCAACAGGAGTCGTGGCTCCCGCTTACTGAGCTCATGTTCCGTTCTGGGTTCTTTGAATGCGTTCTCTTTTAATGAGATTGTCCCAACAACCCTGTGAGGTCAGTATCATGATGGACATTTTAGAGATGAGGGAACTGAAGCTCAGAGAGGTGATTTGACCTGCTCTCGAGGTCACACAGCAGACCGACCGATCAGTGGCTGACCTGGGTTTTGAATGTACCTCTGAACTGACTTCAGAGCTGATTCCCTTTCCAAACTGGGAAGTTGGGAATAGTCACTTGGACATTTAGTGCATCCGTGGGTTCCTTTAACATCTAACTGGGGAAGGGAAAGTCTCCGTCTTTTCTGCTTTGGCTACACACCATCACTAGAGTATCGGGCTCTGCTCTCTTATTTTTAGGTAACACTGGCCAGCTAGAGTTCTTTGCGATGAGTGAGGCCACCCAGGCAGCTCAGAGGATTCCCCCTGTCATGTGGAGAACCATGCAGGAGTTTCGGGCCTTAGCTTCAGAATCAGGGATGGGAGATAGGAGCTCTGTCTTCTGTTGCATCACGGGCTGTTGTGTGCAAGAAGGGAGAGGAATTCTGAAGCAAAGGGTCTGGTAGTCCTGAGCACTGGCAGGGCAACACTCTTCACATAGGAATGACCAGTAACCAACCTGGTTTGAACTTAGTTTATAAGATGAAGTCTTTGTTAAGGAATTAGCACATCTCCTGCATGCTCTGTGTGTTTCTGAGATAGTTGCTTTGAGGTGACCCTGTCCCTCTCTGGGCTGGAGGCTGGGGGAGAAGCTTCAGGGGACCCTCACGGTGGCCCAGGTGCCTCCATCTGCTGCTCTGTAACATCTCAAGGATACAGACCCCGTCCACCTGTGCTGGAAACCAGCGGGCAGGTGCAGGGCGCAACCTCCCGCCTCGCTTCACAGTAACTTTGTTTTTAACTAGGAGTGTAGGCGTCGGCCTTGAGGAGCAGGATGTGGATGCACTAGGTGGGCGCTTGGATCTCAGCTACTTGGTGCAGAGCTCTGGTGGATTTAGGTGGACAAACGCAGAGCACGAGGTGGAGAGCTGGGCACTGTGGGCACCGAGACGTGAACTGGACGTAGTGTCTGTCCCCGGGAAGCTCAAAGTCTGGTTTGGGGAAGACAGAAGCCACTTAGCTGACTAATATAGGAGGTGGATGGCGGTGAGTATGAGGGCGGTGGTGTGGGATCCAGGAGAGGAAGGAGTTCTGATTGAGGCAGGAGCTCCCAGCCAGCCCCACAGAAGCTGTGACGCTCTCCAGGTAAGACCTGTCGGCAAGGAGAGTTTCTGACGCGTGGCTAGACTGGAAAACAGGCCTATGCGACGGAGACGGTGGGAGGGGCCAGGGAGCTGTGTTGGTGCTGTAGGGGACGGGGGCAATGTCAGGAGCCTCGGTGCCTGGGTGTAGCCGTGCCTTGCTTCATACCCAGGATGTCCCCCTCCCCCTTTCCAGTGGAATTCTGCCTCCATCCGGTGCGTCCGCCCTTCACGTGGCCCGGTCCTTCGCGACGGCGGCTCCCCTCGCCGGTCATTGGTTTGGGCTCGAGCACTTGGTGCAGTTGTGGTCACGGAGGTGTGAGAGGCGTGTGGCAGGGGTTTCTGGGAGAGGCTTCCTCACTGTCAGAAGGAGACACACAGGAATGGAAGGTCATCTTTTCTTCTTCTGGATGTTACTGTGTTTGCGTGTCACGCTGCACTGGGGACCACCGTCTTGCTACCAGGAAGGGAGTGAGTCAGAGAGCAAAGCCCAGGCTGAAGGTAGTGGGACTGGAAGATGGAGAGGATCCTCTTCATCCTTGAAGGTGTTGCTGGGCAGCTGCGTTTGCTCACCCAGCTCTGGACTCCTTGTGTTAAATAATGTTTGTCTTCAGCCTTGGTGTTTTGAGATGGGGCTGTCTGTTACATGCAGCTGACAGCATCCTTCCCGAAACAGAGGACACTCTGAGGGGCGCCACATGTCCAGGGCTTTCCCGAGTGTGGTTGTCCCTCCTGAGAACGGATTATGGTTGCCAGTGTGAGCTAACCATCTTCTGCCACTCCAGCCTTTCCTGAGCCTGGGTCCACGTGGGGGCAACTAATTGGGGACCCCTCCATTTTAGACAAATCCCTTTATATTCTGAGACCAGCTGAACTTAATATATATGTAAAAATCTGCTGCACATCATCCTGGGGTCTCGCTACAGAGAGTTGCCCGAGTGAGAATCAACACCTATAGGCAAAGTGCCTGCCCTCGACCCTTGAGATTCTGGGTTGGTTTTTGAAACCCCTGTTTGTCTCTCCTGCTGGGTAGCACGCAGCAGGCCCCAGGCCTGGTTGCTCCGGAGGATCAGCACCTGTCTGTTCCAGTTCCCTCTGGTGTTTTCAAGAGCGAATTCTGGGTGGACTGAGTAGTCTATATTTAATGTCCAGCTGCCCACCCAGAACATACATACCCTTCACACGTAGTATAAGTTCATTAAGCTTTTTTTTTTTTTTTTTTTAAAAACAACATGCTCTGGTGTAGGAACAAAACACAAACTTAATTTTGTTTAGAGAGATGCCCACATGCTCAGAATCTCGCCTTGAGAAATCATTCCCTCCAACGCAGCATGTGGCTCTCAGAGTCTCTCTGAGCCTGACCTAGGCTAGAATATCCACACGCTCTGCTTGATTCCTATATCTCCATCAGAGCTACGTTCAACTGATAGGCTGTTTTTTGTTTTATTAATTATTCACGTATTACAATTATTAACATTTTCCAACATTACAAGATGTTTGGGAAATTGAAAAATGAAGTAAGTCTCAATCCCTCTATCTAACGTGCCTCTGAATTAATTTCATTGTGGCATGTGATTTCCAATATTATCCACATACAGACACATTTGTGTGCTGCACACCTCGTACACGTACGTTTTTGTCTCCCGGTTTTTTCATCTTTATTAAATTATGAGACATGACCATGCTGCCCCATCGTTTTTAATAATTATTTTAATGGTTGCATGATAGGAACAGCAAGCAGTGGAATAATTTAACTTCATAACAGACACTGGTGGTGGTTTACAGAACTGTTTTCCTTTCCTCCTCCTCTTCCTCTTCTTTAGCTTCTTTGTGTATCCCCCGCCCACCCACCTCCCCGCTTCCTGGAAGGAGGATTCAGGAATGAGTGAGTCCATCCCCAGCTTCAGGGACAAATCCTGATTCGTCAGAGTCAACCGTGGTGTTCCCATATCTCTTACCAGAGATTGGTTTAGGTCCCTGCATGTGTTGCTATTCTTCGAAGGAACATGAGGGGATGTCTCTGCGGAGCTTCTAGGAAAAGCTTTCATGCTCCTAAAATGAAGCATCAGGAAGAGATGTCCCTTCCTTCCACTGGATGTCATTTTATCTGTAGGTGATGCCTGCAAATGTAGCCGGAAACATATCCCATATCCCAGTTCAATCAACCTTTGTCTCCCGTTGGTAAACGTTAAAGCCTATTTCAGGGTGTAGCCCCGAAGCCTGTTCTGTTACTAGGGCCTGTATATTATTAGAGCCTATAGTTACCTATGATCAGGAACCTATTGTTAGGCATTTGGAGTGTTCAGACCTGGAGTGTTTCCTGGGCAGCCGATTTCTCACCTCACCTAATGTCTTCCCCAGACTCTGGGGCACTTCGGAGAGTCTTATGGTGAATGTCCTGCTCGTCACTGGTGTGGAAGGTTGGGGACTAAACCAGGTCAGCCAAGTTCTCTCCTTTTCTGTTGTCCCAAGTGAGTCAAGGCACAGACAGCCGACAGAGCCACTCTGATCTGATCACTGGGGACAGTCTGACAAGTGTGACTCAGAGCTGGAGATAGGGCAGGAGGCAGCAGGATGCCCGGCTCTTAAAGATGTCCTAGACATAGAGGGAACCTACCTCAACATAATAAAAGCCATATATAAGAAACCCACAGCAAACATCAGTCTCAGTGGTGAAAAACTGAAAGGGTTTCCTCTAAGATCAGGAATAAGACAAGGATGTCCACTCTCGCCACTATTATTCAACATAGTTTTGGAAGTCCTAGCCATGGCAGTCAGAGAAGAAAAAGAAATAAAAGGAATACAGATTGGAAAAGAAGATGTAAAATGGTCACTGTTTGCAGATGACCTGATACTATACATAGATAATCCTAAAGATACCACCAGAAAACTGCTAGAGCTCATCAATGAATTTGGTAAAGTTGCAGGTTACAAAATTAATGCACAGAAATCTCTTGCATTCCTATACACTAACAACAGAAGATCAGAAAGAGAAATTAAGGAAACAATCCCATTCACCATTGCAACAAAAAGAATAAAATACCTAGGGATAAACCTACCTAAGGAGGTAAAAGACCTGTACTCAGAAAACTATAAGACACTGATGAAAGAAATCAAAGATGACACAGACAGTTGGAGAGATATACCATGTTCTTGGATTGGAAGAATCAATATTATGAAAATGACTCTACTACCCAAAGCAATCTACAGATTCAGTGCAATCCCTATTGAACTACCACTGGCATTTTTCACAGAGCTAGAACAAAAAAATCTTAAAATTTGTATGGAGACACAGAAGACCCCGAATAGCCAAAGCAGTCTTGAGGGATTAAAAACGGAGCTGGAGGAGTCAGACTCCCTGACTTCGGACTATACTACAAACCTACAGTAATCAAGACAATATGGTACTGGCACAAAAACAGAAATATAGGTCAATGGAACAGGATAGAAAGCCCAGAGATAAACCCACACACCTGTGGTCAACTAATCTATGACAAAGGAGGCAAGGATATACAATGAAGAAAAGACAGTCTCTTCAATAAGTGGCCCTGGGAAAATTGGACAGCTACATGTAAAAGAATGAAATTAGAACCCTCCCTAACACCATGCACAAAAATAAACTCAAAATGGATTAAAGATGTAAATGTAAGACTGGACACTATAAAACTCAGAGGAAAACATAGGAAGAACACTCTTTGACATAAATCACAGCAAGATATTTTTTGACCCGCCTCCTAGAATAATGCAAATAAAAACAAAAATAAACAAATGGGACCTAGTGAAACTTAAAAGCTTTTGCACAGCAAAGGAAACTATAAACAAGATGAAAAGACAACCCTCAGAATGGGAAAAAATACTTGCAAACGAATCAATGGGCAAAGGCTTAATCTCCAAAATATATAAACAGCCTATGTGGCTGAATATTAAAAAAACAACCCACTCAAAAAATGGGAAGACCTAAATAGACATTTCTCCAAAGAAGACATACAGATGGCCAAGAGGCACATGAAAAGCTGCTCAGCATCACTAATTATTAGAGAAATGCCAATCAAAACTACAATGAGGTATCACCTCACACCGGTTAGAATGGGCATCATCAGAAAATCTACAAACAACAAATGATGGAGAGGGTGTGGAGAAAAGGGAACCCTCTTGCACTGTTGGTGGAAATGTCAATTGATACAGCCACTACGGAGAACAGTCTGGAGGTTCCTTAAAAAACTAAAAATAGAAGTACCATATGACCCAGCAATCCCACCAGTGGGCATATACCCAGAGAAAACGGTAATTCACAAAGACACACGCACCCCAATGTTCATTGCAGCACTATTTACAATAGCCAGGACATGGAAGCAACCTAAATGCCCATCAACAGATGAATGGATAAAGAAGGTGTGGTACATATATACAATGGAATATTACTCAGCCATAAAAAGGATCAAAATTGGGTCATTTGTAGAGATGTGGATGGACCTAGGGACTGTCATACAGAGTGAAGTAAGTTAGAAAGAACAGCTGTCATATATTAAGGCATATATGTGGAATCTAGAAAAACGGTACAGATGAACAGGTTTGCAAGGCAGAAATAGAGACATAGATGTAGAGACCAGATGTATGGACACCAAGCGGGGAATGCAGGGTGGGGGAGTCATGGTGGTGGGATGAATTGGGAGATTGGGATTGACATATATACGCTAATATATATAAAATAGATAACTAATAAATACCTGCTGTATAAAAAAGTAAATAAAAGATAAAAAAAAAAAAAGATGCCCTAGAAAGCGCTTCAGCCTTCAGGGCCAAGAGCCCATGGGAGATAGTCCTCTTGGGTCTTCTCAAATGAAGACTCCTCGCTGGAGACTGAGGCCTACAGAATTGGACTCCTGTCTTCCTCTAGTGCTCCATTTAGACTCTGTCCATAAGCCTTAGGCATTTGCAAGAGTGTAGTATTTAGGGGGACTTGCCTGGTGGACCAGTGGTTAGGACTCTGTGCTTCCACTGCAGGGGGCACGGGTTCCATCCCTGGTCAGGGAGCTAAGATCCCACAAGCTGCAGGGTGTGGCTAAAAAAAAAAAGTGTAGGATTTAGATGAGGAAGACTTGGGTTAAGATTCTGATTCTGTTCCTGGTTCCATTTTAGGCTAATTATAACTTGGGGCTTCATCTACCCTCTTTGATTCTCAATTTCTATAACTACAAAATAAAGTCAATGGCAGTCTCTATTATAGAGTTGTTGGATTATTAATTGACATATATGAAATAGAGGGAAACAACGGCGATTTATGGGCCACCTACTGTGTGTTAGGCTCTAGAAGTAAAGACCTAAGTAAGTTTATGTCTTCTTAACAAGCATACCATCTAATGGAGAAAATTGGAAAGTATTGCTTATTATCACTACTACCCAGGATCCATATATTTGAAGTTCAAGTAAGAGTTTTCTTAGCACATGATATATTGTCCCACCATTGCCGCTATGGCGGGAAAGCAAGTCTTACAGGCTGGTAGACGTCTGTGGGCCTGGACCTCATCTGCAAGGCCATGTGGGCATGTCATCCTTGACATTTTTCACGACCAGTCTTCGGGCAGTTTGAGCTGAGAAGTGATGCCATCTCATTTCTCATTCCCACAGCCTTGTATCTGTATTGACAGGGGCAGGAAAGGATGAGGATGTAGGAATGTGGAGCATCTGGAGAGAGGTCTTGGGCCCTTCTCCTCCTTGGACTGCAGGCACAGGTAACGCCAAACAGAAGCTTCCCTCTGGATGGTGCCTTGGCGTCAGCTCCTCCCTTTCCCTCCAGCTGGAAGACACACACTCGGTCTTGATAAAGAAAGTAAAAGATTTACTTGTTTAGCTAAACAAGATAGCAAGGGTTGTTTCAAACATTAAAAACAGAAACAAAACAAAAAACCCAACATCCTTTCTTTTAATGGAAACTTACCTGGAGCTGCATATGTGAAACAGGTTATCAGGGAATGCTCTTGGTGGATGTTTTGAGAGTGGGGTGTCCTGCCCATCCAACCCCACTGTTTCCATGGAGACCCTTCAAGTCCTTAGTGGAAGCCATAGTGCTCTGCAGAAAAGTTTGAAGCCATAGATTAGACCCACTCCAGCTAGACGCACTCCAACGTCCCTGGGGTGAATTGAGCTCTCTTGAGATTCCCAGCTCTAAGGAATCTTCCTGGCCAGCCACCTGGTTGATACCTGGAGTTCCATCTCTTGGGGCCTTTGGGGGTTTTGGTCTTTCCAGAATGTCCCATAGAATTGCACGTGTTCTCAGGAAGGATACAACAAGCCCAGGACCCATTCCCAGTCACATTCACTCATTCATTCATTTATTCAGCTAATGTCTGTTGAGCACATACTAAGTGCTGCGTCCTGTTCTCCATACCAGGGGTACGGTTCTGAGCAAACAGACAAAAAGCCCTGCCCTCTTGCAGCCTGTATTGCACTGGGGGCTGGAGGGGCAGGTAGCTGGCAGCCAGGCTAGAGGTTTAGGGGACAGTGCTGGGAGCAGACTGCCCAGAACAAAAGATAATCTTGCTGTCCTTACCTCTGAGCTGCCGGCCCTACTCGGCCGGAGCTGAATGACGTGCTGAGTCAAACCAGCTTGGCGGGGCTTCTCTGCTGCCCGTGGAGGCAGTTGGTTTGCGCGCATCCTCATGAGGTCTTGGGGTCTGGTGGTGACGCCTTGGCGTGGAGAAGAGGGTGCACTGGGTGGTGGCAAGGAGAGGCCACTGAGCGTTTAACTTGGATCTAACTCAGGGCTTCTCAAACTTTGCTGCACGTTTGGACACCTCGGGAGCTGTGAAAGCCTGGCTCCCGGGCCGCACTCCCGGGCTATCTAACCAGATTTTTTTTTAATAATAGCAGCTGCTGCTTTGTTTCTTTAATTAATTAATTTTTTTGGCTGTGTTTGGTCTTTGGTGCTGCGCACAGGCTTTCTGTAGTTGGCGGCAAGCAGGGGCTCCTCTTCGTTATGGTACGCGGGCTTCTCATCGCGGTGACTTCTCTTGTTGTGGAGCACAGGCTTTAGGCACGTGGGCTTCGGTAGTGGTGGCTTGTGGGCTCAGTAGTTGTGGCTTGCAGGCTGTAGAGCGCAGGCTCAGTAGTTGTAGCGCATGGGCTTAGTTGCTCCGCGGCGTGTGGGATCTTCCCAGACCAGGGCTCGAACCCGTGTGCCCTGCGCTGGTAGGCGGATTCTTAACCACTGTGCCACCAGGGAAGTCCCTCTAACCAGATTCTGAGGCATGGGTCTCCAGCCTCAGGAGTGTAAAAACTCCTTGGGTAGGTATAATGTCCTGCCATGTGCGAGAACCACTGAACTCACTTATATAGTAGTCTCTGTAAGATTTTTCTTGCTGAAAGGTATCCTGGGCTTTAAATGCATCTAGACAGTGTTCTCAACCTTTGGACAGTATCAGACTCACCTGGGGAACTTGGTTAAACACACACAGGCCACACACAGTCTCTCCTATACCCATGTGTTGGGGGCCTGTGTGCTCTTATCAGCTCCGCAGGGGATTCTGAGACGCACCAGCGTTGAACTGCTGGGTCAGAGGATGCGCGGGAGGAGAGGCGGGCTCAGGGAGCAGGGCAGCTCACGAGTCCGTGGCTCACTGGGCCCCCAGCCAGGAAGAAAACAAGTATTCCTGTGTAGGGTTGGTGACTTTGCAGCTCTGACCCCTGCAGCACTGCACTGGAACTTAGCACTCTGTAGATAGTATCGGCCCAGTTTGACAGATGGGGGACTGAGGCACAAAGATAGGATGCAACTTGCCCAAGGCCACGTGAGATTCAAACCGCAGACAGGCCTGACTCCAGATCCTGGGGCTGGGACCGAGTCATGATTTTCTTCTGTGAGCCACAGTCTATTTCAGGGAGCACCAGAGAGGCCCATGTGTCTCAGCTCTCATCATCTCTTAGAAGTGGCTGTAAAAGTCCAGGCTGGAGACTCCTGTGCTCGCAAGAAACCACTCCCGGTTCACGCTGTCCTGTTCACTCTGCTCTTGCTCTCCTGTGGGGAGGCTTGCAGGCCCCTCGTTTCTCCTAGAACCCTGGAATTAGCCCTAATTGTACATCTAAGGAGCAGAATTTTTAGGGCCACGATGCAGTTTGGTAAAATTAGACCTATCTTCAAACTGCACGCATTTACCCTTTCCGGTATCTTCGCAACTGCAAAAATCACACGTTGATTCTACGGATCGAATATTTGCCTTTAGTTCAAAATTTTACGTGATCCAAGTGCTTTCGGCAAGCATCTGTGAAAATCTAGACTAAAAAATGGGGTGAAAGAGTGGGAGGTTGTCTTTTTGTTTTTGTTTTTGCTGTACGCGGGCCTCTCACTGTTGTGGCCTCTCCCATTGCGGGGCACAGGCTCCGGACGGGCAGGCTCAGTGGCCGTGGCTCACAGGCCCAGCCGCTCCACGGCATGTGGGATCTTCCCGGACCGGGTCACGAACCCGTGTCCCCTGCATCGGCAGGCGGACTCTCAACCACTGCGCCACCAGAGAAGCCCAAGGGAGGTGGTTCTTTTTAAGGAATGCATTTTCTTCTGAGTCTGTCAGCAAAGTAAAAGTGTGTTTATTAGATTTTGAACACACGTATTTTCAGAGCCACACTTACTGTGTGCAGCAAGTACAGCCCTGTTTGGTGCCTGACTATATAAGTGTCTAAGGAAGAGACTTCATTCCCACTTCTTGACAAACATGAAATAGCTTTCAAGAAAATGCACGCAGAGGCAATTAAGATTATGAACGGCTTTGGCAGCTACCATCCTACGTTATTAATTTTGTAATACAGTCATGCTCCTCTTCATTCATATTTGATGGAAAGCCTTGTGGCCCAGAGGGAAGCCCAGGACAGCATTTATGGAACTGTTGTTAAGGTTTCTGAAAGCTGGCAGTGCTTTGCCCACATTCAGGGTTGCATTCCTCTGTCCCTCAGCGACCTTGCTGGGCATGGGAAGCTAGCCTTTGAGATGCAACTGCTCCTTCGGAAGCCTGCGGAGACCTGTACACAACCAGCACGGCGTTGCCTAAAGGAAGCAGCACGAGCAGCGAGCCTCGTTTGGAATCGGCTGCGTCTCCTCAGGGCGCTGGGGGGACGCGATGCGCCCACGGGGAAGGGCCCCTCCAGTCGTCTCTGGGGATGAGGATGTGCTGTGGCTGCAGCGTCCAGCATTTGTTCCAAGCTTTACAGTTTGCAAACCGTTTCTAAACCCAGGATCTCCTGATGATCCTTGAAGGAGGCAGGACACGGCTCTGGTTAGGTCCTGTTTACCAATGGGGAAGAGAACCTTGCAGGGGTTAAATGATATATTTAGTCTCTTCTGGCCTCCCGTCCACAGTCACCCATTCTCTCCCTCCCTCCCTCCCGCCCCCAAACGCCTCCTTGTCCCCTGGGCCCCCAGGCCCCTGCCCTGCATTGTGTTATCAAAGGCCCTGGTGCTCTGCCTGCCGCCCACTGGTAGCCGCGCTGCGCCGAGCCTAGCAGGGAGCTGCCGTGAGCTCAGGGCTCAGCCGGTTTTGTTTTGAGGGAAGCAAAGTCACGCAGGTGTCTCTCCAACCCCGTGAGGAAGGGGTCAGTGGATCACTCTGTGTTCCCTTAGATGATGTCATGTCTTTGCAAAGTCTAGGTCTCCAGTGTTTGCAGGGATGGGAGTCCCGGTGACAAGCAGTGTGGACAGAATGGAAGGTGGCAGTGTCCAGTCGCATCGTGAGGTGTGAGAAGTTGCCCACCAGGCACCCCTGTCCCACCAGGAAGTAATTGTGGTCCTTTAAGAATGGGATGGAAAGATTAATTTCTGTGCATGTTGTCATAGCTGTTGCTAGTACATAGACACTCAGGGAGTGTCTTGGACCTGACTCCATGGTGAATGGGGCTGGTGGCCATCTCTAGCGGCCCAGGGGCATCGTGAACAAACCCTGGTGCCACGAGGGTCTCGTGAACCTGGAATTTTCAGAAGCCTGTGGGGAAGCTGAAGGTGCAGCTCCTCTTTTTCCAGGGGACTCGGAGAGTTTGAAAAGCTTTTCAACCCAAGGCTGGCTGGGTTTCCCTGCTCCCAATGAGATGCAGAGGAGACAACTCCATGCAGTCTTCCCAGCCCTCCTGAGTCACACTGTGGGGCGGTCCCTGATGTGCAGGTTGGCCTAAGTCACTACGATAATTAGTTGCCCAGGAGTGGGTGGAGAGCGACATGGGTGTTCATCATCCCATGTCCACGGGACACGCTCATGATCCCAGACAGTGCGTCGCCAGTGGAGGGCTCAGAGCATCAGCCTGTGTTCAGTCCTTTTCCTTAGGGTTTTAGTGAGTGTCCTTCATACACCTTTCCCCGCAACCCAAGGAATAGCGTGGGCAGCCTGGAATAGTGGGGCTAGAGTGTGGGTGTTTGCTGAGCCCTCGGTGACCCACGGCTGAGCTTCTCCTGGCTCCCCAGACCGCCCTGCCACGCCAGCCCTGCCCCTGCCTCCCTCCCGGGTGGGTCCTACACTGGGACATCGAGGGGCTGGAGGCGGCGGGTGCTGCCTGGTGTTAAGAGCTGTGAAAGGCAGAATCTGGACCAAGGGAGAGCTTCCGCTGAGATGAGAAGCACCCAGGGACTTCCTCAGTGCCTCCCCTGTCCACTTTTCTGTGCCAGCCTGTGAGTGCTGCTTCGTCCTGGTGCCCTGGCCACAGCTGGTGGCACTCATTATCAGCCAGCTACTCTGGGAGGGACCAGGGCCAACAGCTTCCGTGGACTTTGAGCTCTAAAACCAGACACCCCTGGTTCAAATCCTGGCTCCGCCACGTACTAGCCATGTGACTTTGGGAAAGTTATCTAACCTAAGATTTGTTTTCCTCATCTGTAAAGTGGAAATAATAATAAAGCACCTCATAAGATTATTATGATGATTCATTGAAACACCTTATGTTAAGTAATAAGCATGGTGCCTGACCTGTTCCTTCCTGGGGAAACCACAGTAAAGGCTCCTGGCCGTGTTTTCCTCCTGCTGCCTCTGCCCGACCCTGGTACATCCCCCATGTGGTCCCCTGTGGCCTGGCATGACCCGCTTCTTGGGACCTGTGAGGAACAAACCATCTTTCTCTCTTCATTTTAAAACAGACCCCGGTTAGCATGGCTGGCTCTGTCTAGCCAGGCTTTCATCCTCCGGGAGGCTAGCCTGGGCGCCTCCCTGTGGAATCTCAGTGTTCCCAGCAGCAGGAGAGGACCAACTTCAGTGCTCAGGCACTTTCAGACTTCTGCCTGGTGTGTCCCATGGCCAAGCCCAGATTCAAAGGGTGGAAAGAGATAGACTCCACTTCCTAATGGAAGGAGCAGCAGTCGCGTTGCAAAGGGGAGTGCATACAGGGATGGGAAGAATTTGTTCCCACTTAAAAAAATCTACCATACGCTCTGCTCGGTGTCTTTGGGCAAGTGGCTTCCTTTTCCTTAACCTGTTGTCATCCTCTTTATAATGGAGTGGAAAATTCCTATTCGTTGCAGGGCTGCCTAGAGGGTCAAAACACCATAAAGTACCCTGGAAATGTACTGGTTTGTTGGTATCTGACATGTCTACCACAGGTGTCACATTTTGAGAAAAATCCAGGTGTTTGGATCTTAAGAAATGATTTTGTTATCACACATCTTGGACAGAAGGACAGGTTCCTGAGATTTAGGTTGGTGTGATCCTGACAAGTACCTAACAAGATGCTATCCCATTTTTCTTATATAAAATATATGTTATGTATGTATGGTCTTAGTTGAGGTTTTTGATCCTATCTATCGGTGTCTCACTTGTGGATCCCGGGAGAGAAAATCTGTTTGGCCAAGTTTGGATCCAGGTGTACACGACAATCAGAGGGACGTGGTTACAGGTACCAAATGCTGTTTATGTTTGTCTGGACCCTGCTCCTTTAAGCTGGTGGACACACCAATCCTCAACAACCACTGGATCATAAAAGCCAGTTGTGAGCACCTGCCCACCAGTCTTCTTGTTCCAGACCTTTCTTGCTTGTTTCTGACTAGTTTCCACTTTCCTCTGGTTCCTGTAATTCCCTCTTGCATTTATTACCTTGCTCTTCTACTTTCCCGTTTGGTGTTTTTCAACTGAAATTGATGCATCTCAACTCTTCCAGAAGGACTTTGGCTTGGATATACCTTCCAATGCACAGCAACAGCCAACAATAGATTTAGCTGAGATTTAGTTCTTCTGGGTTGAGTTGAGACTTGGGGTGCAGTAGCTATCCTGGCTGACTCCTTGGACTCAACTTGCAGCCCTGGTCCACGACTCCACTTTGCAAAGTGGGAGTTAGGCAATTTCTGTGTCCCTTTCTCTGTCTAGACCAGGCGTCCCCAGCCCCCAGGCCACAGACCAGTACCAGTTAGGAACTGGGCCACACAGCAGGAGGTGAGCAGAGGGCAAGCGAGCAAAGCTTCACCTGTATTTACAGCCGCTCCCCATCGCTTGCATCACCGCCTGAGCACTGCCTCCTGTCAGATCAGCGGCGCTGTTAGTCTCATGGGAGCACGAACCCTATTGTGAACTGCACGTGCGAGGGATCTAGGTTGTGTGCTCTTTATGAGAATCTAATGCCTGATCTGAGGTGGAGCTGAGGGGGTGCTAGTGCTGGGGAGCAGCTGCAGATACAGATTATCATTAGCAGAGAGGTTTGACTGCACAGAGACCAAAATAAATCAGTTGCTTGCAGACTCATATCAAAACCCAATCCGTGAGTGGCAAGTGAAAACAAGTTCAGGGCTCCCAGTGATTCTGCATTATGGTGAGATGTATAATTATTTCATTATGTATTACAATGTAATAATAATAGAAATAAAGTACACAATAAATGTAATACACCTGAATCATCCTGAAATCATCCCCCCACCCCCTGCCCTGGTCCGTGGAAAAATTGTCTTCCATGAAACCAGTCCCTGGTGCCAAAAATGTTGGGGACTGCTGGTCTACACCACAATCCTCTTGAGGGCAGGCACTGTGTTTCCAGATGTTATTTGTCACTTTGTCCCTACAGGATCAAGGGAATTGAGTGGGATGTACAATCAAGAGAGAATAGGGCTTCCCTGATGGCGCAGTGGTTGAGAGTCCGCCTGCCAATGCAGGGGACACGGGTTTGTGCCCCGGTCCGGGAAGATCCCGCGTGCCACGGAGCGGCTGGCCCCGTGAGCCATGGCTGCTGAGCCTGCACGTCCAGAGCCTGTGCTCTGCAACGGGAGAGGCCACAACAGTGAGAAGCCCCCGGACCCCAAAAAAAAAAAAAAAAAAAAAAGACAATAGATTTGGACTGGACCCTTGTAATGGACTGTGATGTTTTATGGCTACCGGCATCCCAAACTGTTTCTTACTTGGGGACATCCTTCATTGGTGGTAGTCACAGTCCTGTTTCCTCAGAGCGCCAAGGGGACCAGACATGCCTTTTCCTCAGCCCCTAGCCTCTTGGGCATGTGTGACCTAGGCTTGGCCAACCAGATGCCCCCGCCTTGAACATTTTTTTTTTTTTTTTTTTTTTTTGCATAAGTGGGCCTCTCACTGTTGTGGCCTCTCCCGTTGCGGAGCACAGGCTCCGGATGCACAGGCTCAGCGGCCATGGCTCACGGGCCCAGCCGCTCCGTGGCATATGGGATCTTCCCGGACCGGGGCACGAACCCGTGTCCCCTGCATTGGCAGGCGGACTCTCAACCACTGCTCTACCAGGAAAGCCCCCACCTTGAACTCTGAACCTTGAGGGAGTTGCACAAAAACAATGGTCACATGAGAAGTAATTCTTGCAGGGGGAGTGGACAGCTTAAGGTCATGGCTGTTCTTTAGTGGCAGCTGTGCCAGAGGAAGTGATCTAACCCAGTTACTCCAGTGGCCTGACCTGGGCTGTGTCTTGGCCACCTGGCCCCTCCTAGTTTCTGCCTATTTTTTGAGCTTATTTCTCCATTTTTGTGACAGATTTAGAGAATGGCACAATATCTTATCAATAAATTCCTAGTTTTGCTTCAGTGAATCAGAGTACATTTTTGTGTTTTTGGTTTTGCAACTGAAAACCTAATTAATGCAGCCTGTGAATAATGATAAACAGTGGCTTCCATCCACCAGGTACATGCCAGGTGGCTGCTAAGTGCCTCGTATAGATGATATTTAATCTTTCCAACAATCTTGGGGGATTTGTTATTTTTCTCATTTTGCATATTAGACTCAGGCTTCTATGAATAATGCTGCTCTGAATCCTCTTGTGTATATCTTCCTGACGTTCCTGCGCACACATTGGTTATACATGTAGGAATGGAATTGTGGGGTCATTAAGTCCAGATGTGTTCATCTTCATTAGCTAATGTTCATCTGTTTTATAAAACGTGGTTACACATTTATACTCCCACCAGCATTTGTATGAGATTCTGGTTTCAGCATGTGAGTGGATCTCAGCCATCATTTGATATTATGTCTTTTTTTTTTTTAACATCTTTATTGGAGTATAATTGCTTTACAGTGTTGTGTTAGTTTCTGCTGTATAACAAAGTGAATCAGCTATACGTATACATATATCCCCATATCCCCTCCCTCTTGCGTCTCTCTCCCACCCTCCCTATCCCACCCCTCTAGGTGTTCACAAAGCACCGAACTGAACTCCCTGTGCTATGCGGCTGCTTCCCTGATATCGTGTCCTTTTAATATTAGTCCTTCTGTCAGGTGTCCAGTGGTATATTATTATAGCTTTTTTTAAAATTAATTTTTATTGGAATATAGTTTATTTTCATTGTTGTGTTTCTGCTGTACAGCAAAGTGAATCAGTTATAGATATACCCACTCTTTTTAAGATTCTTTTCCCCTTATAGATCATTACAAAATATTGAGTAGAGTTCCCTGTGCTATACCGTAGGTTTCTTATTAGTTATCTATTTTATATACAGTAGTGTATATATGTCAATCCCAATCTCCCAGTTTATCCCTCCCCCCTTTTCCTTGGTGACCATAAGTTTGTTTTCTATATCTGTGGCTCTATTTCTGTTTTGTAGATAAGTTCATTTGTATTGTTTTTTTAGATTCCACATATAAGCAGTATCATATGATACCTGTCTTTCTCTGACTTACTTCACTCAGTGTGACAACCTCTAGGTTTTATTATAGCTTAATCTGTGTTTGCGTCAGGCCCAATGAGGTTGAGCACCTTTTAAAAATATTTTTTTTTTATGTGGACCAGTTTTAAAGCCGTTATTGAATTTGTAACAATATTACTTATGTTTTATGTTTTGGTTTTTGGGCTGCAAGGCATGTAGGGTCTTAGGTCCCCGGCCAGGCATTGAACCTGCACCTCCTGCATTGGAAGGTGAAGTCCTAACCACTGAACCACCAAGGAAGTCCCCAGAGGGCTTTTTAATTTTATTTACTTACTTATTTATAAAATTTATTTATTTTTGGCTGTCTTGGGTCTTCGTTGCTGCACGTGGGCTTTCTCTAGTTGCGGTGAGCGGGGTTTACTCTTCGTGTGGAGCACAGGCTCTAGGCACGTGGGCTCCAGCAGTTGTGGCTCGTGGGCTCTAGAGTGCAGGCCCAGGAATTGTGGTGCACGGGCTTAGTTGCTCTGCGACATGTGGCATCTTCTCAGACCAGGGCTCGAACCCATGTCCCCTGCATTGGCAGACAGATTCCCAACCACTGTGCCACCAGGAAGGTCCCCTAAAAATAATTTTTAGTTTTTAATAATATTGAGCAGGTAGTCCAGAGGATTTCCATACACTACCTCTGCCACTCAGACTTACACGCGTGTACACAAGAGTTTCCCCTGTTATTAACATCTTGCGTTAATGTGGTATTTTGTTGTAACTAATGCACTAATATTAATACATTATTATTAACACAAGTCTACAGTTTATATTAAGGTTCTCTCTCTCTGTGTTGTGTAATTCTCTGGGTTTTGGCAAATGCATCATGTCATGTGTCCACCGTAACAGTATCGTCGAAGATAGTTTTACTGCCCTAAAAACATTGTGCACCATCCACTCATGTCTCCCTCCTTCCCCTGTACCTCTGACAACCACTGATCTTTTCACTGTCTATAGTTTTGCCTTTTCCAGAATGTCATATAGTTGGAATCACACAATACGTAGACTTTTAGACTGGCTCCTTCCACTTAACACTGTATTGAAGGTCTCTCCATGTCCTTTTGCGACTTAGTAGCTAATTTCTTTTTATCACTGAATAATATTCCATTGTTTGGATTAATATTCAGAACATCCAGTTTATTTATCCATTCACATATTGAAGAGCATCTTGGTTGCTTCCACATTTTGGCAGTTGTTTGTAAAGCTGCTATAAACATCCACGTGCAGGTTTTTGTGTGCACATAAGTTTTCTGTACAATTGGTTAAATACCAAGGAACACGATTGCTGGATTGTATAGTAAGAGTTTTGTTTAGTTTTATAAGAAACTACCAAACTGTCTTCCAAAGTGGCCGTTTTTCATTCCACCAGCAATGAGTGAGACTTCTTGTTGCTTTGCATCCTCGTTAGCATTCAATATTCTCAGTTTTTGGATCTTAGCCATTCTAATATGTGGGTAGTGGTATCTCATTTTCATTTGCAGTTCTGTAATGACATAACTTTGAACACCTTTTCGTATGTGTATTTGCCATCTGTATATCTTCACAGATGAAGTGGGTATGCACATCTTTGCCTATTTTTATTTATTTACTTTTTATTTATTTTATTTATTTATTTTTGGTTGCGTTGGGTCTTCGTTGCCGTGCATGGGCTTTCTCTAGTTGCGGTGAGCAGGGGCTACTCTTCACTGCAGTGCGCATGCTTCACATTGCGGTGCTTCTCTTGTTGCGGAGGACGGGCTCTAGGCGTGCGGGCTTCAGTAGTTGTGGCTCGCAGGCTCTAGAGCGCAGGCTCAGTAGTTGTGGCGCACGGACTCAGTTGCTCCTCAGCATGTGGGATCTTCCCAGACCAGGGCTTGAACCTGTGTCCCCTGCATTGGCAGGTGGATTCTTAACCACTGTCCCACCAGGGAAGTCCACTTTTATCTGTTTTAGACCCAGTAACCTTAATAAATTATCTTAGTAATTCTAATAGTTTATCTGAGGGTTCTTTGTCATTCCATCTGTAAATAACGATAGTGTTGTTTTCTCCTTTACACGCCATATAGTTTTATTTTTTGAATCTTTTTGTGCTGCGTAGGACTTCCGGTAAAGTGTAGACTGGAAGAGGTATTGGTAGACATCCTTAACTTGCTCCTGATTTTGACGGGAATGTTCTCAATATTTCAGCGTTAGTTATGGTGTCCTCTTTAGGTTCTTACAGGAGCCCTTTATCAGGTTCAGGAAGTTCTCTTCTATTCCTAGGTTGTTAAAGTGTCTTTGTTTTTAACATGAAAGGATGAATTTTATCAAATGTTCTTACTACGTTAATTGAGGTTACCATAGGAATTTCCTTCCTATCGCATTTGAAATGGCTTCATTTCTAATTGCTAAATTCATACCCATTTTTCAAGGCCTCCCCAAACCTCCCTAACAGTTTCCCACTCTGTGTCGTAAGGAATCCCATCTCCTCGCTTTTCACTTGACAATTGGCCTCTTTGAGGATGGCAACCATAGGTTATTCACTTCTATATGGCTAGTGCCCAGCATGCTGGCACATAGTAAATGCTAACAAAATGTTGACCGGGGCTTCCCTGGTGGCGCAGTGCTTGAGAGTCCGCCTGCCGATGCAGGAGACGCGGG
>NW_006790426.1:1489348-1497976 GCF_000442215.2 Lipotes vexillifer | reverse complement strand
AAAAAAAAAAAAAAAAAAAAAAAAATGTTGACCGAGTTATGGAGTGAGACTTCATTAAAGCCTTTAAGATTTTCGATTTTATAGTCTCTTGTCTCCATGTATTTGTTCCCCTTCTAGCCTGGATGCCTTCAAGTATACGGTGCACATCTGATTATTCCCCTTTGTCCCTCTGGCTCCCAGCCCAGGGCCTGATTCAGAGCCCTCGTCGCTGACTGAATGAATTCTTGCTCTCCTTGGGGCGCTGTGTCCCTAGAACGCTTCAGTCCGGCTCTTCCAGGAGTAGCTGATCCTTCCTCACAGCCCCCCTTTGCAGAGAGAGGTTTGCTTCCCTCCCACCCCCAGGGAACCAGGCCAGGCCCGATGGCTGAGGGCAAAGGAATTTCCTCCTTGCCTTCAGATTAAGTTTTAAAAAGTTATTTTGCAACAGTCTGGGCTTAATTGGCCAGGAATGAAGGATGGGGAAAGCGAGCCATAAAGAGCATGCCTTCCCTCTAGTAGAAACTGAACCAAGGAAGGGCAGCAGTCTCAGAGTATTGGCTGTTGATAGGTCTTTACTCAGTGCCAGGCTGGGCCCTGTGGAGGTGAGCAGGATATGTAGGCCACTGTCTGGAGCCTTGAATTTATTTTTCACCATGGAAACAGAAAACTCACATTTGGTAAGTTGAACAGCACCTCCAGGCCATCTGTCCACTCATTCACGCACGTATCCATCCATCCATTCATTCATTCACTTAGTATTGCAGAGCCCCTACTGTGTGGCAGGCATTGTGCTAAATAAGCACTAGTGGATTCAGGGATGAAGAGGTGCCTGCAACCCAAGGAAGGTCATAAGGTTGGAAAGCAGTTGGTGCATGTTAGGAGGGTGTCCAGGGCTCCGAAGGCTGGAGAGCCAAGTGAGAGAGTCCATTGAAGACTCCAGAATGTTAAGAGTTGGAGATGTAGCAGAGGGTACTGAGAATAGATCAGTTGCAGATGAGAAAACCTAGATTCTAGACTCAGCTCTGCCACCAACTTGCTCCGAGTTGTTTCTCCTCTCTGCATCTCAGTTCTCTCACTTATAAATCAAGGAAGCTGGTCTAGCTCTCTTCCAGCACTGGTCATCCAGGATGCCAAGCACCAGCCTCTTTTCTTTGTTCTCTAGTGTGTTTGCATTTGCCTCAGACCATCTCAACCATGCTCGCTGTCTGACTGCATCCTGCCAAGTTTCATCCGAAGGAAGCAGAATTAGAGGATAAGACAGAACAAGACAAAAATCAGCATCCTATGTGTCCTCAAAGAAAAAAGAAAGGCTGTTGGAACATGAAGCAGGGGCAGGCAGTGATGAAGACGCCAGACAAGGAAAACCTAATAACTGAAATAACAGACTCAATACCTAGGTAGACAACAGAAAAGGAAAAACTGAAGAATAATATATCAGTTAGCTTTTGCTTAACAAACCATTGCCAAACTTAGTGGCTTAAAACAGGAGTCATTTATTACTGCTTATAGTTCTGGGCAGAACTGGGCAGTTCTGTTGATCTGGGTTAGACTCAGTTGACCTCAGCTAAACTTGCTCAGCTCAGGCACCTGTGGTCAGCTGCAGGGTCAGCTGGTGGCTATAGCTGGTTTAAGGTTGTCTCGCTCACTGTCTGACAGTTGTCTGGCTGTCAGCTGGGACAAAGTGGCTGACTAGGCCATGTCTCTTATTGTCTAGTAGACTCACCTGGGCTTGTTCACATGGTGATGTCAAGATTCTAAGAGAGAGAGAGGATGCAAATGGTCAAAGTATGTCACAATGCCAGCCAGTCAAGGATGAGGAAACAGACTATCTGTTGGTGAGAGGAGCTGCAAAGTAACACTGCAAAGGTCACAGACAAAGGAAGAAATGTAGGGTTGTGGCCATTTTTTCATTCTACCAAAGTGCATCCTTTGACCATCCATCCTCTGAACGTTGTTCACATTCCTCTCACCTGAAAAATATGTTCACTTACATCCCAGAACCCTAACAACTCCTCATTAAACTGTGGCATCAAGCTTGAAGTCCAGGATCCCATGATCTTTATCAGGTTTCAGTGAATAAATGCCACGAGTATGGCTCCTCTTCATTTGGAGACCCATGAACCAAGAAGATGACTTATGTGATGTGCACATACCTAACATGGCATTGGTGAGACAGGCAAAGGGTCAACGTAATGGATGTGCTTGTCCAGAAGGGGGAAGAACAGGGAGCACGTAGCAGGCACTGGTCACGGCAGTGCCGAAATCCAGCTGGGCTCACGTTCACAGGTCTCCCCGCTTGAGAGCAGGAGATATTCCTTGGTTGGGTCTACCTCCTGGGAGTGGCTCCTGAGTCTGTTTTTCTCTCTGGCTCTTGGGTTTACACTCTGGGACCTGCATTTCCGAAGAAATGACTTGCATTTGCAGCTCGGTAGCTTCCTCAGTCTGCTTCCTGTCTTTGAAAATTGGGGACCTAGAGGCCCTTTTGCAGTTTAAACAATTTCAGGTCTGAGTTCCTTTTAATCCAGGCTGGCAGCACCTTCCCATGTTCAGCTCCCTTAGAAACCACATGGGCTTACTGTGAATGTGATTTGAGTTCATTCCATTTGAAAAAAGTCACACCCACAGTTGTTTTTGAGATATGACCCTCCTTTAGATTTATTCGCAGCTACTTTCGGCCTATCAGGCAGCCATGGGACAGTGTCCTTAAAGTTCCTAGGAGCCCTTTTGTCTAAATGAAAGAGTCTCCTAGGAGGCAACAGTTTAATTCTCTCAGAGGGTTAAAAAGGGTCTTTCGGTCATATGTGCACATTTGTAATGAAAGTTGCACAAAGCTTCCACTGGCTTGAAGACCTGCCTGGACATTGATAGTTCCTCTGGTCATTGGGTCCAAAGCAGGCTCCTTCTGTGGACTGGCAAGGTAGCCTAGAAAGTGTGCTCAGAGGGGCACCAGGAAGATTCCATTCTTAGACCCAAAAATCTTTTTTCTTTCTCCCATGCCTGCATTTCTTCCATAGAGACTCATTGCTTGGGGTTAAGCATTAACCGGTCAAGAGGATCTGCCATGTATGGTCATTGTCATGGGTAACGTGCACTAATTGCCTAGCTCAGGGCCTGGCCTTTAGACAGTGCTCAACACATCCTCGTCCCCTCCTCCCGGTGCACTCTTGCTTTCCCTAAGGATCCGGATTTACAGTTTATATTACACCACAGGAGGGAACATGGTAAGGCCCTGTCACCTCAGTGTAAGTGAATTTGTTCGTCGGTTCCTGGCACAAATATTTATTGAGCACCTACTATGTACCAGGCACTGTTCTAGGCGCTGGAACCATAGTCGTAAGTCAGCCATTGTTCCTGCTTTTTGGGGGTGTATAATCCAGTGGGGCAGATGGAAAGTCAACAGTCTGTCAAATGATGACAGATTGTGGGGACCCCACGATGGAAACAAGGTGAGGGGGCTGAGACAGGGCCGCTGGGGGAGCCCTGCTGTCTGGTGAGAGCAGAGAGCAGGGAGGAGGGATGTGGAGGCTGGAAAAAGGGAGGCTGAGGACAGCCCAGGGCCTCCTCCGCAGTCCTGTCCAATGACTGCAGAAAGGACACTTTAGTTCAAATAAACAAATAAATCTAGAGAAATATGATCTGTCATAGCCAACTCGATACCGTTAGTCATGATTCCCTCAAGGATCAGAGCAGTGGGCTCGGGTGTCCGGAGCTCTATGGGCTCTAATGCCAGCATAGCCCCCAACCCGCTAAGTGTCCTTGGCAAGTCCCCCCCCACTCCGGGGCCCCTGGATCCTGGAGTCCATGCCAAGGGGTGGAGCTCAGTGCTTTCTGACCACCCTTGGTCATGCAATGACCAGCACTTTCCACGGGAGTTTAACAGCCCCAGAAAGCCAGATGGCCGATTGCCGCTCAGTTCCCGACTGTCAGAGTTCCCCCTGCTCTGCCCAGCTGTGCAGTTTCCCTGCCGCACTTCACTGGCTTCCAGCTCCGGGCCATCTTTTAAGTGTTTAGTCCTCGACCGGATGGTTGGCAAATCCCAGTGCCCGGGGCGCGGTGACGATATGGCCTGGATATTCTTCCAGAAAGCCATCGCTTACTCTTCGTTCAACCCAAATGTTTGGGGGTTGCCTGCCATGTTCTGTGCTTTTAAAACTTCCCGTCTCCAAGAATCAGAGAAGATAATAATAATCAACATCACAGCAAGGGCCACCGTTTATTGAGTACCTCCTGTGCCCTCAGTGCTTGGGATCATTGCATTTCATCCTCCCATTAGGCCTGCGAAGTGGGCACCGTGGCCACAATTTCATGGATGAGGGACCTGAAGCTCGGAAAGATGAAGCCAGCTCGCAGTGGGGGTGTGATCCTGAGCCACAGACATGTGGCTCTGGAAGACCCGTCCCTGCCACTGTGCCGCGCTGCAGTCCTCTGCCGGCTGCAGGGGAGAGCAGCAGGAGGGCCAGGGAAAGGTGGGGTCTGTCTCCACCAAAGACCCTGCTTGTCTGCATCTCCCCCCCGTGGCCAGGCTCTGCCAGCAAAGGGTTGTGCTTATTTAGAAGTGAGTCGCTTGAGCTCACCCTGCAAAACCTCTTGGCACAGCCTCGCCCAGCCGTAGCTCTGGCCACAGTCTTGAAGCCCAGGCCTCCTTTCCATCCCCCTGAAGTCGCAGAGGAAATATGGGCCCTGCTTGTCCCACATCTGCCTAGAAGTGGTGACAGAAGTCATTCTTCCGCCCGGGCCGCTTCCCTTGTCGACAGCGCCGGGCACCGAGACCCAGCTGGGCATAGGTGGCCTGTGGCAAAGGGAGGCTGGAAGCAGGAGACACCATCGCAGGTCCTGTTAGAAAGAACCATCCCAGGGGCGGGGATGCTGGGCCAGGCTGTGGGCCCTGTGTCTGACGTTGCGTAACTCAAGCAACACGACTTTATTCCTCCCTGTGTCCAGGGCTTCAGCCCTCACGTCATGGGACACACCTCCGAGGTGTGGCTCTTTCCGGCCGAAGCGATTTGCCATCAAGAGGTTTCAGTTACACGTCCTGACGTTCGAGGTGGTGGAGGGGCAGTGTGGGCTGTGGCAGGCTTTGCCCTCCCAGCAGCGTAGTGGTGTCCTCAAGACCCTGACCTTTTCCATCTCTCCGCTCTGTTACCCAGTGTCAGCTTCATCCAAGGCCGGTTCTGCTCTTGGTCAGAGGCCAGCTGCCGGCAGCAGGGGCTGCGCCTGTGCAGAGGGGCTGCTTTCCAAGGCTGTCTCCTGTGAGGGAGAAGCCTCTTCCCCAGGAATCCTCCAGAAAACCTTCCCTTGAAAGTCACTGGCCAGAGGGGAATAGGATCCTCATCGAGGGGTTAGATGAATCCCCTCTTGCCTGAGTCATTCGTGGGTGGTGCTGAGGACAGCGGAGAGCTGAGCAAATTCAGCTGCTACGAGGATGGAGAATGGCTGCCTAGGAGGCACCGAAAGGGTCCGCCTGCTTGGGGCCCAGGGAGGCCCCAGGTAGCACCAGCAAGCCCGCTGCGTTTGTGGCTGATCCTTAAAAAACGCATTATGTGCCAGAAGCATGGCTGAAGTAGAAACCAGGGCTGCAGGAGGGGTGAAGAGAGAGCCGTCTACGCTTCTCAAATGTCTTGTTACTGTTGGCCCTGCCCTTCCTCCTCCCCACAGAGGTTTTGAGGAATTCTGAGACTCAGATTGTTAGAGCTGAGGACTCTGAGATCCAGAGGGTGGAGTTCTTCCTCTCGGAGGAGCTGGGGCAGATGCCAGCCTCTGAAGGCTCCACCCGCGAGCCTCAAGTACCCCAATCAGAGGCCACTACTCTCTTCTCCAGGGTCCACGCTCCGGTGCTAAGACAATGATCGGAGTTGTCAACGATAATAAACCATTTTACAGTCTTAGGAAGTTCTTTTCACATTCATTATTTTATCAATCCCCAAAGCCATCAGGTAAGTATGAAAAACTCTATTAAAAACTGAGAAATCCATCGAGAGCTGCTGGGCCCTTGCCAGGTGGCCCTTTCAGAAAGGGGGACAAGCTTCCCAGAAGAGCAGAGAAGGGGCCCCGACACAGATGACTGCCCAGTTTTGCACTGGGCGACTCTGGACCATCTGAAGAGCAGAATGTTTTGATACTACAGCTGAGGACACATTTCTTGACCTTAAGGAATAAGCTCTCAAGCTTTCAGCTTTTAAAAAAGAACATCAAGTGATGTGTACAGCAGACATCAACCCATCACTGAGGTCTGCCCTATCCTTTCCTGAGGCTCAGACCATCCATCTCTGAGCCTCCGCTGGGGCCTGACCATTCTTCGCCCAAATCCCTCGCCTCAGCCTGGTGCTCACACAGACTCTTCCCCTGCCTCTGCCCAGAGATTGAAACTCGCTTGCCTGTCCTTCATCCCAGCCCTGATCTGTCTCTCACCCGCTTCTGGGCCTTAGCCCACCCTTAACTGCATCCTTTACCCAAATACACCATTGTGGACCCCATCCCATCCCTCACCCCATTCCCGAAACTACCTCCAGCCCCGATAACCAGCAAACCACCCAAACCCAAATACCAAACATCACCCGACTTTGGTCCCCCTGCATCCTTCACTTTGTTCTTGAGCCCCAGGGCTAGGAGCGAAGGTGCTTGTTGGACGCGTCCCTGGGAAATTTCATAAATGCTCAGCAGTCAGTGGGTTCTTTTTTAGGCTAACAAAACAAGTGTGGCTGTCAGTTTGTCTGCAGAGTCAAACTGGCTGCTCCCAATGGCACTGCCCACACCAAGGCCAGGCCCAAGAGGACACTGGGCAGAAGACAACCCCCAGCAGTGCCATTTGTACCCAGATCAGGTGGAGGGAGTTGAGTTTTGCAGTCAGTAAGCCAAGCAGCCACATGAGTGCTGCACACAGAGCCTGAGAAAAGTGCGGTAATTACTTGATGTAATGACATGGTGATGAGGCACCTCTGACACAGGACAGGCGGGCGCAAACCACCCATCTTTTCAAGCCAACAAGCAAGGTTCATTTTTCAGATTGCTAGTGTTCATTAGAACTCTGGATTTTCTATCACCCCAATTGTTCAGTGGTTTGTCTTCTCTGTGCCTTGCTGAGTGATTGACCTTCCAAAGCACCGTGGTTCCCGGGAGGCTGAGACGAGCCGTAGAAACACCAGGTGTGCTGTCATTATCCCTGGCAGCGCCATTGGGTGGGCCAGCCTCTCTCATCTCAACCTGCCGGCAATTACCCGAGCCATCTTTGGGAAAATGTCAGCTTGATTAGAGATGGCTTCCACAGTGGACTGGGGGTGAGGTGGGGGTGGGGAAACAAACAGCTTCAGTACTCTTTTTTAATGAGAATTTTTTTTTTTGCTTCACACCCAAGTTAGGTTTTTAACTTGCAGAAATGCCCAAGAACTTTCAGCCAGTATTGTAGTTAGAACAAAGCTCGATTTTGATTGACACACAAAACAACCCCTCCTGTTGCTGAAGTGCTGCATACTTTCAAAAGTCATCATTCTATCCGTCTTTTTCGCAGTATCCCTGCGTGGAAGGCATTATTGTTGGCATTTCACAGATGAGGAAATGGAGGCTCGGAGTGGGGCGTATCATTTGTCAAGATGGTGGAACCTTTCTGAACCCCCATCTGCTGACTCCTGACTAGCACTATTGCCAGCGTGGTATTGACAGCTCAGGGAGGGCGGCTGAGGCCCAGAAGGCTGGGTGATGTGTCAGGTGTGACTGCCCTGGGAGAGGGGATGTGGGTAAGCCCAGGACACCATCTGTGAAACACAGACATGATTGCAAACTTGGAAATTCCGTTTCCTTAGCTGTTCCCAAATATCTACAGGCTGTATGTGATGTTAACTAAATATCCAGATGTTTGACTGACTTATTTTTTCCTCGAGGTCATTGTTAGTATTTGGTCTTTTGTAACAGAGTGCCTGGTGCTTGATATCTGTATCTCCTGTGATTCTTGAAACAACACTGAGATGTGGATGTGCTGGTCCCCGCTTTACTGATAAGAAGTTAAATAACTTGCCTGAGGTCCCCAACTTCAGGGCAGAGCTGAGGTTTGAACCAAGGTCTGGATTCCTCTTATCTACTGCAGTTCCCTCTTCTCTATAAGCCAGAAAAAATGGAATTCTAGTCTGAGCTTTGTCTCTTCTGAGTTCTCTGTCCTTGGACGGGTTAACAAAATTCAGTGAACGTTTATCGAGTGAAACTTTGTCCAGGCCATGGGCTAAAGGGAAGTGGGCAGGGCAGGAAATGCAAAGACCTAAAAAAAAAAAAAAAAAAAAAAATCAGGGTCTCTGTCCTGAGTTTTAACATTGATGAATCAATAACTTCCTTTCTCTAATGGATGAGAATGCATCCATAAATGAGTGAGTTAGGCTGGGTTTTCTGGAAGGGTCCTTCCAGAGTTCATATACCATGGATTCTGTGATACTGATGGTCTAGAGCCACAAGAGGGTGGTGCCCAAATCTCCTGGAGGTCCATCTGGGCTTTCACAGTGTCACAAGTGATCAATCCCACACTTCAGAAAGCTTCCCCGAATCTCACCATCCATGAAAGTTTCTTTATCTTCTCTAAGCTCTGTCTTTTGTACAGCTATCTGATTTAATCCGTACACCAACAATTTGAGCTCAGTGTTATTCTTTTTTTTTTTTTTTTTTTTTTTT
>NW_006790426.1:1479533-1489223 GCF_000442215.2 Lipotes vexillifer | reverse complement strand
CGAACCCGCGTCCCCTGCGTCGGCAGGCGGACTCTCAACCACTGCGCCACCAGGGAAGCCCTCAACGTTATTCTTCTCACCACTTTAAAAATGAAAAAACAGGCTCGGTGATTTTTGTCGCTTGCACAGTGTCATAGAACTAGCATGAGGCAAGGCTGGGACTTCACATGGAAGAGTCAATGCAACAGCTGCTGCCTCCTAACATAGACCATGGGAGTAGCTCAGGCTCTGGGCAAAGCTGGCTTGAACTGAGACCCAGGGCTCTGAAAACACCATCCAAAGATACTCAAGGTGGGGTCGCAAGTCGTCTGCTTCCCCACAGACCATTTGGCATTTGTCACACTAGATTTTTTTCATTCTCCTTGGGACCTTGTCTGTGAGTCAGTCCTTGGTGTATGGTAGGACAAACTACGGGAAATGGAGCCAGCCAGGTGATCTTTTGGAACCTCTGAGACACCTGTTCTGTGACACAAGGGTACTCGGTCTCCCTGAAGCCCGTCTGTCTTGGGATGGGAGATGAGTGGAGCCTTTGGCCCCATCTGCAGAAGACAGATGTCCTCACCACTCAGATGATGTCACTCGCGTTTCCTGACCCTTTACAACCTCTTGCTCCTGACAGGTGGTCATCATACCTCATCATGGGCTACCTTCCTCCCCTGGCAAAGGAATGAGGTTGAGGCAGGGCTCTTCATTCGCCAGCTAAAGAGCAATAAAATGGTATCTTTGCGTTGAATAAAACAAAACAAAACAGAACATCTGGGGGGACCAAAATAAGAGTCAATTTGTTAAACATGAGTTATTGAGAAAGTAGAATTAGTAGAATATATCACACTAGTGGTTGGTAACCAGTTCTAGCTGGTCATTGTTTTTTCTAATTAAAATTTTTTTTTATGCGGCTGCTTCCCACTAGCTATCTGTTTTACATTTGGTAGTGTATGTATGTCCATGCCACTCTCTCACTTTGTCCCAGCTTACCCTTCCCCCTCCTCATATCCTCAAGTCCATTCTCTAGTAGGTCTGTGTCTTTATTCCCGTCTTACCCCTAGGTTCTTCATGACATTTTTTTTTCTTAGATTCCATATATATGTGTTAGCATACGGTAATTGTTTTTCTCTTACTGCCTTCACTCTGTATGGCAGACTCTAGGTCCATCCACCTCACTACAAATAACTCAATTTTGTTTCTTTTTATGGCTGAGTAATATTCCACTGTATATATGTGCCACATCTTCTTTATCCATTCATCTGTCGATGGACACTTAGGTTGCTTCCATGTCCTGGCTATTGTAAATAGAGCTGCAATGAACATATTGGTACATGACTCTTTTTGAATTATGGTTTGCTCAGGGTATATGTCCAGTAGTGGGATTGCTGGGTCGTATGGTAGTTTGTCTCTATGAATTTGCCTGTTCTGAACATTTCATGTAAATGGAATGATAAAATATATGGTCTTTTGTGACTGGCTTCTTTCACTTAGTGCATGTATTTCTTTTAAGTTTCATACATGTTGTGGCATGTATCATTCATTTTTATGGCTGAATAATATTCTTTTGTATGGATGCAAGACATTTTACTTATCCATTCGTCAGTTGATGGACATTTGGGTTTCCGCTTTTTGCCTATTATGAATAATACTGCTATGAACGTGCATGTACAAGTTTTTGTGTGGACATGTTTTCACTTGCCTTCGATGGGGGTTGCTGACTCATATACTAAGTCTATTAAGTCTGTGTTTTTTTTTTATTGAACTGTAGTTGATTTACAATACTGTGTTAGTTTCAGGTGTATAGCAAAGTGATTCGGTTTCATATATATATGTGTGTGTATATGTTCACACACTTACATATATGTGTATATATATATATATTCTTTTTCAGATTCTTTTCCATTATAAGTTATTACAAAATAGTGAATAGAGTTCCCTGTGCTATACAGTAGGTCTTTTGTTGTTTATCCCTTTTATATATAGTAGCGTGTATCTGTTAATCCCAAGCTCCTAGTTTATCCCTTCCCCCCTGCTTCCCCTTTGGTAACCATAAGTTTGTGTTCTGTGTCTATGAGTCTGTTTCTGTTTAGTAAATAAGTTAATTTGTATTATTTTTTAGATTTCGCATATTAAAAAACATGGACCGCTTCACGAATTTACATGTTATCCTTGCGCAGGGGCCATGCTAGTTTTCTCTGTGTCGTTGCAGTTGTAGTATATGTGCTGCCGGAACGAGCACTATTAAGTCTGTGTTTTATCTTTTAAGGAACTACCAGACTGTTTTCAAAAGTGGCTGGGTTGTTTTACAGTCTAATTATCAGTGTGTGAGGTTCAGATTTCTGCACATTCCGGTTATTAGCTGTCTTTTTTACTATAGCCATGCTAGTGGGTATGAAGTGGTATCTAATTGTGGTTTTGATTTGGTGGCTAATGATGTTAAGCATCTTTTCATGTGCTTCTTGGCCATTTGGATATCTTCTTTGTGGAAATTACCATTCATATATTTTGCTCATTTAAAAAATTGTTTTATTATTGAGTTTTAATACTTTTAAATTGTTTAATAAATTTTTTATTTTTGGCTGCTTTGGGTCTTAGTTGCTGTGCGTGGACTTTCTCTAGTTGCAGCGACTGGGGGCTACTCTTCGTTTTGGTGTGTGGGCTTCTCATTTCCGTGGCTTCTCTTGTTGCGGAGCATGGGCCCTAGAGTGCAGGCTCAGTAATTGTGGCACACAGGCTTAGTTGCTCTGTGGCATGTGGGATCTTCCCAGACCAGGAATCGAACCCATGTCCCCTGCATTAGCAGGCAGATTCCTAACCACTGTGCCACCAGAGAAGTCCCTATAATTAAAAAAAAATTCTGGACCCAAGTCCCCTATCAGAGAGATGATTTGCAGACATATTCTGTGGGTTATCTTTTCACTTTCTTGATAGAACCTTCAATCTATAGCTAGTCAGTAGTCAGCACAGGTGACAACTTGGACTTGCAGTTGATGTCTGAAGTGGGTGGGTGGGCCAGTCTGCATAGGACTGAACCATTAATATGTGGGATCTGAAACTATCTCTGGATATAGTGTCAGAATTGAGTTGAATTGTAGAACACCAAGTTGGAGTCTGGGAATTGCTTGATGGTGTGTGGGAACCCCCACATGCACTGGAATTGGTGACCATAACCTTTAATGCCTTAATCGGTTTGGAAAGTTTATGGCCATTTTATTCTTCACATATTTCTTCTACTCTGTTCTATCCTATTCTATTCTAATCTCTCTTCTCCTTCTGGATTCCAATTATATGTGTTAGACATTCTTATATTCTCCCTCAGATCCCCTTTTCTCTATTCTGTCTTTTTATGTATTTCAATTTGTATACTTTCCTTTTTGTTTCAATTTGTATACTTTCTACTAACCTGTATTCAGGTTCACTGATTCTTTCTTGTGCTGTATCCAGTACCTTGTTAAGTCCATGTAATGAAGTCTTCATTTCTAATTTTGTATTATTCATCTCTAGCACATCCATTTGATTCTTTTTTGTTTCCATGTCTCTCCTTAAATTTCCCATTCATTCACATATACTATCCATCTTTTCCATTACATATTTTAGCATCTTTATCATAGCTATTTCAATGTTCTTGTTTGATCTTTCCAACATCTGGGCCATCTTTAGGTCTGCTTCTATTGACCATTTCCTCTGTTGACCATAGATCACATTTCTTGCTTTTTCATATGACTTGTTATCTTCGGTTGCATGCTAAACATTTTATATTAAAGAACATAGAAAGAAAATCACTGTTCTGTCAGGCTGCTAGAGCAGGGGCTGACTCGGTTGGATCTGAAATTGAGCAGTGTTTGGACTTTGTTATAGCCTTCCTTTCATTAATTTCACCCTTGGCTTTGCATCATTACTTGACGGCAGAATCAGTACTTTCCCTTCAGCACGGATTAAATCATTGGCCGTGTAATTGAACTCAACTTCTACCTCCCTCACTTTGCTGAGGTCATGCTGGCCCAGAGTTCCAACTGTCTAATCATGTGGTTTGTCTTTTGGGCAACCAGCTCCCATCCTGAAGCTCTCTAGAGGTCCACCATAAGTCACCTCATTAGCAAAACAAAGAATTCTGTCACTCAGGAAATTCCAAGAATTTTTGAAGCTCTGTGCCAAGAATCAGGGACAAAGACCAGATGTGTTCTCCATTATGCTATAGACTTTCCCTCAGCTCTCCTGCCCATCCCTCACCTTCTGAGGGAATCTTGCACTTGGAGAGAGGTCTCAGCCTGATGTACTGCAGCATGGATTTCTCTCTTCTCTCCTTCTCTGCCCCCATACATTAAAGATTCACAGGGTAATAGATGGTGAGTGGGTACAGACCCACTCTGTGGGTGTGACTCTTCAGGATTCTGATCAGTCATGGCAGCCCAAACACCGCTGTTAAAAGTCTGCTTGGGGTGGACCTTCAAGATGGCAGAGGGGGGCTTCCCTGGTGGTGCAGTGGTTGGGAGTCCACCTGCCGTTGCAGGGACAAGGGTTCGTGCCCCGGTCTGGGAGGATCCCACATGCTGCGGAGCGGCTGGGCCCGTGGGCCATGGCCGCTGGGCCTGCGCGTCCGGAGGCTGTGCTCCGCAACAGGAGGGGACGCAACAGTGAGAGGCCCACGTACTGCAAAAAAGAAAAAAGATGGCAGAGGAGTCCGACGCGGAGATCACATTCCTCCCCACAAATACATCAAAAATACTTCTACATCTGGAACATCTCCTATAGAACACCTACCAAATGCTGGCAGAGGAGCTCAGACTTCCCAAAAGGCAAGAAAATCCCCATGTACCTGGCCACGTGGCTGACAGTGTCTTGGTGCTCTGGCCTGGTGTCAGGCCTGAGCCTCTGAGGTGGGAGAGCAGAGTTCAGGACAATGGACCATCAGAGACCTCCTGGGCCCACATAATATCAGTTGGCAAGAGCTCTCCCAGAGATCTCTGTCTCAACACTAACACCCAGATCAACCCAACAGCCAGCAAGCTCCAGTGCTGGATGCCCCATACCAAACAACTAGAATGACAGGAACACAACCCACCCATTAGCAGAGAGGCTGCCTTAAAATCATAATTAGTTCACAGACACCCCAAAACACACCATAGGACACAACCCTGCCCACCAGAAAGACAAAATCCAGCCCCACCCACCAGAACACAGGCCCCAGTCCCCTGCATCAGGAAGCCTACACAAGCCACTGAAACAGCCTTACCCACTGGGGGCAGACACCAAAAACAATGGGAACAACGAACCTGCAGCCTGCAAAAAGGACACCCCAAACACAGTAAGTTAAGCAAAATGAGAAGACAGAGAAATACGCAGCAGGTGAGGGAGCAAGGTAAAAACCCACCAGACCAAACAAATGAAGAGGAAATAGGCAGTCTACCTGAAAAAGAATTCAGACCAGTGTTAATAAAGATGATCCAAGATCTTGGAAATAGAATGGAGAAAATACAAGAAATGTTTAACAAGGACCTAGAAGAACTAAAGCCCTAACAAACAATGATGAACAACACAATAAATGGAATTTTTAAATCTCTAGAAGGAATCAATAGCAGAATAACTGAGGCAGAAGAATGGATAAGTGACCTGGAAGATAAAATATTGGAAATGACTACTGCAGAGCAGAATAAAGAAAAAAGAATGAAAAGAATTGAGGACAGTCTCAGAGACCTCTGGGACAACACTAAATGCACCAACATTCGAATTATAGGGGTCCCAGAAGAAGAAGAGCAAAAGAAAGGGACTGATGAAATATTTGAAGAGATTATAGTTGAAAACTTCCCTAATATGGGAAAGGAAGTAGTCAATCAAGTTCAGGAAACACAGAGAGTCCCATACAGGATGAATCCAAGGAGAAACACACCAAGACACATATTAATCAAACTGTCAAAAATTAAATACAAAGAAAAACTATTAAAAGCCGCAAGGGAAAAGCAACAAATAACATACAAGGGAATCCCCATAAGGTTAACAGCTGACCTTTCAGCAGAAACTGCAAGCCAGAAGGGAGTGGCAGGACATATTTAAAGTGATGAAAAGGAAAAACCTACAACCAAGATTACTCTAGCCAGCAAGGATTTCATTCAGATTCAACGGAGAAATTAAAATCTTTACAGACAAGCAAAAGCTAAGAGAATGCGGCACCACCAAACCAGCTTTACAACAAATGCTACAGGAACTTCTCTAGGCAGGAAACACAAGAGAAGGAAAAGACCTACAATAACAAACCCAAAACAACTGAGAAAATGGTAACAGGAGCATACATATCGATAATTACCTTAAACGTAAATGGATTAGATGCTCCAACCAAAAGACATAGGCTGGCTGAGTGGATACATAAACAAGACCTGTATATATGCTGTCTACAAGAGACCCGCTTCAGACCTAGGGACACATACAGACTGAAAGTGAGGGGATGGAAAAAGATATTCCATGCAAATGGAAATCAAAAGAAAGCCGGAGTAGCAATTCTCATATCAGAAAAAAGAGACTTTAAAGACTATTACAAGAGACCAAGAAGGACACTACATAATGATCAAGGGATCAATCCAAGAAGAAGATATAACAATTGGAAATATTTATGCACCCAACATAGGAGCACCTCAATACATAAGGCAGACGCTAACAGCCATAAAGGGGGAAATCGACAGTAACACAATCATAGCAGGGGACTTTAACACCCCACTTTCACCGATCATCCAAAATGAAAATAAATAAGGAAACACAAGCTTTAAATGATACACTAGTAAAGATGGACTTAATTGATATTCATAGGACATTCCATCCAAAAACAACAGAATACACTTTCTTCTCAAGTGCTCATGGAACATCCTTCAGGATAGATCATATCTTGGGTCACAAATCAAGCCTTGCTAAATATAAGAAAATTCGAATCGTATCAATTATCTTTTCTGACCACAATGCTATGAGACTAGATATCAATTATAGGAAAAAATCTGTAAAAAATGCAAACACATGGAGGCTAAACAATGCACTACTAAATAACCAAGAGATCACTGAAGAAATCAAAGAGGAAATCAAAAGATACCTAGAAACAAATGACAATGAAAACACGACTACCCAAAACCTATGGGATGCAGCAAAAGGAGTTTCAAGAGGGAAGTTTATAGCAATGCAGCCCTTCCTCAAGAAACAAGAAACATCTCAAATAAACAACCTAACCTTACACCTAAGGCAATTAGAGAAAGAAGAACCAAAAAAACCCAAACTTAGCAGAAGGAAAGAAATCATAAAGGTTAGATCAGAAGTAAATGAAAAAGAAATGAAGGAAACAGTAGCAAAGATCAATAAAACTAAACCCTGGTTCTTTGAGATGATAAACAAAATTGATACCATTAGCCAGACTCATCAAGAAGAAAAGGGAGAAGACTCATATCAGTAGAATTAGAAATGAAAAAGGAGAAGGAACAACTGATGCTGCGGAAGTACAAAGGATCATGAGAGATTACCACAAGCAACTATATGCCAATAAAATGGACAACCTGGAAGAAATGGACAGATTCTTAGAAAAGCACAACCTTGTGAGACTGAACCAGGAAGAAACAGAAAATATAAGCAGACCAATCACAAGTACTGAAATTGAGACTGTGATTAAAAAATCTTCCAACAAACAAAAGCACAGCACCAGATGGCTTCACAGGTTAATTCTATCAAACATTTAGAGAAGAGCTAACACCTATACTTTCAAACTGTTCCAAAATATAGCAGAGGGAGGGACACTCCCAAACTCATTCTACGAGCCCACCATCACCCTGATACCAAAACCAGACAAGGATGTCACAAAGAAAGAAAACTACAGGCCAATATCACGGATGAACATAGATGCAAAAATCCTCAACAAAATACTAGGAAACAGAATTGAACAGCACATTAAAAGGATCATACACCATGATCAAGTGGGGATTATCCCAGGAATGTAAGGATTCTTCAATATACGCAAATCAATTATAGTGATAAACCATATTAACAAATTGAAGGAGAAAAAACATATGATCATCTCAATAGATGCAGAAAAAGCTTTCGACAAAATTCAACACTGATTAATGATAAAAACCCTCCAGAAAGTAGGCATAGAGGGAACTTAACATAATAAAGGCCATATATGACAAACCCACAGCAAACATCGTTCTCAGTGGTGAAAAACTGAAACCATTTCCTCTAAGATCAGGAACAAGACAAGGTTGTCCACTCTCACCAGTATTATTCAACATAGTTTTGGAAGTTTTAGCCACAGCAGTCAGAAGAAAAAGAAATAAAAGGAATCCAAATCAGAAAAGAAGCTGTAGAGCTGTCACTGTTTGCTGATGACATGATAGTATACATAGAGAATCCTAAAGATGCTACCAGAACACTACTAGAGCTAATCATTGAATCTGGTAAAGTAGCAGAATACAAAATTAATGCACAGAAATCTCTTGCATTCCTTTATACTAATGATGAAAAATCTCAAAGAGAAATTAAGGAAACACTCCCATTTACCACTGCAACAAAAAGAGTAAAATACCTAGGAATAAACCTACCTAAGGAGACAAAACACCTGTATGCAGAAAACTATAAGACACTGATGAAAGAAATTAAAGAGGATAACAACAGATGGAGAGATATACCATGTTCTTGGATTGGAAAAATCAACATTGTGAAAATGACTATACTACCCAAAGTAATCTACAGATTCAGTGCAATCCCTATTGAACTACCACTGGCATTTTTCACAGAACTAGAACAAAAAATTTCACAATTTGTATGGAAACACGAAAGACCCCGAATAGCCAAAGCAACCTTGAGAAAGAAAAACAGAGCTGGAGGAATCAGACTCCCTGACTTCAGACTATACTACAAAGCTACAGTAATCAAGACAGTATGGTACTGGCACAAAAACAGACATATAGATCAATGGAACAGGATAGAAAGTCCAGAGGTAAACCCACGCACATATGGTCACCTTATCTTTGATAAAGGAGGCAAGAATATACAATGGAGAAGAGACAGCCTCTTCAATAAGTGGTGCTGGGAAAACTGGACAGCTACGTGTAAAAGAATGAAATTAGAACACTCCCTAACACCGTACACAAAAATAAGCTCAAAATGGATTAAAGACCTAAATGTAAGGCCAGACACTATCAAACTCTTAGAGGAAAACATAGGCAGAACACTCTATGACATAAATCACAGCAAGACCCTTTTTGACCCACCTCCTAGAGAAATGGAAATAAAAACAAAAATAAACAAATGGGGCTTAATGAAACTTAAAAGCTTTTACACAACAAAGGAAACCATAAGCAAGACGAAAAGACAACGCTCAGAATGGGAGAAAATATTTGCAAATGAAGCAACTGACAAAGGATTAATCTCCAAAATTTACAAGCAGCTCATGCAGCTCAATATCAAAAAAAACAAACAACCCAATCCAAAAATGGGCAGAAGACCTAAATAGACATTTCTCCAAAGAAGATATACTGCCAACAAACACATGAAAGAATGCTCAACATCATTAGTCATTAGATATACTGCCAACAAACACATGAAAGAATGCTCAACATCGTTAGTCATTAGAGAAATGCAAATCAAAACTACAATGAGATAGCATCTCACACCAGTCAGAATGGCCATCATCAAAAAACTACAAACAGATAAATGCTGGAGAGGGTGTGGAGAAAAGGG
>NW_006790426.1:1462816-1479386 GCF_000442215.2 Lipotes vexillifer | reverse complement strand
AAAAAAAAAAAAAAAAAATCTACAAACAGTAAATGCTGGAGAGGGTGTGGAGAAAAAGGAACCCTCTTGCTCTGTTGGTGGGAAGGTAAATTGATACAGCCACTGTGGAGAACAGTATGGAGGTTCCTTAAAAAACTACAAATAGAACTACCATATGCCGCAGCAATCCCACTACTGGGCATATACCCTGAGAAAACCATAATTCAAAAAGAGTCATGTACCAAAATGTTCATTGCAGCTCTAATTACAATAGCCCGGAGATGGAAACAACCTTAGTGTCCATCATCGGATGAATGGATAAAGAAGATGTGGCACATATATACAATGGACTATTACTCAGCCATAAAAAGAAACAAAATTGAGTTATTTGTAGTGAGGCGGATGGACCTAGAGTCTGTCGCACAGTGAAGTAAGTCAGAAAAACAAATACCGTATGCTAACACATATACATGGAATCTAAAAAAAAAAAAAGGTCATGAAGAACCTAGGGGCAAGACCGGAATAAAGACACAGACCAACTAGAGAATGGACTTGAGGATACAGGGAGGCAGAAGGGTAAGCTGTGACAAAGCGAGAGGGGCATGGACATATATACACTACCAAACGTAAAATAGCTAGTGGGAAGCAGCCGCATAGCACAGGGAGATCAGCTCAGTGCTTTGTGACCACCTAGAGGGGTGGGACAGGGAGGGTGGGAGGGAGGGAGTTGCAAGAGGGCAGAGATATGGGGACATATGTATATGTGTAACTGATTCACTTTGTTGTAAAGCAGAAACTAACACACCATTGTAAAGCAATTATACTCTAATAAAGATGTTAAAAAAAAATGAAAAGACATCCCACAGAATGGGAGAAAATAGTTACAAATTGTATATGTGATAAGGGACTTGTATCCAGAATATATAATGAATTCTTAAAATCCAATAATAAAAAGACAACCCAATTTAAAAAATAGGCAGAGAGTAAATAGACATTTCTTCAGAGAAGATACACAAATGGCCAGCGAGCACATGAAAGATGAAAGGATGCTCAGTAGCATTAGCCATCAGGAAAGTGCAAATGGAAACCACAATGAGATACTACTTTACATCCAGTAGGATGGCTGGACTCCAAAAAGAGCGATGTTACCAGTGTTCTCAAGGATGTGGAGAAACTGGAACCCTCATGCTCTATTAGTGGGGATGTAAAACTCCTCAAAATGTTCAAGAGAGTTATCATATGCCCCAGCAATTTCACTCCTAGGTATATGCCCGAGAAAACTGAAAATACATGTCTATACAAAACTTGTGCCAGACGTACATTAGAGGTATTGTGGGTTCAATTCCAGACCACCACAATAAAGTGAATATTGCAATAAAGCGAGTCCCGAATTTTTCGGTTTCCTAGTGCATATAAAAGTTATGTTTTAACCTCTTGAACAATGAAGGGGTTAGGGGTGCCGACCCCCTGTGCACTCGAAAATCTGTTGTTCAGGGGTCAGCTCTACATACCTTAATTAAAAATGATTGCTAAAAAATGCTAGCTGTCATCTCAGCCTTTAGTGAGTTACCATTTTTTTTGCTGGTGGAGGGTCTTGCCTTGATGTGATGGCTGCTTGACTGATTAGTGTGGTGGTTGCTCAAGGGTGGGGTGGCTCTGGAAATTTCTTAAAATAAGACGACAGTGAGGTTTGCCACATTCATGAACTCTTCCTTCCGTGAACGATTTCTCTGTAGCATACAATGCTGTTTGGTAGCATTTTACCCACAGTAGAACGAACTTCTTTCAAAATTGGAGCCAGTGCTTTCAGACTCTGCCGCTGCTTTATCAACTAAGCTGATGTACTCTAAATCCTTCGTCGTCATTTCAGCAGTCTTCACAGCATTTTCACCAGGAATAGACTCCATGTAAGAAACCACTTTATTTGCTCATTTGTTAGAGGCAGCTCCTTGTCTGTTCAGGTTTTGTCATGAGATTGCAGCAGTTCAGCCACATCTTCAGGCTCCACTTCTATTTGTAGTCCTCTTGCGATTTCCATCTGCAGCTCCTTCCTCCAGTGAAGGCTGAAACCCCTTCAAGTCATCCATGAGGGAATCAGCATCTTCCAAATTCCTGTTAATCTTGGTATTTGGACCTCTTCTCATGAATCAGGAGTGTTCTTAATGGCATCTAGAATGGTGAATCCTTTCCAGAAGGTTGTCCGTTTGCTTTGCCCAGATTCTTCAGAGGAATTAGGTTAGGGAAGCTCTGGGGAGCCAGGCTTTGCTTCGAGGTTCAGTCCCCCTGCCTGGAGCCTCATTTGGATGCCGTGGTGGCCGTTCCTTCTCTAGATGCCCTGGGTAGCTGGTGGGGGGGCCTCCCAATGCCCAGCTGTCTCTAGGCCAGACAGGAGGACCCCTGGGTGCTGCAAAGCCCACCTGGGAGGACAAACCAAAGGTCAGGCTGGAGGAGAAAATGAACGGAGCCCTCACGCTACTCCCATCCCTGGTGGGTGGCTTGGCAGGGAGGGCAGCTCCCCTTCTGTTTGAATTGACCAGGCCACTTAATCTTTTCATTGAGTCTGCACTTCAAGAAGCTTTTCAGGTTCAAGAAAGCTGGTCGAAGCCTGGGGCAGCTCTCTACCTGTGGGTAGGGTGGGTGTCCACCTGCTTCTTCTCTCCATTCTGAAAGTTAGTTAATTTAGATTAGAATTAGGGTTTAGGCTAGGTCTAATTCAGGGTGAAGTGAGTTAATTTAGGTGAAACATTCTCCCCCAAAGGCAACCCGGTGTAGAAGCATGCGACCTGGGTTTGGAACTCGCCCCCGCTGGATTTCAGCCACTCCCTCCCACGCCTGCTCCCTGTGCCTGACCAGGGAGGGGTATTTTGCAACCTGAGCTGGCATCAGAAGCCCCTCTTTAAATGCATATCCCTCAGGTAGGGGAAATGCATGAAATCTCTAATCCATCATAGAAATAAGTGAATCTAAGTGTTTCTTCGTAGAATCCCAGATATTTGGGGACAGGATGGGAAAGACAGGGCTCCCTTGATGTCCACTTGTCCCTGGACCTCACAATGTCCCTCCGCAAACATTTAATAGACACTGTTGAACATTGCTCTTGTGCCAGGTGCTTTGTAAACACAGTCTCTCTCTTTTTTTTTTTAAAACTGAGGTACAGTTGACACACAGCACTGTTTCAGGTGTACAGGATAATGATTTCACTTAACATTCAGCACAGTCTTATCCTTACAGCATCCATTCGAGGAAGGTCACCTAGTCATATTGTTACAGTTGAGGAGGCTTCCCTGTTCCCCCTCGTGACCAGGCGGGCACACTGTCAGTCCCAGGATCTGCACGTTTGAGACAGCCATTGGTTCATCAGCCAACTCATTGATCACGTGTCTTGTGCACGCACAGCATACTAGGCACAGGGACCCAGTGGTGACCACAACCAGACCTGGCATTACCCAGAAACCCACACAAATGTACAGGAAATCACACCCGTGGAAGGTGCTAAGGAGGAGAGGTCTGCGGGACGAGCCATCCTGATGGAGTCCGGAAGCTGTGGCGGGTTTGCTGGGGTAAGAGGCGTGAGCAGGAGGTCGCTTGGCCAGGGTGTGTGGGCAGTGGCTGAGGCTCAGGGGACCGGAAAGAGGGTAGTGTGAAACAAGGCTGGTGTGGGCAGCAGGGCCTGGACCCCTCGGGCACCCTGGGCCGCCATAAAGCCTTTGGTCTTTACCCCCAGGGGCAGGGGGAGGACATTGAACTATTTGCAGCAGAGGATGACATCATCACAAGTGTCATTTTAAAAGGCAACTAGCTGCTGTATGGAGCGCAGGTGGGAGGGGACAAGGGGGTTGCAGTGTCCAGGGAATGTGTGTGGCTGGCAGCTTGGAGTGCAGCAGCGGTGCGGAGATGGGGGAGGGGGAGACAGCTTCACAAGATACCTAGGGAGTAAGTCAGATAGTCCTTGGGATGGAGGGGATGGTGCGAAGGGTGGTGGGCTGGCGGGCGGGCTTCATGGGCCCACGGCCCCTCCATTAGCTCAGGCTTCTGTCACTTTCTTAATCAAGTTTGAACAAGGGGCTCCGCATTGTCACTTTGCACCAGGCCTTGCAAATTAGGTGCCTAGACCTGCCCTGGGGCTGGAACTGGGGCTCTAAGCCCCCTCCCCCCACCTCCAGGTGGTCCAGAAGCAGCTCTTCTGGAGCAGGTGGTGCAGGCCCTGGACCTGGAGGGCTCACTGCCCCGAGCCATGAAGCTGCGAACAGGCCAGAGCTGCAGCCATAGGGGCCTGGCCCTGCAAGGAAGCAGCAGCAACCGGGGCCAGTCCTGACCCCATTCTGGAGCTCACTTTTATTCTCTAAAAAAGCAAGGAGATGGCGAGACACGATTTCTGGAGTCCTTTTTGGCTCAACATTTAATGTCTTTATGATTCTCCTGTGTCTTTGTTCCGATTTGCTGCCGCCTCTCCATGCTGTGCCGGCCCTCAGGACTGCTGGGACGTGTATGTAGACGCTGGCTTGGAGGTGCTCGGCAGGGCCCTTGCTTGTCCTCTCTGTCACTTCTCTGTCACGCTGTGCCTGACTTCCCACCGTTAGAGAGAAATGTACCGAGATGTAAAAAACAAACAACAACAACAACAGAAAACCACTTCTGGGAGCAGTGATACTTGTGGCCACTTTCTGCTGAAATCTCTGTGCTGTGATCTTCACTGGAGGGGCGGGAGGAGAGAGAGGACAGACCCCCAGTGACAGTTTGGCCCAGAGCTGGGTGGCACAGGTCCCCAGGGTGGGCCAGAAGCGCCCGGCTTTCCAGGGACTGTTTTGCTGGCCAGGAGGATATCTGAGCCTCTGTTTCTGCAAGCTGCATGCGTCTCCACTGGCCCTGTGGCCTGCAGAGGTTTCTGTTCTCATTTCTAAGCGGTTTGATCAGTTCTTCGCGTCTTGTTTAGGACGTGTGGTTTCTTTAGGACCAACACCCTTGGCTTCTAATCTGGGACCTTGGGCTATAATGTTGGGGTGTGATGGATGTGGGGGGCACGTGGGGAAAACGCTCTCTAACGTGGTTTTTGTGTCCTAGGCCTCTGGTTCACTCAGACCAGGGTACAGTGAAGTGAACCTTGAGCTCTGTGGCTTGGGGTGCAGAGGACAAATTCCAGCTCAGTCCTCTGGGCGTGGCCACTGGTTCCTGACCTGTGGTCCCCAGACTCCTGGGCATCCTTGTAGGCAGCGGCCACACCCTAGCTCCTGTTTCTTGGATGCTCACCAGGCACCAGGCCCCATTCCACCTCTTCTTTCATTGAAGCTTCCTGAACACCTCACTGACGTGATGGGATTGTGTATTTTCCCCAAGTGGCACAGCAGTACGTTTAGTCACACGCGTGCCTCCAGCACCTCCCGGCTCCCTGCAAAGGGCAAAGCCTGGTCTCCTCCCCCCGAGCCTGGGTGGGGCTTCGTGGCTGCTTTGTGGGGCAGAATATGGCAGAGGGACGCGCTGCGACTTCTGAGACTAAGCTACAGACGGCGGTGTGGTTTCTTGTTGCGTCTCTGTCTGTCTCTCTGTGTCTCTGGCTCACGGTCTCTCTGTGTCTCTGACTTCCTATCTGTCTCTACTCTCTCTTGTGGTGCTTGCCCTTGGAACCCAGCCACCATGTGGTGAGGCAGCCTGGGAAGCCACGCACAGGCCTTCTGCCCCACAGCTAGGATCCTGGCCAGCATCGGATGCTCTGCGGGCAGACAAGCCTTCACAAGCCACAGGGTGATGATTCCAGCCCCCCGGCCTTTGTGTTGATGTTGAACAGAGCAGAGACGAGCTGTTGCTGCCAAGTCCTGTCCAAGTCACTGTTTCACAAGCAAAGGGCACATCCACTCTCTAGCACCATGGTCCGTAGCTCCAGAACACACAGTTTTCAGAAAATGGGTGACAGACTAGGAGGGAGTCAGAGATCTGGTCTGATACCAATCAGCGGGGCAGTCTTAGGCAAATCACTTAATGTCATGAGCCTCAGTTTCTCCATCTGTGAAGTGGGCACGGTATGGGATTTGATAGTTGGAGCAGGGGGGACACTCCTAGCAGGGGAAGGGGCTGAGCAAGGGCGTGGAGGTGGAATGCACGGGAGGAGGGGGTGTTGGGAGACCTGCACTGCCCCGGGAGCTATGCCTGGTCCAGAGAGCAGGGCGGTGTCGGTGGAGGGGAGGCCAACGGGATGGACCAGGGGCTCGGAAGGGGCCGTGGGGTGGGATTTGAAGCAGCCTGCTAAGAACTAGGAGTTTGGTGTCTTTGCCGTACTGGAGAGGTGGCTTGGTCAGTGGGACACGTACTCAGCACCCCGAGCCTGGCGTCCCGGTCTCAGCTCGGCTTCTGATTCGTTGGGTGACATTGAACAATGTCACCTTCCTTGTTCCATACCTCAGACTCATCCTGTGTGAAATGAACATACACGTGCGTCTGTGTTCCTCATGTCCTAAGGCTGTAGAATCCTTGGGGCCCTGCCCTCGGGTCGGCTATCCTGGGTCAGCTCCGGGAGGCTGCTCATTCAGGAAGAGCTCCTGCACTCGGCTCGCCCCAAAACACAGGCTGCGGGGACCTTGGCTGTCCCGCCCTGGTTTGGTGCATCCGTCTTGTGAGGACGTGTTGCTGGAGAGTGGCCTTTCTAGGATGCTGGTGATGAAGTGCCTCCAGCACCTTACAGGTGGGGGGAAGGTGCTGCGTGCGTGACATTGCGAGGGGCTCCTCTGCCTTTCCACTGGCTGCCCAGCCCCACTCAAGCCCGAGCTGACTGGGGACGCTGGAGAACTCACCAGCATGTGAGCTGGGGGGCACTTTCCATGTGCAGGCAGGGCAGTGAGTGGAGGCCGGAGGTACTTCCATTGGTCTGTGATAAGGCTTTTGGAAATAGAGTCTCTCTTCACATTGCAAAGATAATCTCTATGTACTATGAGAATCAGAACATACAGGTAGTAAAACTAGTCAAACCACCCCTATGTGTTTGTCCTATACTGGGGGACAGTTCTCCTCTTCCCTTCCCTCTTCCTTCCCTTCATCCTCCCCCTCCTCACATGGGCACGCACGCGCATACACACACACGCACACACACACGCGCGCACACACGCGCACGCGTGCGCGCGACCATTCCATGTCAGTTAACACATGTGTTTTAAACACATGTGTTTTTTCACTGGATGCACATCCAGCAATCTTATTCCACTCATCCCTCGTGACTGTTACCAGCATCGCTTGATTAGCGTCTGTGTACCTATCTCTTGGCATTTTTACAGGATTGTTTCCAGGTTACCTCACTAGAAGGGTTCGCTGCTGTGGCCAAAGGTAGCCATGTTTTTAAGGCTTTTGATACGTCTTGTCCAGGTTCCTTCCAAGGAGGCTCTTCCAGAACACAGTCGTGGCAGTGATGTTCGAGAGCCTCAGATCCCACGAGGCACCCTTCTCTTTCGTTTTCACCAGCCTGAGAGGTGAAAAGTGACGTTTCAGTTGTTGAAGCCTCCCTCTCCTGGCCGAGTGTGTTAGCGTCTCCCTCACCGTCCATACTCGGTCCTTCTGCTAGTGTTTACGGAGTACCTACTGAGTGCCTGAGCCATCGGTGGCACTGAGCATGCTTCATCACACGGTCTGTTTGTGCTCGCAGCTCCGCTGTGTGTGTTTTGCTCACTAGACCTAGAGGAAGATAGACAGGGAGAGCTGTGAGGGATCTCAGCGTTTGTCCAGTACCCTCATTTTTAGGGGAAGAACCCAAGGCCAGGGAGTGTGGGGACTTGCCCTTGGCTACACAGGGCTGTGCATTCCTGGCGGAACTGTAACTCGGCATCCCAGTCCTTCTGCTTGTCTTGATTTTCTCGTCCAGCGCAGGGTCACTGGTTGGTGGAGTTCACCTCCTGACTCAGTGCTGCCATCCAGGGTCACCCTGCCGGGCACACAGTAGGTGCTTAGAAAACTATTTACTGAATGAATGTTTGTGCACAAGAGAGCACAGAGTATGCTCTGTCACGGTGTGCTCAACATCCCAGGAGGAAAGTCAGACTTCCATAAAGAAATGCCCCCCTTTTTTTTTTTTTGAATGGAAAAGGAAAATGAGAGGGCTGCTGGAATTGGTGGAGGCGGAGAGACAGGGCTGCCTGGGGCTTGGGACAGGTTTGCGGTGGGAGCTGCCAGGTCACTGGAATTTCCCTCAGGTTCTCTCCTCCCACCAGAGATGGACTGATCGAAGCGGGGCGGGGGGCGGTAAGGCAGACAGGAGAAGAGCTTTGCCTCCTTCGTGTGCCCTGTGTGAATCCGGACTGACTCTCCATTGATTCCAGGGGACTGTCTCAAGTCACCTCTCTGACCTCCGTGCGGTTCATACCCAACCCCCTTGCCAACCCCTCGCCTAATCACGGGTCACATGTCTCCCTCAGGTAAAACAGTCAGGCCGCCAGGCACTCTGGCCACCACAGCGACCAGGCTGGGGGGCTAGTGCCTGCCCCTGGCTAGATCTGCCTCAGGCTTTGTGCCAGCCACACTGCCCTTCTTTAACCAGCTGTGAGGCCTTGGGCAAGCCCCTCCCCCTCTCTGAACCTCAGTTGCCTCCTCTGTAGAATAGACTTCATGAGAATCCCAGTCATTCTGTGTGCTGTGAAGAGAACACCCGGGTTTAAGTGACTCTTGGCTCCTCTAGGCCCTACTTTTCCAAAAGAAGTCACACATTCCGAAGCCCCTTATTCTCAATAAACCTTTTCTTCTGCCCAAGAACAGCCTACTTAAAAAAAAAAAAAGAACACCCTGCTTTTATTCCAAGCTCCGTTCCTTCCAAAGAAGGCCTTTTCTCTCTGGTCATGCCTTAACCTAGGCCACTGGTGTCTGCAAGTGGAGAATGCATGTCTTGACACTAGTTCCCTAATAGGGGTTGTGTTGTCACATCCACGGTCAGTGGACATGTTTGTGGAATTGGAAGCATCACGCTTTATCTCTACCATCACTCCCTCTTGGGAAGAATAGGGAACATGTCTGAATAGCACACTTTGTCACAAAGAGCCCTCTTTCAGCCAGATTTCCCCAGAGAGATTGTTCTGGGAAACAAAGGACTGACTGACCCTAGTGGTTAATTTGCTGAGGGGTGTTCTTGGGTAATCCAGCATTGTTCTCTCAGCACATTGTTATTGACAGGCATGTGCAATAGGAAAGATAATGGTAAATATATAGAGGACTGTGGTGTGCGGGACTTATTCTAGGCACTTAACATAGCACCAGGGAGACTGGACATGTTCACATTACAGGTGAAGTCTGTAGTCAGGCACCAGCGTTTCTGAAAATGGGGATTTCTCAGTGGGCTGAGGTGGTCAGGGAGGGCTTCTCTGAAGAGGTAAAGATCTCAAATTCTCATCACACCAGTTGGGGTTCAAAGGAGTTACTTTCCTTGCCTGGCACAGTCTCTCTCTCTCTCTCTCTCTCTCACACACACACACACACACACACACACACACACACACACTTGGTCTTAACTGAATTGAAAAGACACAAGAGTTCGATCTGGAAGATGAATAAGATGGAGGTTGATTGGATGAGAAAATATATTTTCATAGGATGGTCCTGGGGTGAGGATTGTCAACATGAGAAAACATCTTCAGATGTACAGGATTTAACAGTTTGCAAAGCACTCCTCACATCAGTGAAGTCTTATTTCCTCACAGCCCCATGAGGTCAGCACCCAGGGAAAGTGAGTCTCAGAGGCTCCGTGACTTGGCCACAGAGGTAAGTAGGTGGTAAAACCCAGACTGTAGCATTTACTGCTGCAAGTTCACAGCGCTTTCCAAGATTAAAACATGTGTTCCTCTCTCCATGGAACAGAGGAATGAAACATATGTTGAGAAGCGCCCTAAAACGATGCGGGCCAGAGGAAGTACATGGGAGTTGTAAGCTGCCGCCCTGGCCCGGCCTCATGAACCTCCCAGGCCATCCCACATGCCCTGATGTTCCTGCGTCTGGACAGCATCGGTAAATGTAAGGACACCAGGGAGCAAGTTTGCTGGCAGCAAGGTTATTGCTAGGATGTGTCCTCTGTCTTCATGTCTGAGTGTGTCTCTGATGCTGTCCTGTGCTAGAAGCCCCAGTGGAGACTGAGAGATCACTGGGGCAGGGGGGGAGGGCGGGGGAAGGACTGGACTAAATGTGTTTATGGCTCATTTCTACCCAGACTAAAGAGCAGGGCCACCTGGGCTTGGTTGGACCCATCTCTAAGTAAATGTACCAGGGCTGGAAAATTCCAAAGACGCTAGAACTCAACATCCAGTTCCTGGAGGTAGGTGTGGGTACTGGACAGGTCATCCTCTGGGTGGGAAGATTCCTTAGGTGACCTGGTCCACTCAAGAGTGACACTGCCCATGGAGATGTTTATTTCTTCTCTCCTTCCCTCCGTCTATCCTTCCCTCTGTCCTTTCCTCCTGCCTTCCCTCCCCTCCATCCTGCTATAGTTCGGTGGTCCAGGAAATCTGCTCCCTGAAGGCAGCTCTCTTCCAGGAGAAAGCGGGGCAGGCTGCGCTCTGGATGCCGTGTTTTATACCCTGAATTTACCTGTCAGGAGTGCTTAGGAAAAACCCCTCCTCATCCCACATGGAGTGGGGCAGATGTGTTTTACTCAGTAGAATTAAACTGTCAGATGGCACAGATCATCAAATTCCAGAAAACCAGAGGGATGAGATCTCAGAGATAAGCTATTTTGACCAGCCCCCTCATTTTACAGATGGGGAAACTGAGGCACAGTGAGATGGTCAGGATCACTTAATCCTCACCTGAGTGGTCTGTAACTTTAACCTGTAATTTACGTGACACTGCTATTATTAATACTATTAAAAACAAGACATCCGGACCAAAATGGAGTCACTTATGCTAAGCCTCAAGTCACCAAACTGGGATTTAACTTAAATATAGTTTTGGCTGTCCCAGAGATGGAATTTTAAACCAGTCAAGCAGGAATCGCCTGATCAGCTCGAGTTAGGTAATCTGCTTGCTTGACCCCTGCCATCCTCTATAGGCAAAGTAACCTTGCAATAACCAGTCTGCTCTTTGCCTAGCATAACTTCCTTGTTTCCACTCCCTCTGCCTATAAAAGTCTGTCATTTTGTACAGCTCCTCAGAGCTCCTTTATATGCGCTAGATTGGATGCTGCCTAACTCACGAATCATTGAATAAAGCCACTAAAATCTTTAACATTTATTCAGTTGAGTTTTGTTTTTAAACAATATTATGACACAACTCTCTAGGGCAAGAAAAAGACAACTTTTGTCTCTCACCGCTTCACGATGGTGCCGAAATTCCCAGGCCTATCGTGGAATGCTCTCTCACCTAGAACCCTGGGCCCAGGATGGCAGCAGTGGTCTCTCCCCAGGATGTCTTGACAGAGAGCTGTAATTGTGGAAACCCTGTCCTTGGCTAACTCTATTCGAGCCACAAGATTAGAAGAGGGGTAAGAGGAATGTCAGGAGGAGATGTGCATTTAATAATTTTTAAAGAGCCTTGTCCACTTTTGAATCCTCACTTTTTTTTCCTGCCTTAATTCTTGGTCACTGTAAATTACTTCAAAAAATGATTTTAGAATAGAAAAAGAGCTAGGAGTCAGAGAAGACGTCTTTAACATTTCATACTCCTTTGACACTTTGTAGGATTTTAATTTTGAAGCATGGCAAAAAGGCAGAAATGGCTTTGGGCCATAGACGAGCAGAATCACTTTAAAATGAAGATAGTTTTTTATTCGGCTTGAGATCTTCCCCTAAAACTACCTAAAGAATGAACACCTCTCCCAGTGCTGATTGGAACAGAAAGTATTTCTAATTCCCTATGAATGAAAATAGGAACAAAAGTATTCCAAAGCAAGGACATAACTTGAATTCAGAGCTGAATCCACTACATCAAGCTCGGGGAAGGGGGCGGTGGGGAAGCCCTGAAGTTGACCTGATGATTGGGAAATACCAGTTAAACGCTTTTGTAACTTCATCACTGTCAACAGGAAGACACTGCTATCCAAGCCTCGCATTTGCCTGAGAGTCAGGAGCTTCTAAACCAAGAAAGGAAGAAACCAAGCGGATTATTTACGAGCTCCTTCCCTCTTGCTGCTTGAAGCCGCTGTGCAATTAGCCTCTTTGTTACCGCGCCGGGGCAAGGCTGGGCGAGTTTACACCGCTCGGCGGGGGTCGGCAAGGCCGGCCTCCCGCGCCTCCTAGCGGACCTGTGGGGTGGTGCGGCCCGTGTCCCCCGCTGCAGGAAAGCTGGCCACCGGCCGGCAGCGCCGCACCCTGACGCCGTCTGCGCGCACAGCCTCGGCAGCGCTCTTCGCTCGCCTCCAGTCTCTATCCAGCGACCAGTCAGGCTGCGGGCGAGGGGATTCCAGCCCAGGCTCCAGAGTCCGAGCCCTCAGCATCCTATCAGACTGGGTACCGGCAGCAGCCACCTCAACCTGGGCCGGGAGCGCAAGCGGCTTTGGAGCTGTCATCGGCGGTGCAGCTTCCCCAGCGAGCCAACTTTAGGTTGGCCTAACGACTCGGTGCAGGTAGCTGGGTCCTGCGCACGGGTGGACGGGATGGCTGGGGCTGGTGGGGCCACTGGGACGCGGGTGGAGGTGGTGGGGTGCTTTGCGATTCTGGTTTCTGGAGGCGGCGCCGCCTCCCTCGGCTGTCAGGGGCCAAGACACGTGTCGAGTTCCGAACTTTCCAGGATGCTGGGCTGGGGAGGAAAGCCGCGAGAGGTGTCGAGGCCAGAGCGGTACTGGGAACAGCGTTTGGGCGTCCTAGGTAGTGTGGAGCCAGGAGTGCCTCCAGGATGGGCCACTGGACTGGGTTCCAAAGAAGCAGCTGTTGTGGAAGTTCAGGGGTGGATGGCTAGGCATTTTAGAAACGGGGGGTTGAAGGGGGCTGGTCCTCAGCTGGGTTTCCCAGACAGGTGGCTATTTGGGGGGGTCTCCCGAGGGAGCAACTGGAGTAGGGTTTACTAGGAGAGGTGGCTGTGCTGTGGGTTCTGGGGTGTGGGTAGCTAGTTGCGGGGATCCCTAGGGGAGGTGGCTGGCTTAGAAGTCCCAGTCCCGGAGAAAACTGATTTTAACCCTCCGTCTCCGTCTCCTCCTTCATTGGAAGCGACTTTCTCAAGGAACTGGGGGTCCGGCATTGCCGCTCATTTCGTGTCTCAGAGGGAGGTACCTGAAACGGGGATTTCTAGGGCGGCGGCTGAGCAACCCCAGGGCCGGCTGTTGTGACTCTAGTCCTAGATGATTTGGGGTTCCTGGGAAGGGGACAGCTGAGCCGCACAGGCGTCGGCAGAGAAGCGTGCGTTTTCTCACGGCCCTCGGGGTTTGTTTCAGAGGCCGATCCGTCAGATCGCTCCGCGGAGTCTCAGGGAGCGGAACCCAGGAGCCCCCAAGCACGCCCGGGCTGCGCGTCGGGCCCCGACCCGCGCGCCACGCCTTAAAGGGCGCGAAGGCCTGGGGCGCACGGCGGCGGCCACCGTCATGGAGGGTGCGCTTGCCGCCAACTGGAGCGCCGAGGCTGTCAGCGGGAGCGCGGCGCCCCCGGGGGCCCAGGGCAACCTCACCGCTGGGCCGCCACAGCGCAACGAGGCCCTGGCGCGGGTGGAGGTGGCCGTGCTGTGCCTCATCCTCTTCCTGGCGCTGAGCGGCAACGCGTGCGTGCTGCTGGCGCTGCGCACCGCGCGCCGCCCGCGCTCGCGCCTCCTCTTCTTCATGAAGCACCTGAGCATAGCCGACCTGGTGGTGGCGGTGTTCCAGGTGCTGCCGCAGCTGCTGTGGGACATCACCTTCCGCTTCTACGGACCCGACCTGCTATGCCGCCTCGTCAAGTACCTGCAGGTGGTGGGCATGTTCGCCTCCACCTACCTCCTGCTGCTCATGTCGCTCGACCGCTGCCTGGCCATCTGCCAGCCGCTGCGCGTGCTGCGCCGCCGCACCGACCGTCTGGCCGTGCTCGCCACATGGCTGGGCTGCCTGGTGGCCAGCGCGCCGCAGGTGCACATCTTCTCGCTGCGCGAGGTGGCCGATGGCGTCTTCGACTGCTGGGCCGTCTTCATCCAGCCCTGGGGGCCCAAGGCCTACATCACGTGGATCACGCTCGCCGTCTACATCGTGCCCGTCATCGTGCTTGCCGCCTGCTACGGCCTCATCACCTTCAAGATCTGGCAGAACTTGCGGCTCAAGACGGCGGCGGCGGTGGCCGAGGCGGCCGCGGGACCCGAGGGCGCGGCGGCGGACTGTGCGGGGCGCGGGGCTTTGGCCCGCGTCAGCAGCGTCAAGCTCATCTCCAAGGCCAAGATCCGCACGGTCAAAATGACCTTCATCATCGTGCTGGCCTTCATCGTGTGCTGGACTCCATTCTTTTTCGTGCAGATGTGGAGCGTCTGGGACGCCGAGGCGCCCAAGGAAGGTAGCGCTGGCGGGAAAGCGGGAGGAGGGAGCGCGGCGGGGCGGGGCCGTGGTCCTGCTGCATCTGAACGTCCAGGGGCCGTTCTGTTCTGGGCGCCTCATGGGGGGATTTGAGTCATGGCCCCGTCATCCGCTGGCCTAGTGATTTGGGGCGTAACTTCCCTGAGCCTTGACTTCCCTTTCTGTAAAATAGCAAAAATGAAAAAAGTACCAGCTCTCCCCAGCAGCAGGGGAATGAAATGAGGCAATGCACGTAAAATCCCTAGCACAGTCTTTGGGCTACATATTTGGTTCACTATCATGGACCAGGAAACTGAGGTTCCAGTGACTGGCCTTTTCCACCTGCTTAGCGAAGCGGGGGAGCCGAGTTTCCAACCCAGGCCCAAGCTCAAGCTCCTGCCACGTAAAGTTCACTTTACGTTGGACTTCCGCTTTAAGTTCAAGTCAACCTGAGCCCGAGGTCTGCTTTGGATCAGAGCGGCGGGAGGTGGGCGATTGGATTCCTCCCCAGCAAGTGCTGAGAAGCTGCAGGGTGGGGCGCCGACTGGGTTAGGAGACTAGTCCTGAGCCCGTCGCCCAGTGGAGACAGCGAGCTGTGCCGCGCGGAGGTGAGTACCGCGGGGACGGCGGGCAGGCGCGGGGCTGGCGGTGCTCAGGAACAGAGATGGCGCTTCTCCGGGGCGGGGCGGGGTTGGGGGGAGCGGGGACGGGCAGGGAAGAGAAAGGGGACGCAGACTTTCCCATTTGACCGGGGAGGCTGGGGGATTTCGGGAGGCGGTGAACGCCCTCTTCGGATTGAAGGACTGGGAGGTCAGGGCTGAGGGTGGTCGGGAGACCGGGAGGAGAGGGTAGAATGGAAGGCTCTGTGGGGAGGGATCTTGTGGGAGCAGAGCGCCTCGGGTCCGACTTGTAGCCGTCGCTTTGCGGCTGGGACCCCCAGGCAGCTCCCGCCTTCAGCCTTCATCACGGACAATTCAGGTAGCTCATTAGCGAAGAATAGGAGGGATGATCAGTGGTGGTGAATGACTTAACACCTTTTGGTTTGAGGGTGAGCACGTAACACCGCGCTGGGATGCCCGCGGCTCAAATGCTTGTAAGGAAGGACCCGAGGGGTTTGCTTTCACCCCTTCTGCCCTTGAGATAGTGCGAATGTCCCGTTTCTGGATAGAATCACTACTGCTAACAGTAGTCTCCAACACAGCCATTCCGTGGAAGCTGAAATCTTCCTTCATGCAGTTGGAAAACTTTGCTTTGCTCTCCCCCAAACCACAGACTCCTTGCTTGCCCCAGCCGTCCCAGTTAGCCCAGTGTTTGCCTTAGTGGCCAGAGCAGTTATCATTCAGCATTTACTGAGCACCTGGGGTATGCCAGGCTGGGTGGTTTGCAGGTGAGGATAGCTGTGAAGACTCAGCCAAGCCAGCCTGGCTTCACGGTGCAGCCCCTGGGAACACCTTGCAGAAGGGGTTCGGGGGTCCGAAGAGGGGAAGGCACTGGCTCCAGATCACACAGCAAATGGGAGGCAGACTAGAACTGGGGTTTCCTGCCCGCACCTCATCCCCCCAGCACTGGGCTTCTTTTGAAGGGCACATGACTAGGGAGTTGGGTTGGGCAAAAGCCAGTAGTGGGTGTTTCTAGACAAGGCATCAGGCCATACCTGTTTCCTGGGTGGGAGCTGAAGAGATACTTGACCCAGGTCTTGAGGAGCTCAGACACCAGCCCTTAAGGAAGTGAGACCCTTAGAGCAGCTACTGGGGAGACTTGGCATCTAGGCCTCCCTCCAGCCTTTACTCACTGAGGGGTCTCTTCCTCCCTCCTTGCGTCTGTCCATTCTGCAGATAGTCTGCTCCGCTCTTTTGGCCGCCCCCTCGCCTCTCCTGTTCATTTTCTCCTGGTGACTTGTCTCCCCCCCCGCTCCCTTCCCGCATGACTTCCATGGCCGTAAGGTGCTCCTCCTCACTTTCCTCCCTAGAGAGTGAGTTTGTGGTCAGCGCAGACCATGGTCACTCAGTAAAGTTGAGATCTTTTCTACACTTGAAAAGCTTACCGAACAATTCATGTCTTAAAAACAAGATACAGGAAGAGAGAGCGAGAGGGAGTTCCCAGCTAAAGTGGGGCCAGAGGCATTTTGGGTACGTGTGGCCACCTGAGGATTTCCGGGCGGGGGGGGGGGGGGGGGGGGGGGGGGGGGGGGGGGGGGGG
>NW_006790426.1:1440135-1462191 GCF_000442215.2 Lipotes vexillifer | reverse complement strand
GGGGGGGGGCGGTGTGTGGTTGGGGATGGGAGGGGAGACGTGCAGCGGAGACGGGCTCCTCAGGTCCTCAGGACCTCAGGAGCCTCAGGTCCTGTTTCTCTTTGCTCCTTTCCTGGTTCAGGGGAAAGGGTGGTGGCACGTGAAACACCCAGGTCTTCCGGGTCCCCCTTGGCATTCTGCCCTGGCTGCTCTGAGAAGAGCACAAACACAGATGACAGGAGAGTCCTGATGCCGCTGCTACCAGGAGTCCCTCCCCGAGTGCTGTCAGGAGTGGGCTCCCGGCTCACTGACCACAGAGGACTTGGGCACCTGCCGCTGGCCTGGTCAAGTCGCGCCTCGGCCTCAGGGCTGCAGGGTCCGGGGATGTGGGCTGAGCCAGAAGCACGCCTTGTGCCCACTTGGCCTTAACCTGGATAATTACGAGTAGCAGGCTGGGATCAGAACAATTGCGTTTACAGTCACTTCGGAGACGTGACTCAGTCTCGAGGCTCTGGGCAAGTAGTAAGGAAGGAACAAGACAGGGACATTTGAGCTACTTGAGCTTTCGATCAGCAAAGTGGAATTGATGCACAGCCCTCACTTCCCTGTCCAGGAGGGAGGGAATTTACCAGAACACAAACTCTCTAGATCAGGGCCCCTGGCTCTGCTCATCTCCTGGCGAGTGGAAATCCAGGGAGCCCTTGTGAACAGCGAGACATTCTTCCCAGCAGCCCGGGGACAGGCAGCCTCAGGGACGCAGGAGTGGGGCCTCGTTCCTGCTGTCAGCTTCATCACGAAAGCCTCTGGGCCAGCGAGCAGCTCCTTAACCACTGACCACGGGTCGGGGCCAACAGGGCGGCTGGAGAAGTCACACGTGTCTTGGCAGCTGGCCTCATGGCCGCCACAGGACTCCAAGTCCCTCCTTCCTTAGGGTTCCCTCCCCCGCAATTCCCTCGAAATCCAGCGCGCTTTTCCCGTCTCTACCCTTGTACACCTTCAGTCACACCAAGTGCTGCCTTTGTGGGTTTAGAGCTCACCTTGTTCCAAAAATAATTTGGAACAATTGGACACGGCAGCTTCATCCAGTTCTGACTCTCGTGAAGCTTTCCCTGTTGCCCCCACTTGAGGGTCTCCTTCCTCCTCCAGTGCGTTCATTCTATAAGCAGTGATTCAGCGCCTCCCAAGGGTCCTGTCCACACAACCTCTGCCTCAATTTGTCCTCCTATGAGGAGAGTTGGCAAGGACCCCTCCCCAGTCCTCACCTGCCCTCCTGTGGCCAGCAGCTGGCACATGCATAGACGTGGGACACATGCATAGACGTGGGACAGATGTGGGTTGGTCTCTGGGAGGGACGCCCCCAGCTTCTGCCGGGATGGTTCTGTCCCCGGGTGTGGCCAGATGGAGCAGCAGCCGTCCCCCTGGGTGACTGGAACTGTCTGGGGCTGTTTGCTGGGGTTAAGAATAGGGTTTAGGTTGTGGGCCGGGTGGAGGGTGCTGGTGGCACAGGGCCTGCCAGGTAGTAAGTGCTCAATCAGTGCTTTAAAAATAGAGAAATTTCAAGATGTTTCAGCGTCCTGGGGTCAGTGTGTGCAGCTGAGGGAATGCAGGTTGTCGTGAGCTCAGGAGCACATTTTCACTGAGGGGCTGCAGTCTTTGTTGAATGATGGCGAGCCCGGGGATGCTGGGAACAAGGGCATTGTTAAGAGGTCAAGAGAAGTTAACGCCTTGCCTGGAGGAGACAGTAGGAGGCAAGGTGGGGAGGTTCTAGCTCTGGGTTTGGAAACCCAAGGGGACCCTTGCGTGAGGGATGGGCGGGAAGGAGGTGTGACCAGGCGGTCTTTCGTGTCCCAGCCCCTGATTCCTGGTTCCGGTGATCCTGATTCCTGGCCACTGAGGGGCACCCTCTGCCAGCACCTTCCTCCTTACTCTACTGGGAGCTGGCACCTCCCACCCTTTGCCAGATGCTGCAGTACCACGGGCCTCTGCCCTCCACGGCCCATCCCTCACACTCTAATGGTCACTCCTACTCATTTCTCTTTCTTTCTCTTTCTCTCTGCCTGACCTTGGTATCTGACTGTGAACTTAATCTCCCAGAGGGAATTGCATTTGAGTCCAGTCATCTTTTTAGGGGCCCATCTCCCATCGTCAGGCAGGGAAATTGTCTTTTTGCTTTCCCAACATGCTAGTGTTGGTGGCTGATTTAACAGGACTTCCTGTCTGCTAATTTCATGCTCACTTCAACTTAGTCCCTTATTGAGCATTTCCCATTTTCCAGTTTCTGCTAGCAGCCAAGGACAGAGCCACAAATGAGACACAGTCCCCAACCACAGATTATTAACATGAATAAAGACAGTATGAAGGGATGCTGCTGTGAGAGAGGTATTCATTTATCAAGTACTGTGAGTGCCCCCAGGAGGCATTTATTGATTCAGTCTCCCTGGGAAAAAATCAGGAGGATTTCAGAGAGGAAGCAACATTTGCAAAAGGTTTTGAAGGGTGAGTAGGAGCTGGCTGTGCAGAGAAGCAGATGCACATTCCCTGATGAGATCATTGAACAGTTACTTTATTTTCTTTCCCTGTATCGGAGGAATACTTGTCATGCTTCAGTGTGCACACAGATCATGTGGGCGAACTTGTTAAAGCGCAGATTCTGATTCAGTAGGTCTGGGTGAGGCCCGTGAGTCTGTATTTTTAACAATTTTCCAGGTGATGCCTGTGCAGGGCCCCTGCAGCTGACCTGTTGACTGCACATTGAGTAATGAGGCTTTAATGTATCATCTCTGTGACCGAAACATGTGGCTTGCCTTTACACGTGTGGCCCAAATTGGCGGCAGGGCCCTGTCATTCTCTGAAGGGTAGAGAAGGGCTGGTTGTTCACAGGAAGCCCCGGCTCTTCTGCTTCCAGGGTGTGGTTATTCCTCAGGTCTTGCCCGGTGGGCCCCACATGTCCCCAGATTTGAGCAGTGGCATCACAGAAGACCATTTAAAGCTCTGTAGCCCGCAGATTAGCTCTCCTTCCTGGCCTTACACACGGCGAGATCACACATCCGTGACCCTTACAATTCCAGTGTGGTAAAATGGGGGTCTGTTCAAAGAAGGCGCCCTGGAATACATGTTAGTATTCAATCCTTGTGTAAGTGCACATTCAAAACACAGTTTTAAAAAAGCCTCCTGTACACCACAACTCCCAGATTCTCATGTAGCTCCTAAAGGAATAAGGAATTTCGACTCCTTGTGAGGGAGACCTGATTCAGGATCTGGGTGGCGGGGAGGACACCTTGAACCAAGTGACTGGTTTCTGGAGTGAGAGCCTCTTAGGAAAGTGGATGAGCTTGACCGGATTCAGATGAGAGGTGTCAGCTGAGACACCAGTCTTTGAATTGTATGTGACACGTGTTTGTTGCCTCAGGAACCGCGCAGCCGGAGAGGCTGTGGCCAGGTGCCCGGTCAGCTGTTCTGGGCTAATTTGAGCCCAGGGTGACGCGATGGTGACGGGCGGGGGCAGTGCCGGGAAATCCGAACAGGGGACTTCTTGGGGCTTGAGTAAAGCCGGGCTGGTGGGTGGGTGACTGCTGGGGGCACCCTGTCCTCGCATGGCCCTCGGCTGTCCACCTCGTCCGTGAGTGAGGGCGCCAGGTGGAAGTTCAGCACGGTGTCTGTGTCCCCGGGGTACAATGCCCAGCAGGGGACGTTTGCTGTTGGCGCGTGGCCATTCCCGCTCAGTCCTCTGCTTGGCACGTAGGAGCCCCCGCTTGAAGATCACCCCTAGTCCCCAGCCCTGGGCCTACCGCCCCTCCCCGAGTGCTGCAGCTCCCTGTTGACTGGAGGGCCTGTCTGTGCTTCTCTCTTTCCCACCTGAGTTTGTAAATCCCTTGAGGGCATGTCCCCAGGGCCAACTCGGTGGCTGGCACTGAGTGGAACATCGATCTCCTCATTTCCACCCCCCCACCCCCTGCCCCATGCCCTAAGCTTAGGCCAGGCAGGTGTGAGGGCCGATCCCTGGCCCAGCGCCTCCCACTCGACCTTCCTTCTCTGCCAGGACCAGAGAGAGCTTTTTGCAGGCCCTCAGGGCTCAGTCCTGGGGGACAAGTGTTCCTTTTACCGAGTGGAGTGGAAGAGACAGATGAGAACCAGCTCTCCCGGTGGAGACCCTGAAATCCCGCTCTTGCACATGGTTGCAGCCCCCTTCCGTTTTGGGTTTCTGCGTCACCGGCAGAGTAAGTTTTTCCAAAACGGACTGTCTAGAGTTCCTTTGGGGTCATGTAATCCAATCCCAGGGCTCCGGGTTTTCATTTTGTTTTGTTTCGTTTTTTTAAATTTTGAAGTCGGGGAGAAGAGAGCCAAGGACGGTTTCTTGAATCCGCGTTAGATCAGGAGTCCCCAGCCTTGGGCGAGAAAAAGTTACACACAGTTGATCGTATTTCATATCTGTAAGTAATAATACGATAACTTGAACAAACACTTTGCCGTTTACAAAGCCCTTTCACACTTTTTTTTTTCAATTTTCTCCAAGTCCTTGAGGGTGTCACCTCCATTTCACAGATGAGGATATTAAAGCTCAGACAGTAGATGCGGCTCAGAGAAATGAGTGGGTGGGAGGGGGGTTCACACCCCACGGGTTTGCGTCTGGATCCTCTGTGAGGGGCTCCCCAATGGCCAGACCCCCCCAGGAGGTGCTGACTGCTGACCACACTTCTCTTGGACGAGTCTGTCGATTCTGGTTTCCAGGGCCTTCTTTTATCCACACTGACGTCACCGTCGCTCTGCTTTATGGAAAACGTGGCTGGGGCCATTGTCGCCAGAAGCTTGGTAGCTCTTCAGAGCAGCTGGCACGCAGGCACGGGGCGGACCTTGGTGCCCGGGTGTGCAGCAGGCACTGGACGTGGGCTGCCCGGGACAGGGTGTTACCCTCTGGCCCCAGGTGCAAGGTGGCCGAGCCAGGGTTTGTGGGAGGTCTGGGTACTTAAAAGTAAAGGCATCACCCAGTTCTGCTTCTGGCGGTGTGGGGAGAAGTGAGCTCAGCTTACCCTGTGGGTCTGCCCCTCCCCTTTTTGAGCCCTTTCCTTCTGCTTTGTAACATCTCCTCCTACAGGCATTTAGATCAAGGATTGGCTAACTTTTTCTGTCAAAGGCCAAACAGTAAATATTTGAGGCTCGCAGGATATAAGGTCTCTGAAACAGCTACTCAGCTTTGCCCTTGTAGTGCGAAAGCTGCCACTGGCAATATATGAATGGATGGATGTGGCTGTGTTTCAGTAAAGCTTCATTTACAAAAACAAGCAGCAGGTGGGGTTTGGCCCGTGGGCTGTTTGCTGGCCCCTCGTCCAGACCAGGAGACATTTCTGCCAGGAAGGATGGTGATCGGATAGGAGGCAATGGGTTTCCCCTCCCGGATTTTAAAAGACCATTACGGGACTTCCCTGGTGGCACAGTGGTTAAGAATCTGCCTGCCAATGCAGGGGACACGGGCTCGATCCCTGGTCTGGGAAGATCCCACAGGCTGCAGGGCAACTAAGCCCGTGCGCCACAACTACTGAGCCTGCGCTCTAGAGCCCGCGACCCACAACTGCTGAAGCCCGCGCGCCTAGAGCCCGTGCTCTGCAACGAGAAGCCACCGCAGTGAGAAGCCCCACGCACCGCACTGAAGAGTAGCCCCCGCTCGCCACAACTAGAGAAAGCCCGCGCGCAGCAGCAAAGACCCAACGCAGCCAAAAATAAATGAATAAACTAAATTTATTAAAAAAAATAATAATAATATAAAAGGCCATTACTGGGGAGTGGGCAGTGCTTAGCCTCCGAGGGGGCCTACATCTGTTTTAGGAAAGGAAAGTTGCTCTCTGACTCTGTCCTTCAAATCATGTGATGAGGGCAATTGCCCAATCAGCCCCATGTCTCTGCTTTGGGAGTGGGGGGATTTGCTCACTGGAACCAAGCTGACCAGTATGAATGCTGACCCAGCTTTAAAAGACATCCAACTTCATCACTTTCAGGTGGGAACACAGGGTGACTTGTGTGTCCCTGGGGAAGGCACTTTCCTTCTCCGAGCTTCACTTCCCTCATGTAGAAAATGGAGATGAGACTGCTTTGAAAACTGTTCTGTTCTGTGCAAGCCTGAGCCGTGATGCCCATGGTTGGCGCTGCTGCGCTGTCGTGTGCCCCCTTGGAAGCAGCACCATAAAATGCCAGGGACGACGCTTCCCGTGCTGTCCTGTTCCTCTCCTCCAATTCTAGGAGGGCTTTCTGGCCGCCGGAGAGGGCGGTGTTACAGCCTCAACAAGATAAAGTGAGTGCAGAAGGTAGATGAGGTGCAGTTAGTCCTCGTGCTCAGAAACCGTCAATGGCTCCCGAGTGCCTGCAGATTCAAGTCCGTGCTCAGCCGGGATTCAAGGTCCTCCTCCTCAGCCTCGCTCTTTCCAGTTTCCTCTCCTGTGAACCCCACCCCCAAGTCTGGCAGCCCCTGAATGCTGTTGGACAGTTTCACCTTTGTACCTTTATTTCTGCAGCATCCTTCCTCTGAGATGTCCTCCATGGCCTGTTTTTTACTCCCAAATAGCTTGAAATCCCACTGCTGGGAACCCATGTCTTTGGTTGGTTGGGATATTGCCACATTTTTAAGAAGTCCAAATGTGCCCTTAGCATTTGGCAACTTGATACGAGCAGGTTCAGCTTAGAGGGTCATCCTTCCCCGAGAGCCAGGCCAGGCCAGTCATTCGTGTCTGTGGCCACCAGGTGGGGACAGAGGTGCTGGCCGTGGTCCCAACTCGTCCCATCCAGGCTGGCCACTTGGAGGTGGAAAAACTCGTGTGGGGCTACTCAGGAATTCATTAGCTGTTTACGTTTTTGTGGTTACCGTTTCTGTAGGTTGTTTATAAGAAATAGGATAAATAAGTTAAAAGATCCAAATGTCAAGAGTGAGGCGAGTAACTTACATGAATAGCTAAGATAATGCCCTGTAACTGTTCAGCGAGGTAAAACGTGCTGCCTTTCTGTTCAAGTGAGAACTGCATCCCCGACACGTCCTTCTACCCATTTCATAGCTCTGTACACCTATGTTCTTCCCTTGTGTCTGGCAGTTTACTTCTCAATGCCTTTAAAAAAATGTTTTTTAACCTTTTTGCCGTGCTGTGCGGCATGTGGGATCTTATCCCCAGACCGGGGATTGAATCCGTGCCCCCTGCGCTGGAAGCACGGAGTCTTAACCACTGGACCACAAGGGAAGTCCCTCGATGCCTTTTTAAATTTTGACTTTTATGTGTTTATTTTGTCTCTTTCATTTTATATGTTTAATTATAATTGTGAGATATTTTTAGACTTTGTGATATTTCACCAGGTTTCTAAACTTAAATTCATCCTTTTTTACACATCGAAATCAAATATTTTTTTCCATTCTCTTTCACAGAATTCAACAGTACTGGCTTCCCCCCACGCCACCCTTCGCTTTTCTTTACTATTTTAGTCTAAGGATTAGATTTGCTTTCTAATCCTTTGCTTTCTAAACATTTTCGTTTGCAGGACTTGTGGACTTTGCGTGTTGTAGCTTGCTTTTGTTCCAGCAGGTGCACCAGGTAATTAGAGCAGTGGTTCTCAAACTTGGGTGTGCGTTAGAATCCCCTGGAGGACTGTTGATAGCAGATCGCTGAGCCTCACCCCCAGGGGTCTGATCCACTAGATCTAGGATGGGGCCTGACAATATACACTTCTGTCAAGTTCCCAGGTGAGCTGGGGACTCCACTTTGAGAACCACTGAATTCCTCTTAAACAATCACCCTCCCCCTTTGGTGCTTGGAGACGTGGCTGACAGACGTCTCTGTGGCTCTGGCTGCGTCCACAGTGGCGTCTAGATCTTGCAACTCCAGTTGGCCTGTGAGAAATTCTTTCCTGGATTGAGCTCTTGAATTCTGGAGTTCTTCCTTGAAAACGTGTTGCAGAAAATATCGGACTAGCGGATTTTCCAAGCCTTCTTGCTGTTACCGTTACTCGTAAGGGTGTGGCCGTGAACAGCATTCTTGGGAACACTGTTTTCCGTGTGGGTTTCTGGGGGGGTGCCTGTGTCCTCCTCTGCCGCTGGGAGTGTGTACATTTGTCAGATTAAGACCATTGAAGGAAACCCAGGCCCCCCACCCCAACCCCTATTTGGAGGTACTTAGGATTAGGAATTTTTCTTCCTCCTTGAAGCTTAAATTTGTGACAAGCAATGTCTTGAAGTTGATTTCTGATCATTAATTTTACCTGAAATTCAGTAAATCCTCAGTGTAATAGCTTCGGCACAGTGCCTCACATAATTTTAGTGTCCCCTTTTCCTGCACGTCTTATTTGTCGGCTGAAGCAGTGCTCTTAGGCGTATCTTCACAGAAACACTTTCAGTGTTCTCAGCTGTGAAGGCAGCACGCGCCTTCTTGCCACTGTGCCTCTTTGCCTGTGCCGTTCCTTCTGCCCGAAGCGCCCTTCCTCCCTTCTCTGCCTGGGAACCTCCTAAGCATCCTTCAGGTAGCAGGTGCTCTTCCACCCTCGCAGTGTTCCCGGGAGATCTGGGGACTCTTGTTATCCCCATTTAAAGGTGAGGCAACAGCAGTTTCTTGGGGAGTTAGAGTATTTGTTGCTGGCGGGGCTAGAATACAAACTAGGTCTGGCAGCTGCTGCCTCTGAGCTCTTGGATACTCTGAGTGGGAGGCAGTCGATACTCGCGGGGTGAGGGATGAATGGACGGACAGGTGGCCGTGCCGATGGAAGCCCGTGGTGGGTAACCTTTGCTTGGGAGAAAGGACAGGGAATGTTCCAGGGCTGGGCTAAGCTGGGGGAGGCGTGGGGGGTAGGCTGAGTGCACGCCCAGAGCATGGATATGGAAGGCAGGCAGACTTGGTCTCTTTAGTCCTCCGTCTTGTGACTGGCACCTGTCCTCTGTTCTCAGGAGGTGATGCTTCATGCCCCAGTAGTGATGCCCTGTTCTCCTTTCTCCCCACCCTCCCCACCTTGCAGCCTCGGCTTTCATCATTGCCATGCTGCTGGCCAGCCTCAACAGCTGCTGCAACCCCTGGATCTATATGCTCTTCACGGGCCACCTCTTCCACGAGCTCGTGCAGCGCTTCCTCTGCTGCTCGTCCAGCTGCCTGAAGGGCCGCCGGCCCAGGGAGACGAGCGTCAGCAAAAAGAGCAACTCGTCGACCTTTGTCCTGAGCCCGGACAGCTCCAGCCAGAGGGGCTGCTCGCAGCCATCCACGGTGTGACCGGCGGGGCCAGGACCACCCCTCTTGGCTTGGATTGTACGACAGGGACAGTCTGGCCATTGGTGGTCGTGTACGTGTGTGTATAAGGTACCTTTCAGTTTGTGCCCCTCCGCACCTTGCGGGGGCTCGAGCGGGGTGGGGAAGTGGTCTCCGTGGCGGAAGGTGATAGGGTGACTCAGCCGTCAGCCAAGCCCCGGATCTACCCTGGGCTCCCACGGGTACTCCTGCTGCCCTGACCCCACTGTTGCATCTGGCTGCTGGGTGGGTTGTGGTTTTGTTTTGTTTTGTTTCCCCTGGACCTGTAATTTCACTCCAGTATCTTTTTACTCCTCTATCCTGGGGTCTTGTGAAAGGTAGTAAGTATAGGATTGGTGACCAGATGGGTGAGGAAGCCTAGTGTTCTGAGCTTGGGATGAGAAATGGGACCTCGATGGTGATGGTGCTGATATCGTCCTGGCCTCAGAGTGCTTCTGCCTTTGAGTGGACTGGTGCTAGCGTCCTTGAGCACCAGCTTGTCAGATGGTGGCCCTAGAGCAGGAGATTCTCTTAGGAGACTGTCTGGCACAGGCAGCCAATTAAAACTTGGGTTAAAAATGTTTAAGAGGAAAACAATGTTTAAGAAGCTAACACTTTAGAAGCAGTTGGGAAGGAAAAGGAAATAAAAGACATCCAGATTGGAAAAGAAGTAAAACTCCTTACAGATGATGTGATTTTGTATATAGAAAATTCTAAGGAATTCAGGCACACACATGGACACACAAGCCCATTGGAACTAATACATGAATTCAAGGTTGTGGAGTACAAAGGTCAGTACAAAAATCAAGTGTATTTCTTTACACTGGCAATGAACAGTATGAAAATGAAATTAAGAAATAATTTCATTTATAATAGTATCAGAAAGAAAAGGAATAAATTTAATGAAAGAAGTGCAGGACTTACATCCTGAAAACTACAAAATATTGTTGAAAGAAATAGAAGACTTAAATAAATGGAAAGACATCCTGTGTTCATGGCTCAGAGACTTAAATATTGTTAAGATAACAGTAGTCTCCAAGTTGATCTTATAGATTCAGTGTAATCCCTATCAAAATCCTAGCTGGCTTCTTTGCACAAATTGCTAAGCTGATCCTAAAATTCACATGGAAATTGCACAAATAATAGAATTCACGCACACACATGCACACACAAATAAACCTTGAAAAATAAACCTTGAAAAACTGGGACAGAGTTGATGGATTCACCCTTCCTGGTTCAACACTTATTACAAAGCTACAGTAACCAAAAGAATGTGGTATAGACAAAAAGGCAGATATATAGACCAACGTAATGGAATAGAGAGTTCAGGTATAAACCCTTACGTTTATGGCCAATAGATTTTTGACAAGTGTGACGAGAATTAAATTGGGGAGGTTGTCTTTTCGATAAATGGCGCCTGGACAGCTGGATATCCACACGTAAAAGAGTGCGGCTGGACCTCTACCTCATACTATATACAAAAATTAACTCAAAATGCTTCAACCTAAATGTAAGAGCTAAAACTATAAAAGTCTTAGAAGACAACATAGGGCTAAATATTTGTGACCTTGGGTTAGGTCTTGGTTTCTTAGATAATGACACCCCAAACAGAAGTCAAAGGAAGAATAGATAAATTGGACCTCATCAAAATGGGGCACAAAACTTTTGTGTTTCATAGGGCACTATCGAGAAAGTGATGACAGCTCATAGAATGGAAGAGAATGTTTGGAAGCCATATACTTGTATCTAGAATACATCAAGAACTCTTACGATTTAAGAAGGAAAAGCCAAATCACCCAGTTTAAAAAATGGGCGACATATTTGAATAAACAAGTGAATAGACATATTTTCGTATCTCTCCAAAGAAGAGATATAAGTGGCCCATAAGCACATGAGAAGGTGCTCAGTATTATTACTCACGAGGGAAATGCAAATCAGAACCACAGTGAAATAGCACTGCGCACCCACTAAGATGGCTCTAATCAAAGATATGGACAATGATAGGTGCTGGCGAGGATGGAGAGAAGCTGGAGCTCTCCTTCATCGCTTGTGGAAAGGTGAAGTGGTGCGGCCAATTTGGACAGTAGTTTGGCAGTTCCTGAAAAAGTTAAACATAGAATTACCATATGAGCCAGAAATGCTACTCCTAGGTGTTTACTCAAGAGAGACGGAAGCGTGTATACACACAAAAACTTGTCCACAAATGTTTATAGCAGTATAATTCATAATAGCCCAAAATGGAAATAACCCAAATACCTACCAACTGAGGAATGGATAAATAAACGTAGTATATCTACACAATGGCACACGACTGAACTATGGAAAGAAAGGAAGTTCTGACACAGGCTCCAACATGGATGAACCTTGAAAACATCATGCTAAGTGAAAGAAGCCTTGCGAAAAGCCACATACTACATGGTTCCATTTATATGAAATGCCCAGAATAGGCAAAATTACCAAGACAAATTATACAACAGTGGTTGCCAGGGGCTGGAGGCTGGGGTGGGTGGGGCGTGCCTGCTGAGCCCCATAGGGGCTTTCTTGGTGGTGATGAAAATTTTCTTTGGTTAGTGATGTGCACGATTTTGAGAATATGCTAAAAGCCACTGAATTAAATACTTAAAAAGACGTTGATGAGCTGAATTCAGAGGCAACCAGCTTGAAGGATGCATTTCTTGGAATCTCTTACCTCCCGGAACTTTTGTTTCTCACTGACTCACCGTTTCAGAAGAATCCATGGTTTTCTTCCTCAGTTTTCCTGCGAGAGATGGTGTTTCCGGTTTCAGCAAAAGTGCCAGCAGTGATAATACCCGGTAAACGTGTCGTCAGATGTCCCCTCAGCCCTGAGGTACAACACGACCGTGTCTAAGAAACACCTTTAGTCGTTCAATACAGGACGTTATAGATCAGAGGTTTTCCGACTGGGACTGGCCAGCTCAGTGGCACTCTGGGGCACTTTTTTTATTTGCACATATATATTTTTGGACTCACTGTGACACAGCAAGAGCACTTCCCAAAGCCCCAGATCTCCACACACACTTTCCCCTTCTCCCGCCACACTGCCCTGTACACACACGTGCACATACGCACGCACACGGCAGAATGAGCTAGCGGGGTCTGGATGTTCAGGGAGAAGGGAGGCGTGCACTGAAATGCCAGTGTTCGAAACCCCAGCATTTAGGACAAGATCTTCAGTGTAACTGGAGACCGAGGACGATGTCATCTTTGAACCCGGAGGCAGTGCAGTGTTGCTGTGACGGGCGCTTGGTGTCAACACCAGCCACTCCTGGCTCTTTGGGAAGCTAACAGGATGCTGGTTTGGGGTTCTGTGCCCTCATCCAGGACACTGGGCACCCTGGGTGCAAGTACAGCAGTGGTGGGGTCTGTTGGCATTAGAGCCTCTCTGCTCACCAGCCAGAGACGCCCCATTCTCTGCTGTTCCCAGGGAAGCTGCCATCCTAGCAGCCACCAGAGGCCGCTGGGGATCAAGGAGACAGCCACTCAGTAGATTTTTCTGACCACGGGCACAACCTTGCTGAGAACCCAGGAGTTGCAAGGTTCTTGGGCACCAGAACCAACTGGGACACTTTCCTCATTCTTCTCCCGTGAAGGCGCTGGTTGCGACCTTGGCTCTCCTTATGGCACAGGAGTCTTTTGTAGCCAGTCAGTGACATTTGATTCCAGCAGCGCCGCTGGCTACACGCCCGTGCACTCCCAGCCTCGTCCTGGAGAGTATTTTCACAATCGCTTGCTCCTTCCCCAACCGAAGTCTGGAAGAAGGAGAGCAGGGGTCCAGGATGCTGCCTGGGCCTCGGTCGTTTCTGTCCTCCTCTGGACCCCACTCCTAAGGTCCTCCAGCCACCTTTGCCCACAGTTTCAGGCCTGTTTACAAACCTAACGCATGCCTGGAGGTGCCAATAAATTGGAGCGTACAGATTTTCTTCCGGAATGTTTCATCGTTCTGGACGTGAGACAAAATGGACATTAGAAAAGTGAAATGCGAACACTTGAGGACTCAGAGCCTTATTTCTTTAGGCCCTGAAAAATCGGTCACGCCATTTGGTCTCCCTTGGGGGATGGGTCTAAGGGTCATGACTGCAGGAAGCTGCCTCTTAAGAAGATCGTGGCTTGAAAGTGCTCGACCTTTTGTGTTTAATTGCGATGAAACACCCCTAAATGCAAAATGTGAATTCCTCGATTTTGTTCTAGTTGGTGACTTTCTGTGGCACCTGCTGTCTGTGCTCATTGGTGAATGATGTGCCCGATAATGAGATGCCTGCTTCATTAGCTGCTTTATAGAAGGTGCACTTAATAAACATTTTTTTCCCCATAGATTGCTTTGCCTTCTTTCTTTAGCCTGAGAACAGTGACCATCTCTGGTGGCTTACAGACTTGAATTTCTTTGCCGGCTTCCCTTGAATCGCCATAAATCTGTCTGATTATGACACAGGTGCATCTGAGCTGTGGCAGGTAGGGGGTGGGGGCAGGAGGGGACCTGGTCCCAATCTCTTGGGTAACAGGTACTCTGGTTTATCAGAGTTCTGTCGGAAGATGCGCTAAGAGCCAGGGACAAACCTCTTGTACGGTGTAGCCACACCCACCGTGTGCCACTGTCTAACTCCGGACATAATGGGATTCTAGATTGCCACCTTGAAGGGACCCTAAGGCATATTTCTTCAAGTGGGATATGGGGGCCACCTGCAGAATCACAAGTGGTTTTGTGTTTGTTCCTGGGCTCCACTACCGATTCACAATCTGCGTCTTAAACAAAGAGTCCCTGATGAGCCAGACGTCGCGTATGAGAGAGAGCGGAATGCCACCCTCTCCTCTGGCCCGTTTTCATCACGCCCCCAGCGTGCTGTCCTGCCTGCTACTTCTCGGGGCCGGGGGTCTCCAGAAGGAACAACACCTCAGACGTACATGCATCTAGATGTGTGTCCTTTCTCCAGCCCCATGAGCTTCACGGGGGATGGAGCACCTGCCGTAGCCTGGCCCTCAGAGAAGGAGAGCCAGCTTGAAAAATAGGCGTCAGCGTCAAATCAGGTCACAGCAAATGCGGCGACGGTCAAAAGTCTGCGCAGGGCTTCCCTGGTGGCACAGTGGTTGAGAGTCCGCCTGCCGATGCAGGGGACACGGGTTCGTGCCCCGGTCCGGGAAGATCCCACATGCAGTGGAGCGGCTGGGCCCGTGAGCCATGGCCGCTGGGCCTGCGCATCCGGAGCCAGTGCTCCGCAACGGGAGAGGCCACAACAGTGAGAGGCCCGCGTACCGCAAAAAAAACAAAAGTCTGCGTAACCCAAGATTCCAGGTCTGAAACGGATGGCCTGACAATGTGAGAGACGTTTGATGGGGAGGCCCTTTGCGAGGGAGTAAGCGACTTTGGCTTTAAACCTGTTAGCGGGAGGAGCCTGGGCTCGATGAGTCCACCTGAGAGCATGAAGAGCCCCAGGTGGAGCAGAGAGCAGTGGGCTGGAACCACAGCACGAATGTGGCTAGCCGTGTACCTTTTGGCAAGTCTGCTGACCTCTCTGGGTGGTGACTTCCTTGTTTGCAAAAAGTAAGGGATGATGATGAAGTGTTCAGGAGGAAAATATACCAATATCTGCAGCTTATTTAAATACGCATAAAGAAAGGTGAGATTGGTGGATGATAGATGGATGGTGATGCAGCAAAGGAGGAGCAGTGAAGTGAATCGTAGAGCCTAGATGGCGGGTAGATAGGTGTTCACGGCAAACCTTTTCAACATTCCTCTGTGTTTGAAAATGTCATACGAAGATACTCGAAAAAACGAAAACGGGTAAAAAGAGCTAAAATGGACATGAGAGATCATTTCATGCATGATGAAACTGAGGCCAGAGAAGGCAACTAGGAGGAGAGGCAGAACCAAGGCTGCCCGTGCCCTGTCTCTGGTTTATGTGCGGTTCCCTCTACCTCCTTGCCCCAGGACCCTTGGGCGCATGGCCGGGTGCCAGTGAGGTGATGCCTCACTGAAAACAGGCCAAGTGTTTTGGAACCTGAATTTTATGAGACTTAAATGGGTGTTGCATGAAAAAAAAAAAATGGGTCAAATAGGGTTGGGGGCTACTGGCCTAAACAGCTTTCTTTTCCGCAGGACTTGTCAGAGCCTTTAATGTACTAATGTCTATTGAAAAATCTCTAAGAGAAATATGGAGCATTTTCCAAACAAATTTAAGCGCACAAGCCACCCCCCTCCTTTTTCTGAGGACTTAGTTCTGGATAACACCCTTGGGAAAAGCGCTCCTAAAGAATGTAAGATTTCTGGGGGTTTTGTTGTTGTTTTGTTGCTGCTGAGTGTAGGTGGGCAGGAGGTGGGACATATCCTTTCCATTGCCGTTTATTTCCATTTTATTTCCATGGTGAGTCCACATATGCTCGAATGGGGCCTTATGCCATCATCACGTCTGCGGGGCTGAGGGTGTACATGCCAAGAGGCAGTGCCACGGGCTCAGTGTCTGAGCCAAAGGGGAGCTTTGAACCCAGGCCCTGCCCTCAGTGGTGCCCAGGGAATATCACCTTCCCCTTCTAACCCAGCGGCCATTTTCTTCTGTGGGTGACCACTGGCTGGCCAAGGGGCAACAGAAATCAACGGGAAATAATCTCCCAAGGAACAGATATCCAGCAAACAAGAATTCCCAGAGAAACCAAAATCTGGTTCTTGCATTTGGCCGAGAGAAGGGCCGACCAGCTTGCCCCTCCTGCTTCTCAGGGCAGCAAAATATATTTTTGGAGCTGGTCAGGATGCACACCCACCTTATGGACACATGCAAAACACAGCATTTCCGGGCTTCCCTGGTGGTGCAGTGGTTGAGAATCCGCCTGCTAATGCAGGGGACACGGGTTCGAGCCCCGGTCTGGGAGGATCCCACATGCCGCAGAGCAACTGGGCCCGTGAGCCACAACTACTGAGCCTGCGCGTCTGGAGCCTGTGCTCCGCAACAGGAGAGGCCGCGATAGTGAGAGGCCTGCGCACCGCGATGAAGAATGGCCCCCACTTGCCACAACTAGAGAAAGCCCTCGCACAGAAACTAAGACCCAACACAGCAAAAATAAATAAATTAATTAATTAAAAAAAAAAAAACAAAAAACAAAAAAAAACACAGCATTTCCCAGATGCAGCCGGAAACCCTTTATTGGAGCCACCCTGCTAACGCCAGCAGTCACTGGTGGTTTCCGTGGGGTGGGGGGGGAGGGGGTGTGTCCAGGTGGGAGCTGAGGGCTGGGTTATGCCATTACAGTACAAGTGAATGCAAAGATTTGCGGTAGCTGCCTCTTAGCCAGTGATCTTCCTGGCACCCGGTCATGGGGGGCGTTGTGGTGGGGCAGGGGGCGGAGGGAAGGCCACTGCGCTTCCGTGGCGGGCTGTCTTTTCTCTCCGGCTCCCCTACTCTGTGTGCTCCCGTCTTGGGGGGAAGCAGCGGTCCCCAAGGAGAAGGAGCTTGCTGGCAGCCCTGCAGAGCCCGATGGTGGGGCCAGCCCAGCCGGGCTCCCTTGCCCCGCCACCCCTGCTGCCCACCCGGCCTCACACTTCTTTCCGCAGCATCACCTTGATGTTGCTGCAGACCTGGCCCAGGGCGGCGAAGAGCGGGTTGCAGAAGGTGCGGATGCAGAGCGAGTAGATGTGGCTGATGCACTGGATCTCGATCAGGTAGCTCTTGATGCAGGGCACCACCGCCCAGATGTGGCAGAAGGAGATGCAGGCGAACAGGAAACCCCAGAGCAGGGCCAGCGGGACCCCCAGCAGCGTGGACAGCAGGCGGTAGCACCAGTACTTGGAGACGGTGAAGGTGGTGTAGCTCACCTTCCACACGCCATCAAAACTGTAGGTGCCCACGGGCTCCGCGATCACGTCTTCGAAATCCACCTGCAGGGGTTGGGAGGGGGAACCCTCAAGTCACAGCAGCCACCCGCTTCTCAAGTGTCAGAACCCCCTGGGGCCTTGTTAAACCAGGTGGCTGGGCCCCACCCCCTGGGATTCTGACCCCGGTGAGTCCAGGGTGGGGCCTGAGATCCTGCATTTCTGACAAGTCCCAGGTGATGCCGGTGCTGTCCCAGAGAGAGCAGTGAGGCACAAGAGCTGGTCCACTTCGCTGTCTCATGGATGGATCAGAGGCCCCCAGGAGCTGAGTAACTTACTAAAAGAAACTAAGTTAGAGGCAGGCCACGAGCACAGGCTCTGAAATTCTATTGTTTTGTGATCCTAGGGAATTGGACAGTCAGTCATCCTGAAAAAATGTACCGGGTGCCTGCCGATAGGATGATGAACAGGCAAAGGTTCCTGCCCTCCTGGAGCTTACGGCAGGCAGTTGTGGCCAGTGCTCCGGTAAGGGAGCACTGAATGAATGCAGGAATGTGGGTGTGCGCCCACAGGGTGACATTTAACTTAGCCTGGGTGTCAGTCAGGCTTCCTGGATGAGGTGACATCTAGCTAAGCTGATACCTAGAGGTAGCCAGGGGGAGGGAGGAGTTGTGGGCTGCAAAAGAGCGTTTGGGGCACCAGCTGCTACGACCCAGTGGGATAGACAGTGTGCTCTTGGGGAGATGTAGGTGCTTCTGGAAGGCCAAGCGCAGGCCCAGGCCGGAGGGAGGCTGGAGAGGCCAGGCAGGGCAGGCATGGGGGCTTGAGTGCAGTGAGAGCCACTGAGGGCTTTTGCACAGGGTGTGGCTCGGCTGGATCTGAGCTTTTTTTCAGTTGAGGTATAATTGACATCTAACATTATATTCATTTCAGGTGTTCAACATAATGATTTGATTTTGTACATGTTGGGAAATGATCGCCGCCCTGAGTAGTTAACATGCGTCGCCACATATAGTTACGTGTTTGTATGTGTGATGAGACCTTTTATGACTACTCTCTTGGCACCTTTTAAATAGACGCTACATACAGTATTGTTAACTGTAGTCACCATGCTCTACTTTACATCCCCAGGACTTATCTTATAACTGGAAGTTTGCACCAGTTGAGCCCCTTCACCCTTTTCACCACCCCTCTCCCTGCTTCTGGAAACCACCAGCCTGTCCTCTGCATCTCTGATCTGAGTTTTGAGTGGCTCATTCTGGCTGCCGCAGCTGTGAGGGTGCACGTGGGGGGCGAGTTGGGAGCCGTCGCTGAATCCCGCCCGGTTTGGGGTCATGGAGGCGTTTAGAGGAAGGTGCAGCAGCCTGAGAGCTGTGTTAGGATCCGGCACGTGGCGAGGTGAGGGCCGCGGCGTCCTGGCTGGTGGAAGCACCTGGTGTCTGAGCGCAGCACCCGTGGAGGACACAGGCTTTGCTCTCCCCACGCTGGTCCTGCAGCGACCTCAGACCTTCCTCTGCCGCTGCCCACCCCATCCCTCCTTTGCAGCTGCGAGGAACGTGGGCATTCAGAGAAACCTGCTCACGCATCCCACTGAAATGGTGACTGAGGCCCCATTTGGGAAGACGGAAGAAATACAAAAGATTGCTTTCAGCCAAGTCACTTAACTTTTCGCTAATCCCTGCTGTGCATTAAGCACCGTCATAGCTACTTTCTCATATGTGATTTCATTTAGTGGCACTGAGCCTTAGCTGTCTTGTCTGTAACATGGGGGCAGTGTGTTCCTGGGCTGTTTTTATAGTAGTTGGTTGAATGAATGCAGGAATGGATCAGACTAATTGGCGGGGGGAGTGGGGACCAGTGAAGCCAGAGCTCAAACTTCAACTCCCAAGTGAACCGATTTCCTACTTTTTGAGGGGAAGGGGATCCTCTCTATGGCTAAAGTTATTATTTAAATTACTTTTTCTTATAACATAGCCACATTGCAGAAAATTAAGGGAATAGCAAAAACAAAACACAAGCATCTCCCATTTGTATTTCTCTAGTACTAAAATTATTATTGCTTTGGTGTTTTTCTTTCCAGTGTAACTCTTTTGGTGGGGGGGGAGTGGACATGACCATGTTGTATGTCCGGTGTCGAGCCCACGTTTTTCTCGTGTGGCTGGATTCTGAGCTCCTGTGCCAGGCCTCAGATCCCTGGGTCCCCCCCGGAGACAGCTGAGGATGCAGCCCCACCCTGGGGGTGGTATGTTGTGGGGAGCAAAGTTCACGGGGTGAGATTTCAGGCTGCGGGCGATGTTCAAAAGCTGACTTGGGTGGGGAGAGGTCCTTCCAGGACCCGCTTGTAAATCTCAACCTCCAGCTTTCTGTCTGCAGGGGTTTAGTGGAGGTCGCATAACCTCTCATATGGCCCCCTGGATGGAAGGGAAGGGCTGGAAGGAAGGATATGAATATGGTCCTCATCTCCTTGGAAAGGGTGGCACTTCTTCCTGGAGGGCTTCTTGGAGGTGGAGGTGGTGTCTGGCTGGGAATTTGGGGGACTGGGGGTTTGGAGGCAGAGATGCAGGAGTAGTGTGCTGGATGTTTGGAAAAGAAGGCCCAAGTTGCTTGGGGAACGTCCCATGGCTTTGGAGAGTGGATGGAAAGGGCTGGCATCTTTCTACATCTGGTCTATATGGGCAGAAATCCAGAGTTGCTGTTGCTTGCAGATCCAAGAAGCTGGGGACTATAGGCCCTGGGAGACCATTCCAACGTTGACCTGGTACATGCACCATGATTGTGGAGATTCAGTCAAACCCTCAGGGCCTGGATCCTGCCAACTGAGGTGTTCTGACCTCTGAAGCCTGCCCCTCCCCTACACGGCCATGCCCGGCCTGTGCCTGATGCCTCCTAGCTCCCGGGCTGGGCTCTGGATCCTGGTGTGGCCCCAGGAACTTGGGTAGCTGAAGGAGGCCTTTGGGTGGAGGCGTGCTCCCCGCCTTTAATCCAGCAGGCTCTCCCTCCTCCCTCCTCTCTCCCATTCCGCGCCTGGGGCCTCTACTGCCCCTCCTGTGACTGTTCCTTAGGACCGTGTCTCCCCACTCACAGATGACCCAGCCCTGCCTCCTCACGTCCAGCTGGGCAGACAGGTGCATCTGGGCGTCCTGATTCTAATCTAAGCTCTTCACGCAGCCCCAGCCAGGGTCAGACCCCAAGGCAGTTGCTGGCTCTCAGGGAGGGTGACTGGCCCCTCTGAGGTCTGGTCCTTGTTGGCCAGAGAGACCTGCCCCAGGGCAGGGCCCCCAGCCCCTTCTTCGCAGCCGCCCACTCTGCTCCAAGCAGGCAGCAATTCCCCTGCCCCTCGGCAGCCCAGCCTGCTTTGTTCACTTATTTCAGCGTGTTCCTCCATTTAACACGTTTGATGATTTGTGTCTGGCCTCTTAAGAGGCGACAAAGTGGAAAAGAGCCCTTGACTGAAGTCACGGTGCTGAGGTTTGAGTCCAGCTCTGCCTCTTATTGGCTCTGTGACCTTCAGCAAGTGTCTTAGCTTTCATATGCCTCGTTTTCCTAGATTGATTTCATTAGGTTTATCGGAGGATTGAATAAGATATGACATGTAAATACTCAGAACATTGCCTGGCACAGAATCCCTGATCACTAATTGTTAGCTGCTGGCGGCTGTTACAGAGCGCTTTCTTCATCAGGAAGCTGGGGTCCCAAAGGTGGGTCTGCACACCAGCGCAGTTGCTGACCTGATGAGTGACTTTGGCAGATAACCTCTTTGAGCTTCATTTCCTCACCTGTGAAATGTGTTTGCTACTTCTTACAACCCTGTTATGAAGAACAGAAGTAATTTCTTTCCCATCCATCCATTTCCCACCATCTGTTCATTTACCCATCCATCTATCTATCCATTCTCCCATCCATCCACCCACCCACCTATCCATTCATCCGTGGATCCATCAGTCTATCCACATGCATCCATCCATTCATATCCATCTACCTATTTATGGGCCTATCTACCTATCCATCCATCCTCTTATCCATCCATCCATATCCATCCACCAACTCATATCCATCCATCCATTCATCCAAACAAATATTTATTAAGCACCCACTTTGTGCTAGGCACACCTCCTCTTGGGCAATGCTTAGTACAATACATGGTAGCTGCCCCGTGACGGTAATCGTTTGTTCAATTGCTCTGAAGTTCCTATGAAAATATATCCCAGAAAAGCTGTTGACACCCAGATCGTAAGTATGACAGTTCTCCAACCTACCTGGTCATAAATGTGTGTGTGCATGCGTACTCAGCCTGCGCCGGTAAGATGGATAGGGTCCTCTTTTCCCTCCTTTTCTGCTATGGTAATAATCCTGCCCTCAAGGATCTCTCTGCCTTTTAATGATCTTTTTTTTTTTCTTTTTTTTTGCACAAGGCAGAAGCTGTTGTGCTGGCGTTTGAATTATTTCCAGTAATTGCCTTAGGCACTGTGCACAGGGCAACAGCTCCGTTGTCTGTGAATGCGAAAATATGCTCTCAGAGGGACAGGTTTTCCTGGGAGGAGGAGGCCGTTCCTAATCAGGACTGAGCACTGAGACCGCTCTCTGGTCACCGCACTAGTTTGGGGAGATATTTATAAGGCCCGGCTCAGGCAGCCCTAGGCAGACGAGCCGGTGTATCAGAGGCGCACGGTGACGTCATTTCTTAATTCGTTTCCGCAAGTGGAGGGGAGATGGCTGCTTCTGCGAGTGTACGGCAGGGGGCTTCGGCCGTGGGCGGAGCCGCAGGGCTCCGTGTGCAGCTGGAGGCGGGACTGGCGGTGGGAGGGGGAGAAAGGGGCTGCTCGTAAGGTTGGTGTCCCCTTCTCTGGCATATTTATTTTGGGAACAGCAAGAGAGCCAGTTGATTCATCGGAACCGGCCAGCGCCGCTCCCGCCGTCCCCAAGAGGGCGGGGAAGGTGCAGGACAGCAGAGCCGGGCGCTGCCAGCGGTTGAGGGGGAGGCCAGGCGCCACACCCCCTTCAAAAATGCCTCCCCCGCATTCC
>NW_006790426.1:1427288-1440116 GCF_000442215.2 Lipotes vexillifer | reverse complement strand
CACACCCCCTTCAAAAATGGCTCCCCCGCATTCCTGCGTGACTCAGTCCTTGGGCATCCAGGGCCCTGCGCAGTTCACACAGGCGCTCTGTGGGTGGGGGGAACGGCTCTCGGCAGGGGGACAGATATCTGGGTCCAGTTTCCACTTGTTCAGCGAATCACTGTGTGATTTGAGGCCTGGTGCTTGCCCTCTCTGGCCCTTTGTTTTTTGTTTGTTTTCAGTTTTTTGTTTGTTTGTTTTAACTCTACCGAGAGGATTGGACCAACATCCCTAGTGACACGGAGTTAGTTTCGGAGTCAAGACCCAAAGAAGTGGCTTAGCTTTGTTGGGTCTTGGTTTTCTCACCTATTACCTTGCTATTTAAAGAGTGGTCCACAGTCACTGCCCCCTTCCCAACAAGGCGAGTACAGAAGTTGAGAGTAGGCATTTGGAAATAGTCACAGTGACGTGAGCCAATAATTTTATGTCTGTTGATTCAAATAATAAAAATTGGAGCTTACATTGTCAATGCCTATTTTTCACTTCATCTCTCTAGCAGTTAATTTTTATTGACTTTTACAAACGATTGGTGTACAGCAGTTTGGAATAATAGTAATAAAACTGGCCTTTCACACAGATAGCCTGAGAAGCACTGGCCTGTAAAGTTAAAGCTAAAATGAGGTGATCACTGCAGAATAGCTGAGAAACGGCAAAGCTCTGCTTCACGTGTTATAATTGGTATTAACGTGAAAAGATGCTCAACATCACTAATTATCAGAGAAATGCAAATCAAAAGTACAATGAGGTATCACCTCACACCAGTCAAAATGGCCATCGTCAAAAAGTCTACGAACAGTAAATGCTGGAGAGGGTGTGGAGAAAAGGAAAACTTCCTACCCTGCTGGTGGGAATGTGAATTGGTAACAGCCACTCTGGAGAACAGTATGGTAGTCTCTTAACAACTAAAAATAGTGCTACCATATGATCCAGCAATCCCACTCCTGGGCATATATCTGGAGGAAACCATAATTTGAAAAGATACATGTACCCCAGCGTTCACTGCAGCACTATTTACAATAGCCAGGACATGGAAGCAACGTAAATGCCCATCGACAGAGGAATGGATAAAGAAGGTATGGTACCTGTATATTGATACAATGGTATATTACTCAGCCATAGAAAAGAACAAAACGATGCCATCTGCAGCAACATGGATGGACCTAGAGATTGTCATACTGAGGGAAGTAAGTCAGACCCAGAAAGACAAATACCATATGATATCGCTTATATGTGGAATGTAAAAAAATGGCACAAATGAACCTATTTACAAAACAGAACTAGAGTCACAGATGTAGAAAACAATCTTATGGTTACCAAGGGGGAAAGGGGGCAAGGGATAAATTGGGAGGTTGGGATTGACATATACATACTACTATATATAAAATACATGACTAATAAGGACCTACTGTATAGCACAGGGAACTCTACTCAGTACTCTGTAATGACCTATATGGGAAAAGAATCTAAAAGAGAGTGGATGTGTGTATATGTATACCTGATTCACTTTGCTGTACACCGGAAACGAACACAACATTGTAAATCAACTGTACTCCAAAACAGTTAATTAAAAAAAATAGAATTCTATACAATCTGGGATAACCATAGTAACGCCCACAATTTGGCCCTTGTAGGTGTCTGTTTCTGGCCATGTGTCTTACATCCAGCATTTCGCCCAGCCTGTAAGGGACAAGCAGGGGCGGAGCCCACGCTGGCCTGACATCAAAGCCTGAGCCTGAATTTCCCCTGCTGTCTCCCTGATCAGGGTCATCGCAGGACCGGGTACCTCAGCAGGAGGTGAGGCAAGAATGCAACACAGGCTGGTTCTGAGGGCAGGAAGAGGGGGGCCAGGGATTAGTGGGATCTTGGGGTCCAGGGCATCCTACAGGGGGTGCCTGGGGCACCTGGCCTGGAGGTGAGGACACTTGAGTTCATATAAAGGAACTGTGAAGAGACCAAGATAACAGAGGGTGACCGGGGTGGGGGTGTGTGTGAAGAGAAGCAATCCACCAGAGGAGCCCCCATCAGATCTCAGAGCCCTGCCCATCTCTTCCCTTCCCTCCCTGCCCCCTTAGTCTCTGCCTTCGGGAAGGCTGGTGCGGTGGACTGGAGAGTAGTAGGAATGGCCCTGGGTTGAGTTGTAGGCTTGGCTGTGCACCAACTTCTGCGAGGAAGTTAGCTAGTCTCCAAAGATGACCCCAGATTGGTCATGCCTCTCAGCACACAGTCTCAGACCATAGCGGGTCTGGCCCTGCCCTGTGACTCGCTTTAAACACCAGAATGCTGTAGAGGAGATGCTGCTGCGGCTGCATGAGAGGCTGCCAGTGAGACCAGCAGAGCTACCCAACTGAGGCTGCTCAGCCCACAGAACTGAGAGAGCCTCAAAGCCTTGTTGCTTTAAGCGTCGAGTTTTAGGGTGATTTGTCACACAGCAGTGGATAACTGATACGCTGTGTCTTTAGGGGAAACTGGTGACAACTCTGGACTTCAGGTTTATCTTCTATAGGACAAGGGGAACTTGTTTGTTTAAAGTACAAAACATTCACCGGCCCTGCCTCATAAAATTTCTGGTGGCAGGGCCCAGGAATCTGCATTTTTCACAAGCTCCCCAAGAAAGTGGATGTTTTTAAAAACTCTAGTTGACACACAGGAGTCCCTACAACACCATGTTGTAAATACCTCAGTGTGAGTTAATCCAGGGTATAGCCCTTCTTAGAGGTACTTGCCAGGGGTACTTTCCAAAATGAAGGAATTGCCAATGTGGAATGCCTGGCAGGTCATGACCTTTCCTAATTCAGCCTCAACCTGCCCCTTCTGCCTCCTCTCCCACAAATTCCCTTTCAGATGCTCCTAGTCCCGTTTTTCGCCTGTAGACAGCGTAGCAAAGAGGTTTCACCTGTGGGCCAACTCAGCCTAGCTGATGGTCCATGGCTTCCTGGAAACGTGCTGTGATCCTTTAGTAATGTCTGCACGGACATAGGCAGCAGAGTGGCAGTACCCGCCCCTCACGTTTTCCGACTCTGCCCATCATTCTTCTCTACGTTGTGGCCTTTGCTTATTTTGTTCCCTCTTCTTGGAAAGCCTGATGCCCCCTTTCCACATTTTACATTTCTCTTATTATTTATGCACCTTGGATACCACCTCTCCATGAAGCTGGTGCCTGATTTTCCCAGATGAAAGTGATGTCTTCCTCCTTCCCGTGACCCTTCATCTGGCACTGATTTGAGGCATTTATCACCTCCTCCTGTGTATTCTCATTGTTTTTAGTCTCATCTTCTCTGTCTGTTGGAATTCTTGGATTCTTGGAATCTGTTGGATTCTTCTCAAGAGGAAGCACCAGGTCAGTTTCATCTTTGTGAAACAGGGTGTCCAGATGGGCCCACAGTGGGAGCAGAGTTTGGAGACCTTGGGGGAAGGAGGGTTACTGGGTTCTCTGGGTGTTTGTTAGCCTAAGCTGAGAGGCAGAAGGGGCTGTCTGTGTGATTTTCTGAAGGGGGAGGGTCTTGTGGCAGATGTGGGTTGGAGGTAGGTGGGAACTAGTGTGATGGGCTGGGGTCAGGTCTCTCCCTTGGCCCTGGTTGAAGGGCCAGCTCTGAGTGCCTGACGGGAGAGTGGTTGAAACCAGAAGCTGAAGGACCTGCCTGCCGATGGGTTCATGTGTCCCTGCTCTAGGGCCCGGCTGCCGAAATGTGAGTTGGGGAGGGGGAGGGTGTCGATGAGAAAGCCCTGAGACCGCTCACAAATAACTGGTGGACTTTGGGGTGGGACTGGGGGCCTGCAGGAATGTACGAGGAAGGGGCTGGAGGCTTTGCAATCTGGGTCTGAAGGGAATGGTGTCCTCACTGACCAGCTGGAGTGCCAGGGACCGCTGGCCTCCTTTCCCGCCCCCCGAGAGCCTAGCACGGGCCCTACACACAGTGGGTCTCACTTGCTCATTGCCACGTCCTCTGCGACAGCACAGTGCCTGGAACGGAGCAGGCGCTCAGGAACGGCTCGTGGAATCAATGTTCCATGAATGGTGGTGATGGTAGGGGTGAAGGGAATGAGGCGAGCCTCCCCTCTGCCCAGGCCCAGCCCGGAGCTGGGAGGCTACAGTACAGACTGCTGGGCTGTGCGGAGCTCTCCCTCAGCTGTTGGCACTCACTTTCCAGCCTGGGTTCGAGGGTAGCACCAGGCCTTGCTCAGGGAAGTTTGGGAAAGTTTTGACTCTAGAAATCCAGAGGGAGCACCTCCTTCTGCTGAGGGTCAAATCCAAGGGCCCGGTGAGTGTGTCTCTTGCTCTTCACCCTTGTCTTTTCTGTGTGAAACCTCAGCAGCTGGCGGCGGAGGGAACGGGTCTCCCTTTTCTCCACCCCGCCTCTGTCTACACTAGGGACTCAGGCCCAGAGAGGGCAAGGGATTTGCCCAGGGTCACACAGCAAGCTAGAGTCAGGGCTGGGACTAGACTTGGGCCTCTGTAGCCTGTCTTATTCTACCGTCTTACGGCATCATCCTCACACACGTGGAGCCTGTTACCACGTGTGACACCACCCCGACGGGAGCCTTTCCAGCCTTCATCTTGGCCTGACCTTGTTTCTATTTCTCTCCATCTCCGTCCCCCTCACCCCGTTGGTCCCTTGTCCCCCCACCCCCACCCCCCGGTCCTTTCCCTGGATGAAAGACATCCAGGTGACCCGAAGGCCAGCCTGTTCAGATGGACCTCTCTCTTTCAGCCACGCTCTCTCCCATTTCTTCCTTTTCTTCATTCTTTCACATCCCATTACACCAACCTGAAGTCTTCTTGAACCTGTCTGTGGTATTTATCTGGTTCTGTTTTAGAATCCCTGTTCTAAATTTCAAAACGTTTTCATCTCTCACTCATTAAAAATGAAAGAAAAAGTCAAATAAGTGCCCAAACCAGGGAATGTCCAGTAAATACACCAAATAATCATCTCCTCTAGACAAAACATTTGTGGGCCTTTTGCTTCACCTTTGAGGCATGGTTTTCTGGGGCTCAGGGCCTCCGGGAGAGGGTAGCTCCCAGCCCCCTGGGAGGCTGCATAAGCAGCTGCATCTGTGTGGCCGCCCCCATCCCTCCCTTGGATTATAATCTGGGCCTCGAGCCTGGAGCCAGCTCTCTCCTGGCTCACTGGGACCCGAGAGCCTCTCTCCACTTGCCATCTGCTGCGGGATCCTTCAGAAAACACGTTCTCCCTAAGGGTCCTCTTTTGCATTCCCGCAGCCGCTAGGGCCCACCCACCAGAGGGGAACCTGAGTGTCAACGCCGGCCCTGGCTTAGCTCTCTTGTCCTGCAAGCTCCTCCAGGCTCCTAATCAGCTCACATTTGCACACCCTTGCTGTGTGCCGGGGACTGTCTTAGGCGCTTTCAAACCTCTTATCTCATGCAGTCCTCTCGGTCTATTTCTATTGCACAACGCTGCTCTGAGATCCATTTACCCTGGGGGAGTAAATTATGCTCATTTTACAGGGGGTCCAGTGTCACTGTTTTTAAGTAGAGGAGTCTGGATTTGAAACCACATCTGTTAGTGTCAAGTCTGGGACCATTCCGTCTAGATCACACTGCACAAAGCACGACAAATACTGTTTGACGTTTGTATGGTGCTTTTCAGTTTGGAACGTTCATTCCCTAATTTTGCCGCACTTCCCAAACTGTGCTGTGATGACCCTCTCTGCACCACCAATGATATTTATAAATTCAATAATAGCATAATATGAGCTGTTACAGGGAAATGCCCTGAGTGAAGTGAGGGCACAGAGGAAGGAGCTCCTGATTGCTTGGAGGAGTTGGGGAAGGCTTCCTGAGCAGGTGACATTTGAATCAGGTCTCGAAGGCTGAGTGGGCATCCACCACGTCGGGGAGAGGAGGCTGGCAGCTGCCAAAGACACAGGAGTGTGTTCTGGTTGGTGTGGCCAGCTCCGGGCATGGGAGCTGGGGGTGGAAGAGGAAGGTAGGGGCCAGATGTGCTGGGGTTCGAATGCCATGGGGGGAAGTTAGACTCACGCAGCATGGGAGGTGTCCCACTGAAGGTGACCACGCAGGGCTGTCCTTTAGAACAAGCCCTTAACCCCGCTGTCTAATCCAGTGGCCTTGAGCTATGTACGAGCACTTGACCTGTGGCTAGTGCAACTGAAGGATTCTAAATCGTGTTTAATTTTAATTGAAATCTAAAAACTGATAGTTAATTCTGTGATTGGGAAACTTGTAAGAATGTTTGGCGCAGTTTGGGTTTGTGAATCAGTTTTCAACTGTTCATTATATGAAATCTAAAGACAGAAGGGTCTCTCATGAAAACTTTGGAGTCTGAACTGAGATGCATCCCAAGTCTCAGATACACACTAGATTTTGAAGATGAAGAAAGATTATACAATTGTTCACCAATAATTGTTTTGTAGTGGTCACACGTTGAAATAATACTATTTTGGACATATTGGCTTAAATGAGGAATACCTTGAAAATTAATTTTACCTGTTTGTTTTTCCTTTTTAAAGTCATGGCTGCTAGAAAACTTAAAATGACATAGGGTGATTGTATAATGGGTCACATTATATTTCTACTGGACACCGCTGGTCTGTGGTTCTGATGTATTCAGAGCACCCGGGAGGCCCCCGCACCTGCCCCTTTAAAGGCCCTTCCGGTGACTTTGATGCTGGTTGGTGGGTACCCTTCTCCCAGGAATTCTGCTGTAGTAAGATCCCTGTGGCTACCGGGTGGAGGCTGGACTGAGGGGTGGCCCTGGAGGCAGCCAGGCTGCTGATGGCATCGGGTGAGGGAAGAGGCCTGACTCAGGCATGGCCGTGAAGGAGACTCCCTGAAGGCAGGGTAACCCTCATACAAGATTCCCTTTCAGGGGTCCCGGTGCCCTCTGAGAGGCCTCTGGCCTGGCCTGGATGCTGGACGTGCCAGGAGCAGGCATGAGTGCTGGGTACAGCCCCCCAGCCTGGGGCAGCGGGAGCCCCTGCAAGGGGCCAGCAGCCCTGCTGGAAGCCGCCCTCTGGGGATTAACCCCGCACCCACTGTGGAGACCGCAAAATGCCCCTGGCATGGAAAGGGCCCAACTTGGCCGCCTCGTCTGTCCCCAGCCGAGGGCCAAGAGCACATGGGAAGAGCTACAGATTTGTAAAGAGTTTCCTTTGCGACTCGCCTGCCCCGCCCCGGTCGATGGTCCTGTATGTGCAGCTAATTCTTTGCTCTTGTTGACACTAAAGGCTCTTTGGGGGTACAAGCTGGTTTGCGGGGCGGGGGGTGGGTGGGATTTGGAGAAGACAGAGGAACAGGTCTCTTTTCAGGGAAGCCGATTGCGCGGGAGCAGAGCCTGCCCCTTCCAGCACCCAACCTGACACCTTCCAGGCAGGGGGCGCCGGGGCAGGCCCTCGAGCCTACCTTCACTATGTCCTCGTTAATGTTCTTGGGGTCCCGGTTCACCAGGTCGATCTCCTTGAAGTGAATGTCCTTGACGATCTGGGCCTCCAGGTCTGTGTGCTCCTCGGCCATCATCGTGGAGCTGGGTGACCTGCGAGAGGAGATCGGAGCCGTGTGGCCAGCGGGGCTGAAAAGACCTGGGGCAGGGACACCAGTGTCCCCAGACTTGTGCCCCTGGTGGCTAAATAGGCCCCACCCAGCGTGCCGGCTGACAGCTGTCCCGCATAACTTCAGCCTGCCGCTGGCTGAAGGCTCCGGTGGCAGGCCTCCAAGCTAAAATTAAGACTGGAGCCCTGCAGGAAGGCCCAGCGCTCCTTAAAGGGGGCTGCACGGGCACTGGGCCTCATGCACGAGCCAAGGGCCTGGTGTCTCCTGGTGCCCCCGTGGTTGGCTGCTGCTGTGGGACCCTGGTATTTGCGTTTGGGCTCCTGTGGGAAGGAGGTGGGCTCAGCCCCCAGCTCAACCTCTTGCTGGGTGCGTGAGCTTGGGCACACCTCGCCTCTCTGGGCCATCATGTCCCCACCTGTAAAATGGGGCCATAATAATAAGGATCGGGGCTCTGCCTACCCTCGTGGAAAGGGGGAGATGAGCTCGTGGGAGAAAATGCTTCGGAACAGAAATGCTCTCTGGTGGGGATTCTCGTTGGAGCAGTTGGTACCTGCCCTGCTGTTTGGTGGCCTGAAGCAGGGCTGAGGTTTTCCCACTCCTAGGGTTTTCCCCGGAGGGGTTGATGGACTGTGGTGTGGGGTAGATCTGGGGCTGAGACTGGATGCAGACCACCCTCCTCTGCCTTTTGATACCACGTAGAGGGGACCTGGAGTCCACGTTTCTGCCACCCTTCACCCTGTCCCCAGGGATAGCTTAGTGACAGCTTCCCGGATATCCATGGGCCCCAGACACAGCACGGGCATCGGTGAGGTTGCCCTCTCTTAGGTATCTGCTTAGTTTCCCTGCGTCCTCTTCCAGGTCAGCCATCACCCGAGGCCCCCGCTGCATGAAGGGTGACGACTCTGAGTCTCTAGGGTCTGTGCATCCATTCATCACTGACAGACTCATCTCTTTAGGATTTGCCAACAGCTAGGGGTAAATAGACCCATCAGGTTAGGTCCCTCCCTGCCCTGGGGAGCCCACAGCCTAGGGGAACAGAATGATCAGAAAATAAGTAATTGTAATACTGTGTGGCAAGTGCTGCATCAGAGTTATGTTACAAAGAACTTGCCTGAGAAGTCCGTAGGAGGCAATGACTTACTCTGAGGACATCAGGGAAGGCTTCCTGGAGGAGGTAGCTTTAGAGTAAGGTGTTGAAAGACAAGCAGGAGTTCACCACATGGAACATTTCAGGTGGAAAGGCTGTAGGTGTCAGAGGACTGGTAGAAGCCAGAATGCTAAGAATTGTGTAGTGGCTCAAGCACATGTTGTCTGGGGGGTGAGGCAGGGGATAAGTCTTGACTCTGGCCTGGGTGTGAAGGATCTCAAATGTCATACTAAAGAGTATAGATTTTTATCTAGACGTGCTGGGAAGCCATTGAAGACTTCAAAACAGCAGAGGGTCTTTAGTAGATTTGCATGTGAGGAAGCTGATTGGAGCTGATTTGACTGGAGCCGTGTGAGGTTTGAGGCAGGAAGACTAATCAAAAAGCTGGAGGTGATAAAGGCTCTTTCAGTAACTGCACTTGGCTACTCATAATAAAGATGCGAAATAATAGTGGCTTGTCCAAGGTAGGGGCTTTTTGTTTTGTTTTGTTTTTTTCTCTCTCATATAACACAAATAGGTAGTTCGGAACTACGGTGGTGGCTGCATGACGTCATCAGGCACTAGCCCTCCATCTTTCTGTTCTCCTATTCTCCTACCAGAGATCTTGGGGATTTTTTGGAGTCGTTTCCAAAAAGGGCAGTGTGATCTCAGGATGCATTAATAGAGATATATCATCTAGAATAATGGAGGTGACCAAGCTACCAAACTCTGCCCTGGTCAGACTACACTTGGAGCCTTGTTTGGGGCCTTGGGAAACTAGATGGTATCTAGAGAGGGTGAGTAAGATGGTGCAAGAGCTTGAAACATGTCTTAATGAGAAACAGAACAATTTTGGATTGGAGAAGAGAAGGCTCAGCAGGGAGAAACAGGTGAACTTTACTTAAGTCCCTGAAGACTTAAGGAATGAGATTTATTGTGGGTGGTCCGAAGGATGGGTACATAAGTTGCACACTGTCGCACTCTGGCTTCACTCAACCCAGTGCCTGGCTTATTGTAGGCTCTCTTGATAGTGATAGCTGGCAGGGTTACTCTTAAGGAAGAACTGACTCTCAGATGATAGGCTGCTCCAGAAAGGGCTGAGCTTCGCGAGGTCAGACTTATTAAGTCAGAGAGTGAAAGGGAATCAAGGATTGGAAAAGTAGAGAGCTGGGCAGACTTTGGGGCCAGATAGTAAACACTTAGGCAGGACTGGCTACAGAATTTACAGGATCCGGTGAAAAACAAAACTGCGGCGCCCCTTGTGAAAAAGAGATTCCAAATTTCAAGGTGGAGGCAGCAGAGCATTAAACCGAGCTTGTGGCATCTTCGAAGCTGGGGTCCTGTGGGTTGCGTGCCCAGGACGTTGACCTGGGTTTCAGGCTCTGTGGGTCATACAGTCCCTGCCACAGTGATTCAGCTCTGCAGTGTGAAGCCTGAAAGCAGCCACAGACAATACATAAATCAAGGAGCATGTTTGTGTGAAACTTTTTTTTATAAAAATAAGCCGCCCTGTTCCTTTGCAAGGGTAGTTACCAAAATAGGGGAGACTGGCCCCTGCCATTGCTCAGGTGATGCCCACCTGGCTTCCAGGTGAGAGAAAAGAGATGAACCTTTGCCGGCCTCAAGGACCAGCAGTGACAGCGCTGTTCAGAAACCACTCTGGAGAGGCTCTGGGGGAGGGTTTGCGTGCACGTGGTGGGAACAGCGGTCACCGTTTTCTTTCAGACCCAGAGCAGGCCCTGATCCCCTAGAGCATCCGAAGCTCCGGCCTTGGGCCTTGTGGCTTCATTAATAGAGAGGCCTGATGTCCAGAGGGGATTCTGCAGGCAGGGATTTCTGCATCTGCCTTGGAGCTGCGTGGTGGCTGGTCCAGAACCCCTCTGATGTTCCAGAGACTGGATGCCCTGAAGATGTTTCCATCTGGAACATCACAAGGGGCTAAGATGAGAGAGAGAGACGCCTCTGCTCGCCCCATCTCTGCTTTGTCTCCTATAGGATCAGGTCCCTGCTTCGGAAAGAATCCACTCCGCCGTAATTTCCACCTGAGCTTGGGAAGCGAGCTGCGCGGCAAGCCCTAGCGATTCAGAGAATGCCCCCACCTCACGGACAGCGGTTCGGGCGAGCTCAGCTCCTCTGTATCTAGGGAAGCTTTCCTGGGGCCATTTCCTCCTTCAACACGGAGCGACTTGGTGCTGGTGTGTTCGCTGTGCCCAGTGGCTGGTGACCGCAGATGAGTGACCCGCTATCTCAGCAAACGCTTACTGGGTGTGTTGGCTCATGGCTGGTGCTGAGGACACAGCAGAGAAGAGCCCGGGAGCCGGAGCCGGCCGACTGCACAGTTCCCGTGAGAGGTCGACACGAAAAGCCAGTGACCAATGCAGGGTCCGGCCTAAAGCAGCACGTGGCAGGCAGGCGGCGGGTCCTGGAGGCTGTGGGGGGTGGGGATGCACGTGGTCCCCGCCTGGAGGAGTTTGCTGCCTTGTAGGGGATGCGGGAAGCCCCGCAGCACTGCAGACCCCGCGGAGTGTGATGAACTTGCAGGGAGCTGTGGGTGGACACTCTTCCTGAGCATCCGGCCTCTGCTCCTGGGCCATTGCAGTGGGCTCAGCAGAGCAGCTGGAGGAAGTGAGGACGGCTTGTTTTCGCCGGGAAGGAATCATTGCCCTCCTGCCCCGGGTTTTTTTTTTTTTAAAGCAGGGCAGCTTTTAGGAGTAATATTGTGTATGGGTTGAGCTGTGCCGCCCCTGAAAGAGGTGGAAGGCATCACCCCCAGTACCTGTGAATGTGACCTTATTTAGAAATAGTCTTTGCAGATGATCAGGTTAAGATAAGCCCATTAGGGTGGGCCCCCATCCTGAAGGACTGTGTCCTCATACAAAGGAAATACGGGCACAGGGACAGATGTGCACACAAGGGAGGATGTGATGTGAAGCTACGAGTTATGTCGCTACAAGCCAAGGACCTACCAGAAGCTGGGAGAGTGGCCTGGAACAGATCCTCCGCTGTGCCCTCAGCGGGAGTGTGGCCTTGCAGGCACATTGATCTCAGACTTGTAGCGTCCAGAACTGTGAGACAATAAACTTCTGTCGTGTAAGCCATTCTGTTTGTGGTACTTTGCTACGGCAGCCCTGGGCAACTAGTGGGGTAGAAGGACCCGAACCTTTAACTGTATTACTTTCTTTTTGCTGCTGTAACAAATGACCACAGCTTATTTTAAAATAACACAGAAGTTTCTCTCTTACAGTTCTGGGGGTCCGAAGTCCTAAAATCAAGGGGTCAGCTGGCCAATGTCCCTTTTGGAGGCCATAGGGGAGAATGTCCTTTTTTTTTTTGCCTTTTCTAGCTTCTAGAAGCCCCACGTGTTCCTTGATTTTGAGCCCCTGCATCCCTTCAACCTCGGCTCCAAATCAGAGCCTGTGTGCCAGGCTCTCTCCTCCCCTCTGTGCCGCCTCCACCCAGTGCCCCCCTCCAACCCCACACTTGTGGTCTCCTGGAACGCTTTGCTTCTTGCCTGTTGGCGTATGAGCACCTAGATTCCTTTTGAGCCCTCAGCATCTGGCTCTGTGGGCATTCTGGGGCCCCCAGTCCAGGGCAGTCTTTCCAGACAGCAGAGGCTCAGCTGGCCCCGAGCTGAGCAGAACCTACCAGTCGGCCAAAATGCATCTAGCTCCCAGACTCTGCTTCCCTGCCTTTTTTTTTATATGAGACTCTCCTGCCATCCTTCTTTTTTTATATGCATGTTAATATCTGAAGATGAAAAGCAGATTTGGGACTCTACCTAAGGAGGGACTTTCCAACAGCCAGAACTCTCTGGGGATAGAGTAGGGTGGTGTACCAAGACAGCTCATCCAGAGGTGGCGGAATCCTGTAGATCTTAATGTCTTGGGCTTCTGAGTCAAGTTGACCTGAGAGGATCTACCAGTTGTATGAATTTGAGCCTTAGTTTTCTCCCCTAGATCATAGGAATGGTAATAATAGGATGAAATGAGGACAACACCAGGGTCACAGACTTAAATGCCCTCAAGAGAAGTGAGCAAAGCAGGCCAGGTGGAAGAAACGCAGGGCTTTGGTGGTCATCTCTGTTTTGATAAGACCTGGGGACAAGAAACACACCCTTCTCTTTTGTAGCTGTAGGGAA
>NW_006790426.1:1425243-1427193 GCF_000442215.2 Lipotes vexillifer | reverse complement strand
TGTAGGGAAACTAATGGGACAAACATTAATGATTACCCAAGGGAAGCTCAGCTTCAGTGTGGGGTTTGATAGGGGGTGGTGGGGCTCACGGGCCCCACTGCCTCACAGAGGAGGCGGGTGTTCAAGCTTGAGGATGGAGCTGAATGGCTCCGTCTAAGTGAGGAGGGGCTGAGTGGACGCGGTCTGGGGCTATAGTCCTCCTGGGCTGTGAAGAATCAATGCCCAGACCACACCCAGACCAGTTATGTCAGTATCTCTAGGTTAGAACCTGGCACCTGTCATTTTTTAGAGCTCTTCTCTCAGTGATTCCCAGTTTTATTTTATTTTTGAACATACGTTTAATCTTTATTTTTATTTTATTATTTTAAAATTTTATACAATTTTTAAAGGTTACTTTCCATTTACAGTTATTACAGAATATTGGCTCTATTCCCCATGTACAATGTATCCTCAAGCCTCTCTCATACCGAGTAGTTTGTACCTCTCAGTGCCCCCCTTCATATTGCCCCTGCCCCCCTCCCCACTCGTAACCACTGGTTTGTTCTCTATATCTGCGAGTCTGCTTCTTTCTTGTTATGTTCACTAGTTTGTTGTATTTTTTAGGTTCCACAAACAAGTGATATCATACAGTATTTGTCTTTCTCTGTCTGGCTTATTTCACTTAGCATAATGCCCTCCAAGTCTATCCGTGTTGCTGCAAATGGCACCATTTTGTTCCTTTTTATGGCTGAGTAGTATTCCACTGTATGTATGTATGTGTGCGTGTATGTGTGTGTGTCACATCGTCTTCATCCATTCATCTGTTGATGGACACTTAGGTGGCTTCCATACCTTGGCTGTTGTAAATAGTGCTGCTGTGAACACTGAGGTCAGTGGTTCCCAGTTTCAGAACCAGCACTCTGGCAGTGGGGAGGGAGAGGGCACGGCCATGGGGCCCCCCTGGTGACTGGGGCCAGGGAGAGAGATGGGGGGAGAGAAGGGGTCTGTGGTGGGGATTTGGGGGTGAGTGCTATCGGCTGTGTGATTTCCCCTGTGACCCCTCACTGTCTTCATAAAGCTTCACATGTCCCAACGTGCCTGTGATCGTGGGCTTTGGAGGAAGTGGCCGAGTTCAGTATTAAAATATGTGGGCTAAAACGGCTCTTGCAGATAAGGAGGGCAGCTGCCTGAGGACGAAAGGCCAGTCTTCTTGTGAAATTGCTTAGCTGTGGCTGGTCTTTTATGGGAAATAGTATAAACTTTTGCAAAACTCAGACAGAAGAGTGACACAGTGTATGTTTACAGTGAGAAAGGATCTCGACAGATTGGAAATTAGGAAGACAGCCTTCAGGAGTTACGGAGCAAGTGGCCGGTGTCAGCATTAGAAGCGCAGGGTTAGTTGCTGAGGATCCAACGTGAAATAAAATGTCCCATCCGCTATGAGCTTGGTAAACTCTGGCTTAAAATGTAACCTTGACTCTGGCTCAAAGCAGACAAAGATAATAGGCTGTTTGGGAAATGACTGTCAGAAGTTTAATGGAGTGTTAAAACAAATGTCCTTGATCACCCCTGGAAAAAACATTTTGAGACATTTAATAGGATCATTAAACTGAGGCAGCCGAGGAGACGGATTCATTAGATTGCATTTATCTGATGAACTTGGCACTTCTGCCAGGTAATTAAAAGCCATTCTTACTGGAACAGAACTTTGGAGGCTGGAGACTGGCCTTACTGTGTTCAGGTAGACAAGGGCTTTGTTTCGCTCAGTCATGTGAGGATAGCCCTATAATATTTCATTTTCACGCGCTATGGCGCTGGCACGGGCTTGTAAGGAGAACTTTTAGGCAACATGCGTATTTCCATCCACAGTTTGCGTACCGTAGCGTAGGCAGAGCTAGCCTTATTTGGGAAAATGGGACATCCTTTCGACAGACCTCAATGTTATCCCATTTAGTGGGTCAGGCAAAGAGC
>NW_006790426.1:1400865-1425129 GCF_000442215.2 Lipotes vexillifer | reverse complement strand
GCGGTTCATTTGGTTGGTTCCCTGGAACCAACGAAGTTGGGGAATAAGGCGGTGGCTGGGATGTAGGAAAGGGGCACACAGCACGGTGTGACGCTGTGATTTATAATAACAAATACATATGTGGCCTTTGTCCCCCTTCTTGGCATAATCCCACAGCCCGACCTCCCTGGAGGGGAGGGAGCCAGACATTGAGCAGTGGTCAGTGGCCAGTGATGATCAGTCATGCCTATGTAATGAAGCCTCCATAAAAACCCAAAGAGTGGAGCTGGGAGAGCTTCCGGGTTGTTGAACACGTGGAGGTCCCAGGAGAGAGGTGCCCCCAGAGAAGGCATGGAAGCACCCCAGTGCCCCCTTTCCCCCGTGCCTTGCCCTGTGCATCTCTTCCATCTGGCGGTTCCTGAGTTCTCGCTCTTTATAATAAACCAAAAACCTGGTAATCCAGTAAGTAAAATGTTTCTTTGAGTTCTGTGAGCCGCTCTAGCCAATTAATCAAACGCGAGGATGGGGTCGTGGGGACCTCCGGTCTATAGCCAGTTGATCAGAAGCCCAGTTGAATTGTCAGACACCCAGCTGGGGTCGCAGAACTGCTTGGTGTTGGGGGCAAAACGCACATTGGAGGGAGGGACTGGGCATCTTGCCCTGGAGCGGTGCTGAGGAGAAAGCTGCGCTGGAGGTGGGGCAGGAGACCCAGGGAGATGGGGGGAGAGAGCTTGCAAACTCAGAGAGGAGGATGGAACCAGAGAGGAAGAGAAGTGTGGAGGGGGAGCAGTGGCCTGGTACGCATGCACGTACGCTGCCCGGGACGGGTGTGTTGGGGATGGTTGGGGGTGGGGGGTGGATTTATCTAAAGGGGTTGGAACAGGACAATCTTTCTTTTCATCAAGTCAGGTTACCTGGAGTTGTGGAGCCTACAGGACTTTCAAGGTTTCTGAACGTAGATTCTAAGGAATTAACTGAGAAATTGATTCGTGGGAAATGAATAGGAACTGGGAATAAGTTGTTGTTTTGAATTTAACTCTCTGGAGCATAGTGCCTGGCACCCAGCAGGAGCTGTACAGATATTTGTTGAGCGAATAAATGGAAGTAATACCACGCAGATTCATGTCTGGGAAAAGAAGAGCAGAAATGCTCAGCCAGAAAATTCTGTGCGTGAATTTTCACAGATGATAGAAAAAAACCTTCTTTGTTAAAAATGTTCATGTGAGCTACACAGGTCTAGGACCCTGGCATCTCTGGGCTGGCTTTCCATGGGCAGAAGGGGAGGATTGTGAATGAGGGTCCAGCTCCAGTCAAGCTGAATGTCTGCTCCACCAGGAGGGAAGCAGCTGACAGCAAATCAAGGCTTTACATAGTTCTGGAAGCTGTTAGGAGTGTCTATTGTTACGCGCACAGAATGACTCACGCCACAGCTGAGTCAAGAAATCGGAGCAGCTTTCAGCCGGATTCCACGTAGTTTTGAATTGACCTTTAATATCAAGCACAGGAAGTCTTGAGATGTGTGTTTTTGAGAAGAGGAGATATAAATTGGGCTGTATAAATTCAGGTTCATCCTGGCTCTGCTACATACCCAGAGTGATTTCAGGCAAGCTACTTAATCTCACCATGTCTCAGTTGGCTCCTCTGTAAAATGGGGAAATTGTGTTTTCTAACTCCTAGGACTAAGCGAGTGCACATATGAATTAAGGCATGGCAAAGCACCGTAGTGCCTGGTACATGGAGAGAGCTTGATATATTAGTTATTGTTACTGCTAATCAATAGTAGTAACACTTTTCCAAACGGAGGGAGGGGTAACATTTGTTAGTTCTCATTGGATCTCCATCATAACTCAGAAGGTGGGAGCTACTGAGGTTCAGAGAGGTGCAGTAATGTGCCCGAGGCCACACAGCTGCTGAGTGGTGGTGCTGATATGAACTCGGTGATGTCAAAGCTTTCCCTCTAGTTACAGGGTGCTTTGAAAGAGAATAGGATAACCTGTGGTTTGCAATTGAAGATGGGCTTTTGGTGGAGAGTGGGGAGCCGCCTCTGCAGAGATGCTACACATGGATTCTGGGACTATTTCTGCAAGTGGGTTGGAGGGTCCTGGCTTGGAGCGTGACATAGGAGATCTTGGGTCTGATTGTGTGAGCTCCTTCTAGACCTTCACCTTAATGAGTCAATCCCTCTTGCGGGTGGGGAGGTCATGGGGGTTGCCTTGGGGGTGCAGCCAGGAGGGGAGGTGCTGGGGAGAGGTCCTGGTGGGTGGAGTTGACACCAACATGGTCAGCAGCACGGGAGGCTGCACACTGTGTCTGAGCTGTGTGTGTATCAAACCCTGGGGAGGGAGACTCTGGTGGGTGAGCCTGGGGCTGGGGAGAGACATGGGACAGAGCAGCAGCAGTGGCCAGTGGGTGTCTGGAGTTAAACTTTAAACAACCATAACAACAACCAGCCCTGCAGAGCCCGGGTGTTGGTTGATGGTAAGATTTTTTGGGACATAGGTCAGATTTCCTCAGGTGAGTCCCAGAAATTTGGGGATGGAGGTAGGTGGGCTGGCATCCAGCAATACCAGGCAATATCAGAGACACCTGGGAGATGTTAGTGGCTCCTTTCACTGAGGAAGCGCCCAGGTGATGCCCATGCCCCTTCTAGTGCTGTATATAGCTGTCCCTCTCGGTGGACAAATGGCAGATCCCTAACCTATGCTTTCTCTGCAGAATGCTTGGTAGGGGCCTCTGCCCTGGTCTCACCAGCTGCACTCCTTGCCTTGTCTTTGGTCCCGCCCCAGTGCACACCCCTGGGGGTGTGCACTTTGCACTTTAGAGGCAGCCCTCCGGAGTCCCCTGGGTACCTGGGGACAGGCAGGCATCCTGGGTGCCTTCGCTTGGGCTGCCGTAACACAATGCCATAGACTGGGTGGTTTAACAACAGATATTTATTTCTCATAGTTATGGAGACTGGAAGTCCAAGATCAAGGTGCTGGCTGTTTTGGTTTCAGGTGAGGGCTCTCTTCCTGGCTTGCAGACAGCCGCCTTCTTCCTGTGTCCTTATATGGAGAAGTGAGAGATGAGCTCTCTGGTGTCTCCTCTTAAAAGGACACTGGTCCTCTTAGAGCAGGGCCCCACCCTTATGACCTCATTTAACCTTTATTTCATCCTTACTTGAAATAGTCACATTGGGGGTTAGGATTTCAACATATGAATTTGAGGGTGGGGGACACAACTCAGTCCAGAGCCCTGGGCCCACCACGCATGCAGGCTGTTCTTGCTTTGCTACTGTAGGCTGTTTCTGCCAGCTGACACCTTAGGCTTCTCTGAGGGGCCAGCACCAGTCCTGTCCTTGCATACCCCCCAAAGTCCTGGGACCTCCCCTCAGGTGCCACGAAGAACTCCATTAATGCTCAGGGTGGCCTTTGAGATTCTGCAGCTCAGCAGAGATCATCCAGGGAGGGGTTGTCTGTGCTCATCCTGCTAGCCTTCCTGAGCATACCCAAATGGTTCTCCCAGGCTCCCCGCACTGGGCTTGGAAGGGATCCCACGGTACCTGCACCTGCAGCAAATTCCCTTCAAAAATCGCCACCCTTCCCTTCCATAGGTAGTGGCAGGTGATGGGTTTGACAATTAAATATCCTATTTGACCGCTTTTGAAACAAACCCTTACGTAGCCCTCAGTAAATACCAGAAGTTGTTCTAGGTGCTTTACACATATTATCTCATTTAATTCTTACAAGGAATCTTGTTAGAAATGATAATTAGCCTCATTTTACAGAGGAGGCAGTGGAGGCACAGAGAAGTTAGGTAACCTGCCAGAAGTCACACAGCTTGTACGTGTCAGAGCTAGTGTTTGAATCCCAGCAGCCGGGCTCTAGAGTCACGGCCTCTAACCACTGTTCTCCGTGGCCTCTCAGAGGCTAGGATGTAGGTGTTAGCGCTTCTCTCATGAGCGAGGAAAATGAGGCTCAAAAGGGGAAATGACTTAGCTGAGTTTTCACAACCCATAGGTGGCAGAGCCCAGATTCTAACCTGGGGCTCGTGACTCCAAGCCTAGAGCTCTTCCCTCGGGGTTATAGGTTGGCTTCTGAATACTTTCAAGCACAATGAGACATACAGGACTACTCTCAAACTGACTGCAAACGCGCTTTCTTTCACAGTGGAGGCCTCTGGGATGTCTTGGGTGGGCTTCCAGAAGAACCCACCCCAATCCGCCACCACCCCCTTGGAGTTCATCCTACACGCACTTCTCTGGAGCGCTTGTCAGAGTGAGCATTTTCTTTTTTAATTCTTATTTTATATTGGAGTATAGTTGATTAACGATGTTGTGTTAGTTTCAGGTGTAGAGCAAAGTGATTCAGTTATACATCTACATGTATCCATTCGTTTTCAGATTCTTTTCCCATATAGGTTATCAGAGTGTTGAGTAGGGTTCCCTGTGCTATACAGTAGGTCCTGGTTGGTTATCTGTTTTAAATATAGTAGTGTGTATATGTTAATCCCAAACTCCCAATTTGTCTCTCACCCACCCTTTCCCCTCTGGTAACCATAAATTTGCATTTTCTTGTCAGAGTGGGGTCGGGAGCAGTGGGGCCACCTGAATCCCCATGTTTCCTGTGCCTCCTGCTGCCTGCCCTCCCCCAGCCCCACCGTATTCACACCACTGATACACTCCTCCATCCTCCGGCTTGACACTTGGCATGAGTCAGGAGCCCATGGACTGCCCTGGAGCACGCTGGCTGCTCTGATAGGTGTCCCGGTCATAATAACAGCGTCGGCCTGCTGACACCTGGAATGTAAATCCCGAGTCACCAGGTTGCTTCTCACCACCACCCCTGCCCCAGTCTGCTGACCATTTTACCTGAAAACGAGATGGGCTGGTTGCCAATTAACACCCACTAAAGCATTAGCTCATGACTGTCTAAAGGTTTTATATCTCCCGGCATCTGCCTGAAACTCTGTAAATATTTGTTGAGCTAACGGGTGAGTCAACTTTCCAAGGACATTTTAGCAGAGTATTCTGGAAGATGCCACAGCCTTCCGTGAAGGCATTAATCTCTGGTGGTAGGATCTTGGACGTCACGCCAGCTGCTGTGATTCAGGGTGATCGCGCGGTTTCTGCATCCTCATGTCCCGATGCCCAGCCTCCTCCCCCGCCTTGGAGGGGTACAGCCACTGAATGAGACCGTTGCATTCATATCACATTCATAAATGCATGACAGGAATCTCATGCCGGCGCATGATAGAGGCCACAATAGGCCAGCCCCATCATGAGTTCATCAGATTTATATGTCAGCTGGCTCTGTCCACAGGAGCTTTGTCCTCTGATACCACAGCCTCGGAGGTTGGAAGCCCTTCCCCTAATTTCCAGGTGGCTGGAATCCAGACAGCCAGCCTGTCCATCTGGCTGTCTTTGGCCATGTGTCTCACCCCTATTCCCACACGACACTCAGTCACTCACCCCCTCAATTTCCATACCCTCCAACGCACTAAACCACTAACACTGAGCACGCGTGGTTCCGGTGTCTTTAACGGAAGTTGGTGGTGGAGTTGCAAGCGAGGTAACGTCTCATACCCGCAGCTTCCCTCCCATCTTCTTTTCTCATTTCACTTCCCTTGTGGGAGCAGAAGGATGCATTTTTCTCCTCGGTTTTTATGGAGACCGTTTCTCCCCTGCTGCCCCAAGTACACCTCGAATCTCAAGCCCTTATCGAGACTTCCAGACCAGTGGTTCTCCAAGTGTGGTCTGTGGACCAGCAGCATGGGCATCCCTTGGAAGCTTGTCAGGCATGCCAATTCGTGGGCTTCACCCCAGACCAGCGTGGGCCCAGTGATCCGTATTCAGATGCCTTCCACGTGATCCTGACACAAGCCCAAGTTCAGGAACCTCTGGACAACGAGTGTTCTTTCTCTTGGGAGGTTTCTGGTGAAGCAAAATTTCTTCTTGTTATGAAGGTTTCAAGGGCAGCTGAGCTTCTGCCAGTAACCTCCCTGTTTAGCCAGCAGAACGTGGCCTTTGGAGTCATCAGGCCTGGCTTCTGCCATCTGTGCCACTGACAAGCTGTGAAACCCTGGAAAGGGTGGTTCACCTCTCTGAGCCTCAGTTTCTAACTCAAATGATATTCTCTGATTGTACCTCCTCCCAGGGGATTCTTGTGAGTCTTGGGGGAGATCAGAACTTCAGAGCTGCTTTATAAACTGGAAACTCAGGGAGTGTGGGTCACCTCGTGGCTTCCTCCCTGCTGGGGAACCGACCTCTGGGTGCTGAAAGCCTGAGTCCCTTATTGACCAGAACACTGTGGGAAGAGGGATGCAGGGCGTGTTGGGAAGCTGGGCTTGAAGACAGAAGCACGTGGGGTGGGAGCGGTGCTGGCCAGAGGCCTCCCTCCTTATTTGGGGGAGGCGGGAGGGGAAGGCAGAGAGAGGCTGCTGAAATTCCTAGATGAGGAAACTGACGCTGAAAATCAGCCACTCCCCACGACCCTACTGAGTTAACAGCACTTTTCATTATTCTGAACCTATTTTATTTTTGTATCCCTAGAAATAGAAATTTTCCGTAACTGTAGCCCTACCTCTATACAGTTGACCCTTGAATAACACGGGGGTGAGGGGAGCCAACCCTCTGCACAGTTGAAAATCTGAGTATAATTTATAATTGACCCTCAGTCTATGCAATTCCTCTGTATAGGATTCAACCAACCTCGGATCATATTTGCTATTGAAAAAAAATCTGTGTAAAAGTGGGCTCACACCATTCAAACCATGTTGTTTAAGGGTCAACTGTATATTTTTCTTGTTGCACACTAGGTAAAAGTATTTTCTAAGTTGTTACACAATCCTCACAACTGTCATCTTAAATGGCTCCAAAATATTCCATTAGGTGAACACGTTATTATTTGTTGTACCATTTCCATACTGTGGACGTTTCGATTGTTTTTAAACTTTTCGTTGTTGTACTAGCATCTTTGGACCTTGCACTTTTGGATTCTTTTAGCAAAACCTCCATAGAGCGTGCTCATTCGGTCACAAGGTGTCAGTAATTTTCCGTCTCAAGATATGTTTCCAAATTACTTTCCAAAATACTCTGCCACTAGCAATATTTGAACTTACCAGCCAGCTTTCCTGCAACCTTGCCGTCACTGGGCATTACTGTTATTCTTTATTTTGGCTAATTTAATAGATGTCATGTGACACATCATAGTTTGTACTTACATTTCTTTGGTAACTGGTGATGCAGTTACCAAACAACTTTTTCTATGGTATTTTATTACTTCTGTTCTTTCCTTGGGAAATTTCCTCCTCATGCCTTTTTCCCATTCATCTTCACATTTTAATGATTTGTGTCGGCTGCTTATGTAGATATTAACTCTCTGATAGGTCTGTCTCTTTATTGATGGTTCACATTTACCCCCCGGCCCGACCTATAGTCATGTACCTCTGTGTACCTCTAACTTAGGTTGCTTGGTAAATTCATGGTGTTGCCGGAGACTTGGAATACTGCAAGTTTAATTTGCAGTGAAATGAATTGGCTTAAGGTTCAGTCTAGGCAAGAATGGGTTTCTGGGTGCCTGCTGTCTCAGGGCTGGTGCCACCTGTGCAGGTGGGCTTTCTGTCTCCCTTGCCCTGTTTTCCCCTTTGCCTCTCAGCTCTTCTAACTCTTTAGCTGAAGAGGAGCCAAACAAGCACACCGTCAAGTTGACAGTGAGCTTCGCTGCCGCCATCGGTCACTGCGAAAGAAATGACCCTGGGGACCTGATCCCCTTCACCACCTGTTGGGACACTTCCACGCCTCCCCAAGGCATCCTTCCCGGTTCCCAGGGCCCCAGGCAAGGCCGGCTCCCGTTTACTCACCATTATCTGTTTGGTCAAGGAACATGGGGAGTCAGGCAAACAACGACCCTTAGCGGGTAGCTTTCGGAATGATCACTCTCTGACTTGTGCCTCTTGGCAATTCGTCAGTTTCTTCTTCCACGGGTGCCAGAGCATCTGGGCATCTCCTTCCTTCTTTTTTTTTTTTTTTTTTTTTTACCACCATAGGTCCACTGCCTAGTGACCAACCACCCTGGTTTGTCTGGGACTGAGGGGTATCCCAGGATGTAGGATTTTTTTTTTTTTTTTTGTGATACGCGGGCCTCTCACTGTCGCGGCCTCTCCCGTTGCGGAGCACAGGCTCCGGACGCGCAGGCTCAGCGGCCATGGCTCACGGGCCCAGCTGCTCCGTGGCATGTGGGATCTTCCCGGACCGGGTCACGAACCCGTGTCCCCTGCATCGGCAGGCGGACTCTCAACCACTGCGCCACCAGGGAAGCCCCCTCCTTCCTTCTTTGAGCTTGTGCTGGAGCAGAAGGAACACTGCACTTGGAGTCTGTAGCCTGGCTGCGACTCCTACCCGTGTTTACTAGCTGTGCATCCTGAGAGGGCCACTGATGACTTCTCTGGTCCCCTGCCCCTCATCTCAAGAGTGTGGATGATAGCAAAGTCCTCAGGTGTTCCGGCTGAAAGGATGTCCCGTGTACTATCCCACTGAAGTCACACAATCACCCTAGGAAGCTGCTTTCTATGTCTGATCCCCAGTTTACAGTGGAGGTGACTCGGCCTCAGAGAGGTTAAGAAAAGCAAGCTGAACGGGAGTGTAGTGCAAGCTGGCTGAATGTCGGCTCCGCCTTACATCTTGCATAATGACTTTTACATCAGTATTTTCAGAGCGATTCATAGAGCATAGACATTCTAGTCGTTGATTGAATTGAAAAGGAGTCATGTTGACTGGTGAGGCTGGTGTGGGTCCGCGATGCTTAGGGAGACCATTTCGCTTGATGGTTTACGTGTTTGCTTCCTCTACGGCATGTTGAAATCATCCAGGGAGTTGACGAGCACATTCTTTGTAGAATGCCTTGTGCCCCGATGTCAGGTGGGGACCCCGTCCCTTGTCGCGGAGGTGATATTAACTTGGAGCCCCACCTCCGTCATCCCCTGTGGAAGCCTAGACTCCTCAGTCTTAGTGAGTTCCCAGGAGGGATTCCTTCTTATGGTGCCTTTCAGTTCTGAACTCCTACTTTAACGTATAGGTCATCCTGCTTTCTCTAGTTTGCACTTCCTGTGCCTGGAAGTAAAACTTCTTAAATTTCTCTCCCAATCAAAATCCCATGCACGCGTGGCAGTTTGGGAATGTGGTAGGCGTTCCCCTGTGAAGATGTGGAAGGAGTGAGGAGAGGGGAGGGCTTGGATTCCTGTATCCTGACTTTGAAGTGGGTGTGGGCATCTCTGCGCGAGCCCCTGGGCGGCCCCCTGCAGCACTGTACAGAGCGTGTCCTGCATTTCTAGGGCCGCACTCTCAGCCATCTCATCTCCACTCCTCTTTCCCCTTCTTCCTGTCTGCACGTTCGTGGGTAACTCCAAGGAGTGGCGTCTGGTTCTCCCTTTCTTCTACCCTCGTGGCCTCATGTGACTCCTCTTCGTCCCCAGTGTCTCATCGGGGTATTTTCCCAAATAAAGTTAGGTCTTCATTAAGAAGGTACAATTTTCACCTCCCTTTAGCTGGACAGTGTCAGTTAAACTGCCCAAGTCTTCAGGCCCCTGGCCTCCATCATGCTTACAAAGTCTTTGAAGTAAAGAGAGTTTGGGTCTGAATCTCATCTTTGTCACTCAGTCACCTGGTGGGCAAGTCCCTTCACCTCTTTGGACCTCAGTTTTCATATCCAGTCCTCGGTTGACCCGTCGTAACAGAGAGGGGATGGTATTCATGGGCAGCCCTCATTCGTGTTAACGCAAAAGTAACTCCACTGGGGTCCATTGGGTTGAACATAAACTCAGTTAAAATCACATTGCAACGCTGATAAAGATTACAGCTCTCAGAAGAGATGCCTAAGTGCAAAAGTAATATATTTTATCATAAAAGTGCCTGGCAAAAATGATAACTCCAGGCTTCCTATGTGACCGAGGAAATGGCTAGTGTGTATTTTGTAGTTTTTCTTTTGGTCTGTTCTAGAACAAAGCTTCTCTCACATCCGTTTGTCACTGTGCTAACTTTCCGGCTAGTCCACAGGCTGGCTGGGTGACTAAGTGCCACGTGGAACGTTATCTCGCTTTCCGGAGCCAGCAGGTTCCAGTGCTTTCCCCACCGTTGTGCGGTGGACACACAGCAGTAACAGCTTCTAACGCTCTCTCACATCTTAACAAATTCAACCATTGAGATTGCCCACGGCGCAGGTAGGACAGGGACGAAAATCTTCACTTGACAGCTGAATGGGGGTTAAAGGGTTAAGAAATTCCTTCAAATCAGGCTGTGGAGGAAGCCCATGTCTGGGGGAAGAGCCAGGGTTTGTGGCTGGCTCAGCGTGGCCGAGACATGTTCAGACTCTGCGCAGGTTCTGACCCCCAGACCACAGGGTCATCTGGTTGGGGTGTCATCTCTCTCTTCCACATGCTTCTCCCTCTCGGGCTGCCCCAGGCCATTTGCACCTCCCACCTGAGGACCCTGAGTGTGGGGAGAGGGTCAGGGTGCTATAGCCAGTGGTTGGGGACCTAGCGGTCCGCCCCTGGTCTTCTGTCTGTTCTGCTGATGGTGTCTCCTCAGGCCGTGGGCAGTTAGATCCTGCTCAGACTTGTGCTAAGTGAACTTGTGCTCCGCATTGTGCTTGCCGGTGGCCCTCACCCCTTTCCACGTTCCTTTCTGCCCTGTCTCCCTCCAGATGATGCTTCGAATATCCCTGGACCCCAGATCGCTGTGGTGTTTGAAGCTGTTGGCTGCTTTTAATAGCTTTTCCATTTCTTTCCTCACTTTCAACTGCCACTTCTTGTTACTGTCGGCTGCCTCTAGTTTCTGCCCCCTCTGAAGTCACTGTTTCGAATCCTCTGGATCTGAGCTCTCAGATAACTAACCTTGTTAAAACTCTGTCTCGAGTATGAGTCATGGCGGTGAGTGCGGCTTTGGTGCACATGCTCGGTGATGGCAATGGCGTTGACTTTGCCAAGGCCCTTTTGGCTCTTTTCTGTATTCTGAGTCATATTCTGAAAGGTGAAATTCCCAGATTAAGTGACACTTCACCATAGTGGGTAAGTGTAAAAGTGTGGCTCCAAGCGGGGGAAGGAACGGCAGCTGAGATGGGCCCTTGCAGGGCTGCCCGCGTTCCTGGCGGCCTGGTGCGTGGGGACTGGGTGGCCCTGGAGGCCCACGCTGGCTCCCTGCCTTCCCCACAGCACTGGGCCCGGGTGATTCCCCCTTTCACATCCACCGGCAAGTAAATACCTTCACTCCATGGAGAACCTCTTCAGGCCATGAACTGAGTCCTGACACTTGGTGGTGGGTTATTCAGAAGCAGTAACCACTGTCTCCAAGGTCATAGGTCATGGATGGCCTTGAAAGGGGACCAAAATGATGAATCCCAGAATTGGAGACTTGAAACGGGAGATAGTCCAGTCATCCGGTGCTCACACACATTTAAAAATAAATCCAAATTTACATCTTCTGAAAAATCATCACCTTTATAAGGGCAAAAAGTCAGACATAAATTAAGGGACACATATATTTATAATGGAAAACTGTACAGCATGGTAATATTTAGAGAATTTCTAATGATGTGGGAAACTGCTGATGATCAACTGAGAAAGCAAGTGAAAAATTGTTAATATAGGGTGATCTCAAATGTAAAATATTATTTGCATAGATGAAGGACAGGAAAGGTGTGCTCAGTAATTATGACTTTGATGACTACAGGAGCCTGTGGTTAATAGAAACTAGTGGCTTGGGACTTCCCTGGTGGTCCAGTGGTTAAGACTCCACGCTGCCACTGGAGGGGCCATGGGTTTGATCCCTGGTTGGGGAACTAAGATCCCGCAGGCCGTGTGGCGCAGCCAAAAAAACCCCGAAACTAGTGGCTCAGAGCAGGTGTAAAACAATAGGTAGTGGTGGGGACTGAGGCAAATTGTGTAGAGCGTGTCCTCCGGAAAAGAGGCTCCTAGCCGACGATTGCTAGCCCTTCAGATTTTTAAAAAGAAGCTGGAAATTGTGGTATTTATGTGAAATCCTTTAATTTTTCAATGTTAGCAACTAATTTACGCTTTTTAAAATACTGTTTTGACCACATGAAAATGTTGGTCGTTTGGCTTTGGCCTTTGATCCACCAACCTGCCACTTTTGAAGTCACGAAAATGCCAACACCTGCTCTCTCTGAGGAGCACGTTTATTGGAAATTTAATTTTTCTTTATCAGAGCTTTGGTGATTTTCCAATTTTGTAAATCAATACATGGTATTTCTAAAATTAAAAAAATCACTGACCCTTGGTTCAGGGGGTTGGGACGTGTGTGTGGGCGCACGTGAGTACCTAAGAATTCTGGGCACCTCCCAGAACCTTCCCAAGCTTCAGTTTCCTCACATGTATAATGAGGAGAGCAGTTTCTACTCTGCTAACCTTCCAAGATAGAGACTCCAAGGAGGTGTCAAATTGAGAAGGCCCTGCAAATCATCAGGCGTGTAGGGGATGCGATGCAGTGTGTGCTCAGAAAAGATCTGTCACATGAATGTAGGGGGAAGGGAAGGAGGGGGTCTGGTAAACTCTGCGAAGTCTTGGGAAGCACGTGGCCTGAGGAGTCCAACGTGTGTGTTCGACATAGCTTGGCTCTGCCACAAGCTAGCGGTGACATCTTGGTAAATAGTCGACATTATATCTGTTAACTATGTGCTAACACTCTTTGTTGGGCAATTTCTATGCATTGTACCTTTCTGAGCCTCATTTCTCATTAAAACAGGGGGATAATCATAGTTCTTACTTCGCAGTGTCCTTGTGAGGTTTAATTCAGATAATCCAAGTAGCAGGTGGAAGACAGAACTCAATACACAGCAGTTCCCTTTTAGTCCTGGGCTGGGTTTCACCATTGGTAGGATCTGTTTAATTTCACCTGTTCCCACTAATTCAAGGAGACTGAATGGATGAGTACGAGTGCGATAGATTTTACTTATTCAAAATACGTAATTTCCCCTAATATTTATTCAAAATATGCATTTTTTTCCTGTCTTGGTTTCTTAAGGAAAAGAAGCTCATTCCTCTCACTGGGGTGGTTTAGAAATGGGAAGTGACATCCAGTCCGTATTCTGTCTTTGGAGAATTGCTCCAGGTGTCCCTTGAGAAAAGCCCAGCGCCACCCGCCACTTTCTACAGCCGCTGCTTAGCACCTGCGGAAGCTTTGCGGTGCAGTAGTAACTGCTTGTTTTTCTAGCAGAACTGGGTGGGTAAGCACTTTCACATATATGACCTTGTCACATCACCAGAATATCTCTAAATGCCAGATACATACGTATCCATCTACCTATTTCTGTCTGTCTATCTATCCATTTAATTTCAGTAAATAGTTTGTGTAATTTATCCTTTTAAGATGGAGGCTTTTTAAATGCCACGCTCTAGTGTAGGTACTTTACCTACATTAGCTCCTTAACCCTCACAGCAACCATGTTAGGTGGATAATATATTAGCCACCATTTTACATATGAGGAGAATAGGCTCAGCAAGTAAGTGGGAAGATTGAGATTCAGTGCCAGGACTGATTGGTGCCAAATAAAGTTAATTGCGTGTGTGTGTGTGTGTGTGTGTGTGTGTGTGTGTGTGTGGCTGCTACAATAGAGTACCAAAAACAATTATTTTGATGACATCCTATCAGGAGTTAGAATTCCCCCTGCTTCTACCTCAAAAGAAATCAGAATGAGGGCGCACGGATCTGCCTTTAGGTACCATTAAACAGCGGGAGGGGAACGCAGGCTGCGGCTCTCTGTGTACAGGGAGAATGATAGGAATTGGTCCCAAGGATAGTTGGGACCGCTCTGCCCCCCACAGGTCATCACCGACACCACTCTTCACCCCCAAAGTGCAGCCAGCGCTCTCCTCATTGTTACCTCCCTCCCTTCTTCTCTTGGGGGTGCTGCCTGCGGACTGCGGCAGCAAATGCCCCTTTCCCCTAAATTTCTAAGGCTTGTGTCAAGTACGGATCCATGTTTATCGCAAAGAATGGGATATAATTTCTTCGGGTTGGATTATGTCTAAGAATACTGAGCAATGTCACCATATAGCTCTCTTGACTTGAAAAACATTTGAGTCAAATATAGTGTGGTAGGACCAAGATATTGATAAAGTCACAGCTTCCCTGGCCACCTCAAAGGATCCTTTGCTGCTTGCTTTGGACTCTGGTGATGGAGCTCATGCCACTGAGTGGACTGGGGCATTTGCAGGAGCCAGGAATTGGCTCCTTTGGGAAGAGAGGGGAATAGCCATGGAAGACTGGCATAAATTAAGTGGTTTATTGGGCTGGGGAGGGGGCAATGGTGGTGAGATGAGTAAACAGGGAAGGAAGTCACCGCAGGTTAGAAACTTGGAGGTGAGCATACGGTGGAGAGATAGAGGGAAGGTTTTTGAACAGGGACTGTAAGAGCTCCCGAAAGAAATCAGGGGGAAGAGGGGTTCCCTTGTGCTTTGATGGACACCCTACAACAGAAAGTCCATTTGGAGCTTTTTAAAGAGATTTCTGTGAAGGTTAAATTAGTAAGTATTAACCTTTTCATAACCCCCCCCCCTTTTTTTTTTTTTTTTTGGCTGCACCATGCTTGCAGGGTCGTAGTTCCCTGACCAGGGATTGAACCCAAAGCCCCTGGCAGTGAAAGCACCAGGTCCTAAACACCGCACCACCAGGGAGTTCCCCAGCAACCCACTTTTTAAAACAATCAAATAAAAAGCAAAGGGAAAACCTCAATAAATGTACATATGGATATACATTATATATATGCGTGTGTGTGTGTGTGTGTGTATGTGTATATTTTTATGAGCAAAAGTAACCATAAAGTTAATAGCAAACTGGTTACTTCAAGGGGTGGGCTAGGTGGGGAGGGGAGGGCGAAGTTTTTCATTCTACCTCTGACTTGGTTCGACCTGTTACAATACCATGTTCTACTTTTTTCTTCTTTTTAAATTTTTTAATGGTGAAATAATTGTAGACTTACGGGAGAGTTGCAACGAGAGTTCTCATACACCCACCACTCAGTCTCCCCCAATGTTAACATGGCACATTTATGAAAACTAAGAGTACTAGTGCAAGGCTCCTGAGGAGAATACAGACGTGACTCAGATTCCCCCCGTTTTCCCACTAACGTCCTTGTTCTGACCCAGGACCCCATCCAGGATTCCACACCACATCTGCTTCTCACCTCTCCTTGGTCTCCAGTGGGTGATGGACCGTTCCTCAGTCTTCACTGGTCTTTTATGACCTTAAAAGTGTTGAAGTGTACCGGTCAGGTATTTTGTAGAATATCCCTCCATTTGGGTTTGATGTTTTCTCGTGATTAGATAGGTGGCGGTGATGGATTTGGGGGGAGAATGCCACACTGCTGAGCTGCCTTTCTCAGCGCCTAGTATTGGGGTATGTGATTCGGGTGGGTGTGTTTATTCCTGTTGAAGGTCACCTTGTTACGTGGTGTCTGCCACTCCTCCACTGCAAAGTAGCTATGTCTCCCTTAATAAGCAATAAATAGTTGGGGGGGGGATTCTTTGAGGTTATCAAATATCCTGTTCCTTCTTTACCTTTCACCCTCTAATCTCAGTGTTCATTGGTGTACCTTGCAGCCCTTACAGGTGTAGTGCTCTGATGGTGGTCCTGAACCTCCCCCATTCCTTCTCCATTTGTTAACTGGAATTCTTCTGTAAGGAAGAGTCATAGCTCATCTCCCATTTATTTATTTATTCAGTCTTTTTTAATGAGTTTGGTCTCGTGGACATTTTTAATTAATTAATTGGGTTATAATAAAATATTACTTCATTTATTGCTCCAGTTGTGCCAGCTTTGGCTAGTGGGAGCTCTTTCAGGTTGGCTCTTACATCCTCTTGACGTGATATATTATTTTTATAATTTAAACACTACAACAAAGTACAAATAATTAAAGTTGCTTTTCATCCGCTTTCTGTTATGTTGAACTGCTGTTTCATTCGAATGGGAGAGCATGCTGAGACCAGCCATGAGGCATCTCAGCTTTATTTGAGTTACCCAGACAAGCCTTGAACGGGTGAAGGATTTTTTTCTTTCTTTTTTTTAATACGGCACAATTCTCTTCAGCGTATGAGGTTGCACTGTACTAGAATATAGAATCAGGAGTCTACCTAGCTTATGAACATCTGAAATAGGTTGTTTTTTTTTTTTTAATGTAAACAGAGAATGACAAGAACTTAATGTTGTTGAAGAGAATCATGAAAACCATGAATCCTGAGTGTTGCCAAAACTTCATTTGGAGAGAAAAGTATGAATAAATTCCAGAGTATTGTTGTGTCTGATTTTACAGTCAAAGGCTGAAAAGAGGACTTTGCTGAGAAAATCAAATTTCAGGTTAATTCATCATCAATAAAGGGAAACTGTGCTCTTTGCTTGCTTACACGTGCAGTTCTGTGGTCCTTAGCCCTGGAGACAACCCCTTAAATTGATGATCTCTCTGAAGCATTGTCAGAATTCTTTGAGGTAATGAGCTTAGCTAAAAAAAATAAATAAAATTGGGCGCCTGCTGCTGCTCTTTCAGCAAGGCTCGGTTCAAGATCAGCGTTTGGGACAAAAATCCAAGGGAAGAGTCGTATTTTACGATGTCTAAACCCAGCCAAGCATGGGAGTGGAAAACTCTGTGAGGGCAGCTCCTTCTGGCTGTCCAGGTAGCCAGTTGGTAAAAGAGAATGTGTTAGAACATCAGGTCATCACTTACCTTTTTGTGTGAAGATTTGAGCTCTGATCCCAGAACCCTGAGTTTCGTTTATTGCCAAAGGGAAATTAACCTGGTTGGAATGAATGGTCACAGTCGCTCTGTTTTTGGAATACCCAAGGAAACGTCTTCGAACCTCCCAAAGTGTTCACTTGCCACATAGCTTGGTAGAGCGGACACTCTCAGTGCTTCACCTGGGGCCCCGGGTCTCTTTTAGGGGTTCGCAACATTCACGTGTTCACGGCTTCTGCTTGCTTCCTTCTTTCGCTCACACCTGCTGTTTTCCTCCAGAACCACCCTCGGGCTGCTGGGGCCCTCTGCCCGCAGGCACAGAGCAGAAGTGCCTCCTAGGGATTTATAGCCCCTGGGGTGGCCGTAGCGGCTGGGTGACTGCAGGGCTGGGTATAAAAGTCCAGGTCTCTCATTGTGGGAGGTGGCCGGGGGGGACAAAATCTGAAGTGTAATATCTTCTAGAGGTCCCTAAGGGACCAGGCCAAGGTCAGGTCCTGCTTGAATAGCCCCTTTTCCTGTCCTGATTTCCTCACCCCATTACAGCTTCTCCTTAATAAACCCCTTGGCCCTGCCTCCTCACCGAGGGTCTGCTTCTTGGGAGCCCCACCTTAGATACTTGGCGTACTTGAAGCTCTGAATACTTTGATCTGTGAAACTTTAAGAAATAAACTTCCACCTCATTTCTTAGTATTCCATATGTCAAGAAATAATAGCCAAAATTTGTCTGCAGGTATATTATATTGGTGGTAAAATTTTCTTCTTAGTGTTCAGATTTGGTGACGTTCTTGCTTTTAAGGAAAAAGAAAACATTTCATTGAATGTGTCTGCAGGGTGAATTCAGTTTATACAGTTGTCCCTCGAGATCTACAAGGCATATTTGTTCCAGGATCCCTGGCCGATACCAAAATCTACCGATGCTCAAGTCCCTTATATAAAATGGCATAGTATTTGCATATAATCTATGTACATCCTCCCATAAATCATCTTTTAAATCATCTTTAGATTAGTTATAATACCGAATACAACTTAAATGCTACAATTTAGTTGCCAGTGTGTGACATATTCAAGTTTTGCTTTTTGGAACTTTCTGGAAATAAAAAAACAATTTTGGATCCATGGTTGTTTTGCAGATATGAAGGACCAACTGTACACTTTTTTTCTGATACTGTAGCTGAAGAGCACATTCAAAACTCTATAAGGAGCCCCATTCTCAACACCATTCAGTCTTTACCAGGTCTCCCAGAGGTGTTATTGGAACTCAGGCTTGACACTTAGTGGCCAAGACAACGTACATCAAATTGGCTTTAAAGATTTTGTGCGGTGGGGGAAATTTTCTCTCTCATTTTCTGGAAACAAGTCAGCAATTGGTGTATGTTGTTTCCCATTTTTGTCAACATAAAAAATGGCATGCAACAGCCTGGATGTTGAAAAGGACCTTGGTGAAGTTTTAGTTGCCACTTTTGACCCAAGAGAGAAAAGCTGGAGCAGGCAAGCAGATTGATAGCATGTGAATAAAATAAAGATTCTATTTCCCTTGCAGGGAAAAATAGTTTTGATCTAAAATTGCCATAGCCTTGTTTTGTTTTTACTAATGATATTTAATCTGTTTAGAGATTTCAAGTGCCATTAAAGGAACCGGGTGGTTTTTGGTTTGTTTTGGGGGGGTTGTGTAATGGAAAGGGCATATGGATTGGAAGCTGAGAGGGCTCCGGTAGGGATCTCTGTGATCTTGCCCTACTCTGACATGCTTTGATAGTAAGATTCTTTTTTTGTTTTCTTAGCTAAGATTTGTCTCTAAGTCAGAGTGGCTTTTCCCTTAACTGGGGAATGTTTTGAAAGTCGCATTGAACTTCGATTTCAGGCCAAGGCTTGAAGGATGGAAACTGCAGAGTGAAAACCCTCCTGTTTGAACAGACGGTGCTGATGGACACAGCGTCTCTGGCTGTTCTGGATCCTTAGGATGGGACATTGGTAGACGACCGTGGTCCTTGTTAGCAGGACACCCTCCCTCCCGCTTCCTCCCCCTCCCTTGCTTCTCTTTTCTTCTCACCCCCTTCACCCCCTCTCCTTCATCCTCATCATCTTCCCTCCCATCCAGTGCCTTTTTCTTGTTCATCTTTCTTCTTTTTTTCCCCTTCCTGTTGTGGCAACTGAAATGCACCCAAACTGAAGTCCTTGCAGTCAGCGACTTACCTTTTTGACAATAAATGGTCCAGAGCGTTGACACACAAGAATTCCCGCAGTTGAACATGGAGCAGAAAATCCGAGGAGTGGGGAGAGGAGTGGTGGAGGTGTCTTTCTTGAGAAATGTTTCAGGGTTGGATGGATGTTGATCTTGATAACCTGTCTAGGTTGTCTTCTGGATGACTTAATTTGCTCTTCTGTGAAATGGGAGCGATGATCTTGGCTCCTTCCCGCAGGTTAGAGACACTGTGAGAGCCAGTGGCCAACTGGGGGGCAACCTGGGATGGAGGCCACAGCATGGGGAGGAGCTGAGACAAATGGGCTATAGTCCAGCTCTGCTGTTTTCTAGGTGTGTCATCCTTAGTGTGCAAATTGCTTCTGAAGATCTCAGTTTCCTCATCCATGAAATGGGAATGTTTGGTTTCTCAAAATGGGATACATTAATCCCATTTAGAACTGTTTCCCCCCCCTTCCCCATGCTCCTGCCCCTGGCACTCGGCACTTTGGGCTCTATGTTGTTTTAAAAGCAGGGCTGTCCATTGCATCTGGCAAAAAGTAGGTGCTCAGAAATATTGTTTAATGAATGAGTGGTTGGATGAATGAATACTTATAATCAGGGCCCCCAAGTATGGCTGTGCTATCCACAACTGCAGGGGAAGGGGGACCCTTAGTTCATGAAGACCGTCATGGGAATCATGCCCCTGGAATTGTGCAACATGGCAGCCTGCTCTCGATGGACAAGCATTCCATGACCCAAAATTGCCGAGAAAAATGTGAGGCTCTTAGAAGATGTAACATCCCTCATGCCCCTCTGCCTAGTTTCATTTTTCAGGAGCTGCAAAACAACCCACATGGGCTCTCCATCTCTCTCACCTTACAGAAACGCAGACCTGTGAGTGCTTTCTGGGGTAGCAGGTTTTTTGTTTTATTTTTTTTTGGCGGTACGCGGGCCTCTCACTGTTGTGGCCTCTCCCGTTGCGGAGCACGGGCTCCGGACGCGCAGGCTCAGCGGCCATGGCTCACGGGCCCAGCCGCTCCGCGGCATGTGGGATCTTCCCGGACCGGGGCACGAACCCGTGTCCCCTGCATCGGCAGGCCGACTCTCAACCACTGAGCCACCTGGGAAGCCCCCCTCACTTTCTAATCAAGGGAAATATTGATACGCAGGCAGAAAGCAAATCCCTCCTTTGCCAACAAGTGCGTTTAGAAGAAAACGAAATGTTCTTAGAAGATGCATAATTATTAAACATTTTTACGAGTTCATCTGTGTGCCTTTTACAGTTACGTCGTGTTATCTCCAGCGGTACTCCTTGGGAAACCCTTGTTAAGGCCAGGGCATCCCTGTGACTTTGGACTGAGCCTCTCATCAGTTCAGAGTCGTAGCGCCCCCTGGTGGACATCACTGCTCTAATTGAGTGCGGAATTCTTGGACTTGGCCGAATTGGAAATGGCCCTTGCGGTAGCGCTGCTGTGGTTTTCCTGCTCCATCCCCACCTTCGTAATTTTCTCTGCATTTTATGTTGTTTTGTGTTTGTTTCTCATAAATTACCGATGAAGCTATCAGAGAGCAAAGGATGGGAGCAGGGGGACAGAAGTTTGGACCCAGAGTTAGGAGTTTTGGTTGCAGGCACTTTCTCCGACTCAGCACGTGGCATTGCTGTTCTGCAGACCGCTGCTCCTCTGTACGTCAAAAGTGCGGGGAGCGGTTCTTCCCATGGCTCCTTGTAGCAGTGTAACAGTGTGGCCCTGCCGGGAGGCCTGGGTTTACATCTGAGCTTAGAAGTTGAGTTCAAGTTATTTCATCTCCATGAGCTTTAAGCTTTCTGATCTGTCAAATGATGATCATGGCTGTCCCTGGGGTCCTTGGTAAATGTCAGACAGGAGATGCACTGCATAGCCCTGGCTCAGGGCCTGGCATGTTCGTTAGCCTACTGTGTTTGTGGTAGTGGCTGTTTTCTTTCATGCCATTATGATCTGGTCCATAGCTTGGCTGCTGAAGAGAGCAAATCAATTTCTAAATGAGAATAGGAACGGTAGCACACTACTTGTTTTGTGTTTGAAGATTCCAACATGATTTATTCATTTCTGTTTTCTAGTGGGTAATAATTTGTCCCACGCAATGGAGCCTGGAGCCATCTGTCCTCAGCCACATGGATGTTGTCACATCACGTCCCATCTGCGAGTGAAGATGCGGACGGAGACCAGATTCAGTGATGTTGGAAATTACATCCGCCTGAGTGCCGGTCAGAGCCTGGGGAAGAGGGTGGGTGGGTAATCACGTTCTTTACCTTTCACATCACAGCTGTGGTTCTGCTTCCCGTTCCAGAGCAGAGCCAGGCAGTCTGGTCCCTGTGCCCAGCCTTCTCCTCCTTCTGCTTTTCTGGGCTTCTTTCCTTCTTTCTGTTTTGCTGAGTCATATAGTACTTACTATGTGCCGACCTAAGTACTTCAGAGGAATGAAGTCATTTCATCCTTCTAACCACCCAGTGAACTAGTTCCTATTATTGTACCCCTCTCACAGATGGGAAAGATGAGGCCCAGAAGGGAATTCTGGGACTTGCATAGGCACCAGCTGGTAAGAGGCAGGACTGGACCCAGCCTGCTCTCTTGCTTCTCCTTGATCCTGCCTCCCTTCCCCACCCCCATGCATGCCTGAGGCTCCCATGGGTTTGGGGGAAGCAGTAGGCTTCCTTATTACCCACCAACTCCTTCCCAGTATCTCTTGGTAAAATCACTGCGAGTCCTGGCGTCCACTGGAAGGGATCCCAAGGAAGGACCAGGTCAGGGCTCTGATGAATACTCATTCCTGATGTTTGCTCTCAGGAAGGCAGCGTGAGACCAAGCGCAGGCCTATCACAGTCAGTGGGTGCGTCTCAGGTTCTGCTGGGGGATGATTCTCCAATGGACTCTGGTGTTTCCCCATGTCTGGTGCTTCCCTGTCTGTTCTTTATTCTGGACTACCTTTACCAGGATGTTTGTATAGCAGACATCCTTGTGAGAAGAGAGAGAGTCTTCCTCTGGAACAGAGAGCTTACTGCCCACTATAAAATATTTGGGTTCCCTTAGCTCAGCGTTGTTCTCCTGTAATGTGACCCACCACGTGTACAGGAGTCACATGGTTCTCTTTATGTGGTCCTGTGGGAATTGGGGCTCAGGAAACTGGGGCAAAAACACTTATTGTCCAGCTACCGCTACTGCTGTGAGTGATACAGTTCTTTGTCTCTGATCCAGGAGTCTCCTGTCTTTTGCCAGCATCCGTGAAACTGGCAGGCTAACTTGTGAGCTGGCAAGTAGGGCAGATCTCAGGCCTTTCACAGTTCTTGAGAGATTCTAGGCTCAGGACTTAGAGGAGGCAAAGATTCAGGGTTTTACAGACAAATCAGCCGCAGCCCCGGCCCTTACAGGGGGTGGAGGGAAAAAGACCCCTGAGAGAATAATACAAGCACTAAAAGATGGATGCTTTCTGAGAAGGAAAGGAAAAGACTTTCAGAGGATACAGCCTGTGAGTGTGGCTTGAAGAAGGCAGAGGATTTGATGGACTTGGAAGCTGGGCAAGGGCGTTCCAGGCAGAGGGGACAGAGTGAGCAAAGGGATGGAGGTGTGAAGGCCAAGGTGGGTTCAGGGGACAGCCATCAGGGATGCTCGGCTGGCTGGGCTGGAAAGCTTCCTCTGCCCTTCTGGAGTCACCCTCTGCCCTTCTCCCCCCTGCTGTGTGCCTTGGGAGGCTGCCCAGTTCCCTTGCTCTAGCCGGGTTGGCCAATGTGAGGTTCCAGTGGGAGATCAGGAGGTGAAAGGAGAGTGAGGTTGGTATGGATCTTCTCGGCATAAGTCACTGTTCCTCTCCTGGGGCCTCTGTCCGCCTGTCTGCTCCTTGATTTCTCTAGACTCTCCTTGTCTTCACCCTTTCAGGCCTAGTGGGTGGTAACTGCTCCATGACAGCTAGCCAGGTGACCACACCGACCACGTGGTTCCCCCATCTGCCCCTTTGTGGTTAACTGTCCCCATGAGAACACACACTTCTCCTATGATCTTACTCGAGTGAGCCTGTCTTCCCTGCTGGGATGTGACTGATATAGTGGCTGACAGGGATGAGGACTTCAGGTCATACCCTGGAGGGACTGCCGTGAGGCCTGCCCAAGAATGGTCTCCTAGTCTCACCCAGTCAATCTCCATTCTTCCTGTAAAGTCCCCTCAGGTAACCCATCCCTGGAAAGACTCCCAGGACCCCTGTGCTTCCCCTTCCGTGGCCTTGATAGGCTGCATTTCCCTTACCTCCTTCCCCCAACTCTCGCCTCTGACTGTAGGTGTCTAGTTGATTTCCGTTTCTCTCACACTGCACACAATGGATATTTGTTGAGTGAATGGATAAATGTATGACTGGATGGTGCATGGACAGAGGGGTGAATATAAAGCCCTGTGCCATTGAAGTTTTGGGGACAGGGGAGTGATGGGAACAGAAGCACAGATGCAACCTCTGCGTTCCAACAGCTCCCATTCCACCTGGGAATACAGGACTTGGACATGTGACATCTCTAACCCCCAAAGACCACCTCTGTAGAGGTGCCCAGTATACACACAGCAGCTATGATAGGCGGTCAGACAGGAAGAGGCTCACCCTGCTCTGGGCTGGGAGAAATCAGAGAAGGCTGCCTGGAGGAGGTGGGGCTAGAGGTGGGCAGCGAAGGATGGTGTCTTAGCTCGGCCTGCTATGACAGAATACCACAGACCGGGTGGCTTAAACAACTAACATTTATTTCTCACAGTTCTGGAAGCTGGGAAGTCCAAGATCAAGGCACCGGCCGATCTGGTGTCTGGTGAGGCCCTCTTCCTAGCTGTGTCCTCACTAGGAATAGGATACTGTCTGGTGTCTCCTAATGGGACGCTGATCCCATCAGGGGGGCTCCACCTTCGTGACCTAATCATTTTCCGAAGGCCCCACCTCCTATCACTATCACATTGGGGCTTCAGATTTCAACATATGAATTGGAGGGGAACACAAATGCTGCTAAGTAGGAGGGGGCCAGACTTCATGGGGCCTTGAAGGCCACACTAAGAAGTTTGGAATTTATCTCGAAGGCACCAGAAAGCCTTTGAAAATGTCGCAGTGGAGTTTCTTACTTAAAACAAAGAAAACCAATGAAAGTCAGGCTCAAGGAAGGAGCATAGATTTCCGAGTCAGGCAGACGTGAATCCAGCCTTGCTGATTATTCACTGTGTGACCTTTCACAAGTTGCTTCACCTCTCTGAGCCTCCTTTTCCTTTTCTAGAAAATGGGGCTTGTAATAGGTACCCCCTAGGGCTGCCGTGAAAGGATGATGGAATGAAAGCAACATTCCTATTGTAGTGCTTTGTGTGTAGGAATTGCTGGAAGATGATGAAGATGATG
>NW_006790426.1:1399134-1400435 GCF_000442215.2 Lipotes vexillifer | reverse complement strand
ATGTTTCCTGCTGCTACCTTTCTGTGTTTCATTTTGTTTGGGGAACATGGCTTTGAAGGTCATGTGCATTGTCTGTAGTGGTTTTGGCTGCTGTGATTGTGGGTAACAGGAGGAATCATGCAGCCATAGAGCTTTCTTTTCCTTTTTTTTTCTGGCCTGAAAGAATGAGCTAGTGGGCTGTTATTACCGCTCTCTGGGGGCTTGTTTATACAGCCTGAAATAGTCTGGCATTTGCCTTTCCAGCGGGCGGGCTGCCAGGCCGTCAGGCCAAAGAGTGTGTAACCACCCAGCCTAACAAAGCAAAACTATTTTTACCTTGGGGGGCCCAAGAATGCATCACACAGTCTTCGAGCCAGCCCCACCCGGCCTGGCAGCCCGAGCCAGTCGCCAGCGCAGGCTGGCTGGTCTCCTGTAGGCATCAGTGGGAAGCAAACCGCTGGGCCCCTTGGGGACCAGTTTCCCTGGCAGGGAGGCCAGGTGTCCCAGAAGGTCCCAGAGTGGCCCACCCCCACCTTCTCTCAGCCGGAACTAGGAGACCAGGATTCTCACTCAGAGGGTTTCTGAAGGCATCAGGCAAGAAGCAATAGGCTTTAGTTTCATTCCCTAATCTAATATGAATAAAAGCAGTACTACTGCAAATAGCAATGTCTTCCACTTAGATTCTTCTGGGTCTCAGGCACTGTGCCGACTGCTTTACATGCGGCATGTCTTATCTTGTAATATCATAGAGGTATCCTGTCATACTTCTATGAGGAGTAGCCCCATTTTTCAGATGTGGAAACCAAGGCTCAGAGAGATTAAGTCACTTGCCCAGGGTTAATCAGCTAGGAAGCTGTTTGGCCCCAGGCAGCCGGCTGCATGCCGGGTGCCCCTCTTGCCTCCCTCACTGCCTGTCCACACTTCAGGGGACGAGGATGGGAAGGAGCCGGGGAGCTGGCCTTCGTCCTGGTCTTCCCCTGACCCAGACCTCGCGTTAGTGGCTCCTTCGTGCCTGGGAGTTTTTACAGAGAAACTAATGCTTGTGCTCCTGGCCACGGAGGGCCGTGAAAGCAGGGTGGATGGAAAGAGATTTAGTTAGTGCCAGCAGCATGTTGATGTCAGCCCAGAACCCCTGCACACACGAGGGTAAACAAGTCACCATGCCTGAATCTCCAATGAGCTCCGGTTGGGGCGGGGAGGGGGGGGTGGCCTGGGGTCAGAAACCTGCAGAGCTGAATCCTCTGGGTTACCCTAGAGAAGTCTTGCCTTTCTTTCTCCCTCCCTCTTCTCTTTTTTCCTTCCTCATAACCTTTTCTCTTTCC
>NW_006790426.1:1395702-1399048 GCF_000442215.2 Lipotes vexillifer | reverse complement strand
TTTCCCTTCCCCTCGCTCCCTCCCTTCTGGACCCACCTCCTGGTAGGATGTAGCTGGATGGTCTGCCAGCATACAGACATCTGTAGCAGATGTAGCAGCCTGGTCTTTGGAGTCTTCCCTTGTTCCCTCGTCCTCCCCATCCATCGAATTCTTCTCATCCTTTAGTGCCCAGCTTCAGCCCCTCCTCCTCCAGGCAGCCTCCTCTGATTTCATCCCTACCCAGAGCAGTATGGGGTCCCTCCCATCTGATCTCCTGTCACATCCACTGTCTGTAAGTATAGAACCCCTCAGTGAAAGTGGCCTCTCAGTGTTAAGAGACATTTCAAGTGTCCATGCCACGTCTTCCCAACTCGATTAAAGGCTGCTTGAGGGTAGAAGCTGAATCTTGTGTTTCTTTATGTCACATGTCACTTTACATCACCCCCCCTGCCCTCAAACCTTCAATGATTTCTTACTGCACCAGGGTCAAGTATTCATCTGTCCACCCACCCATCCATCCATCATCGATCCATCCATCCAAGCATCATCGATCCACCCATCCAACCATCATCCATCTGCAGATCCATCCATCCACCCACCCACCCATCCATGCATTTATCCATCCACCCATCATCCACCCATCTACCCACCCATCCATCCACCCATCCATGCATCTACCCACCTGTCCATCCATCCAACCATCCATCCATCCATCCATCCACCTAGCCGTCCACCCATCTATCTATCCATCCATCCATCTACCTACCCATCCACCCATCCACCCATCCATCCATCTGTCCACCCATGTACCCCATTCACCCACCCACTCATCCACCCATCTGTCCATGCACCCATTCAATAAATACTTATTGAGTGCAGGGTTAGAGATGTGGAGGTACATTGGCCTGTACCAAAGAATCTTGATAATGAGGGAAGCAATTGTAAAACAGGATGGCGGCACTTCCCTGGTGGCGCAGTGGTTAAGAATCTGCCTGCCAATGCAGGGGACGTGGGTTTGAGCCCTGGTCTGGAAAGATCCCACATGCCGCGGAGCAGCTAAGCCCGCGAGCCACGACTACTGAGCCTGCGTGCCTAGAGCCCGTGCTCCGCAACAAGAGAAGCCACTGCAATGAGAAGCCTGCGCAACGCAATGAAGAGTAGCCCCCGCTCCCCGCAACTAGAGAAAGCCTGCACGGCAATGGAGACCCAACGCAGCCAAAAATAATAAATTTGTAAAAAGATAAAACAGGATGGTAAATCCTATGAATGAGAAGGTTGTGAGAGTCAGAGAAACCCATATTCGAGTCATACTCTGCCACTTCCCACCTGCAGGACTTGATCAAGTCAGCTCTCTCCCTGTGCCTCAGTTTCGTTATCTCTAAAATGGGGATAATGGTAGTTCCCACCTCACTAGGGTGTAGTGAGGACTCAGTGAGCTGATGCATGTGAGGCACCTGGCCCCCACTCCTTTCTATCACATTAGTTCCTCACAGGCAGGGACGTGGTGGGGGCGTGATCACTGTTTGTGGAGAAGCTGTTTCTCCATCCCTGAGTCCCGGGCAGTGGCTGCCTGTTGCTGGTCCAGGGGAGCTGAGAGCCTGGGAGTTGAAATGATCCATCAACAAGCAGGCTTTTTGCCAGAATGGTCCCAAAGACACTCTGCATCAAACTTCAGCTTGATCAGTCTTTTTTATTTCTCTCCTACCTCTGGTCTGTATAATACATTTTTTAGGGAGAGAGGGGGCAGTTTCTAGAGGTCGCCTTTGCCTGGACTAGCCAAGCGTTTACCTCACAAGCAGAGAAACTGAAGCCCATAGCAGGAGGACAGAACCTGCTGGGGTCACGTTTAAAGTTCAGATCCAAACTTTGGCTCATCTGCTTGCTTTTGCTCTTGCAAGGAGGCGGAGGATGGCAAGGTCACCATGGGGCCGGCTCTTTGCAGCCCCTGATTCCCCGTATTTTCCACAGGAGACTCCTTACCACCTTGGTCTGCATGCACCATTCCACAGCTCCCGGAACCAGTTCATTTTCCTTGGAAGCTTTGGAATGGTGACTTCCCAGTGAATGGAGGGAAGATGCCTTCTCTCTTGAGCAGCAGAGCCCTGCTGCCTGAACAGAGGGACCCTGGGACTCAGGATAGGGATGGTGGCAGTGAGTTCCAAGAGGTTTCCCAGGTGTTGTTGGAATAAATACTAACATTTGTCCTGGGCCGGGCCTTTTGTTCCCTTTCCCATTAGACTTGTTGATGGGAAATGAGCTGTAGGAGATGAGAAGGGGTGAGGGTGTGTTTTGCCAGAGATGTGAGCTTCTCAGTTCTGAGTCTGAATATAAAGCCTTTTGAGTTGTGCGCTTGGTTTGAGATTTGCACTAATCCAGTCTTTCTCTCTCTCTCTCTTAAAGTTTTATTCCCTTGACCATTGCTGAAATGGGACATAAATTATTATTAAAATAAGAAACAAAACCCAACAACACTGTTTTTATAGTGGCACAGGTTTATGTTTAGTTAGAAAAATATCCTTTGGAAATTCAGTTTCCCTTACTCCACAGTGGTGCGAGGCGAAGGAAGAAAAAGTGGAGAAATCTGAAAAATCCCCCAATGTCCTGACCTTGAAAAGGAACACAGTGAACTTTCAGAATCTCCATCTATGTCTGTTTGTCTCCTCAACCCCTACCATTAACCAGAGATCCAAGTCTTTTGCTTTAGATCCTGTCAAGCATTAAGTCGGACAAATGCAAAATGGTTAAGAGGTTGTACCGGTTCGGCTGCCTGATTTGCTTTTAATAAAGGAACAGCAGTGTTTTCTCTCTGCGCTGCTGTCAGCTCTAGTGTCAGTCAGGAAACTGGCCTGAGGCATGTTTGGGATTCCAAGAAGTTGTGTGCATAAATAATTCCAAGTGAATATTTTCAATGAAACGAAGTCCATGGGGACTGTGTGGACTCCATGGGGCAGGCATGGGAGGTTAGGGAAGTGTGCTGCGAGCCCTGCCTCTGCCGTTCCCTCACTGTGACCTTGGGGACACCACTCACTGTGACCTTGGACAGACTACTCACTCAGTGTGACCTTGGAGAGGTCACCCACAGTGAACCTGGGGGGGGGTCACCCACTGAAACACTGAGGTGTTCACGTTTTCCCCCTGAGTCCCGGCATCTGTGTGTGAAATGTACTTACAACAGTTCTATTTCTAATCATTTAGCGTGTGGAAACACGCCAATGCAGACATATGTATAAGGATTTTTAAGCAACCACAATGCTTCCCGCAATTGCAAAAAATAGGAAACAGGGCTTCCCTGGTGGCGCAGTGGTTGAGAGTCCGCCTGCCGGTGCAGGGGACGTGGGTTCGTGCCCCGGTCCGGGAGGATTCCACA
>NW_006790426.1:1391599-1395476 GCF_000442215.2 Lipotes vexillifer | reverse complement strand
ACCAAAAAAAAAAAAAAAAAAATAGGAAACAGTTTGGGAGTCCGTCAAGAGGAGAATGGTTGAATACATCACAGTACATTCCTACAACGGGATGCAATGAACTGTTAAAAATGGATGGGGCTGAGATACCAGGGATAATTCTTACAAGTGTAACGTTGTGTAAAAGAAGCCAGACACGGACTTCCCTGGTGGTCCAGTGGTTGAGAATCCACTTTCCAGTGCAGGGGACACGGGTTCAATCCCTGGTCGGGGAACTAAGATCCCACATGCCGCAGGGTAACTAAGCGCGGGTGCTCTGGCGCAACACAGCTAGAGAGAAGCCCCTGCACCGCAACGAAGATACTGAGCGCCACAACTAAGACCGGAGGCAGCCAAATAAATAAATAAATAAATAATTTTTTACAAGGCCAGACACAAAAGAGGTCCAGATCCGTTCATGGAAGCACCAGCCATGCTCATGTGATGGTATTTGGAGGTGGGGCCTTGAAGAGGTGATTAGTATTCAATGAGGTCATGAGGTTAGAGCTCCCATGATGGGATTAGTGCCCTTGAAAGATGAGACCAGAGAGCTTGACCCCCTTCTCTCTCCACCATGTGAATATACAGCGGAGATGTCTGCGCACCAGGGAGAGAGTCCTCACCAGAGCCCACCATGCTGACACCCGCATCTCGGACTGCCAGCCTCCAGAACTGTGGGAAATAAATGTCTGTTGTGTAAGCCGCCAGGCTAGTGTGACGGCAGTCTGAGATGACTAATGCTAAGTCCCTATCGTATAAATTCAAGTATATAAAGTTCAATAACAGGCAAACTGAGCTTTGGCGTTACAAGTCAGGGGAGTGGTTACCAAAAAGAGGCACGAGAGGGCTTTGGGATCTGGTCACATTCTGTGCTTGAACGGACGGTTGGTCCCATGGGTGCCTTTACTCTGTGAAAATTCACTGAGCTGTGTGTTTTAAATCTGTGCTTTATTATGGTGTGTGTTCTATTTCAATAAAACTTACAGCAAGAAAAAAACCTGCCCAACTAAAAATGATTAACAATGAAAGCAAAAGACTCATGAACAATATTGCAGTCATTTCTCTGTTATTGGTATCAAGCCCGGTGCCTGGACTTAACCCTGGTAAGTGTAAATAAATGTAAAATTTGCTACAATAGTAAAAAAATGAACAGGGTAAAACTATGTGTGCTGACCCAGAAGGAGATCCGTGATATATTTTGTTTTTAATAAAAGGTGCTGAGCAATATTTATAGTATCTCATTTAGTAAAAATATAATACAAGCTCTAAGGCCACATACATTTATATGCAGATCTATATATAAATTATATATGGACATTGGAGGTAGGGACCATTAATTTTTTCTTTGTTTGTCTTCCAGTTTTGTTGAGATATAATTGGCATACAGCACTGTTTAAGGTGTACAGAATAATGATTTGGCTTATGTACACCATGAAATGATTATAATCAGCATAGTGAACATACATCATCTCATACAAATACAGAATTAAAGAAAAAAAATTTTTTTTGATGAGAACTCATGGGATGCTTAACACTCTCTTAACAGCTTTCATATTTAACATACAGCAGTGGTAATTGTATTTATCATGTTGTACATTACATCCCTAGTACTTATCACTGGGAGTTCGTATCTTTTGATCACCTTCATCCAGTTCCCCCTCCCCCCTTCCCCTGCCTGTGGTAACCACAAATCTGATCTCTTTCTCTATGAGTTTGCTTGTTTGTTTTTCAGGTATAATTGACTTACAACACTGTGTCAGTTCCTGTTACACAACATAGTGATATTTTTCTCATACATTTCAAAGTGATCACCACCATAAGTCTAGTTAGGATATTACAAAGACATTACTTAGTAATTGACTATGTTCCCCTCACTGTACATTTCATACCGGGACTCGTGTGACTCATTTATTTTGCAGCCGGAAGTTTGTACCTCTTAATCTTCCTCACCTATTTCAACCACCTCTCCTCTGGCAACCACCTGTTTGTTCTCTGTATCTATAACTGTTTCTGTTTTGTTACGTTTGCTCGTTTCTTTTGATTTTTAGATTCTACATATAAGTGGAAGAATACAGTATTTGTCTTTCTCTGTCTGACTTATTTCACTTAGTGTAATACCCTCTAGGTCCACCCATGTTGCCGCAAATGGCAAGATTTTATTCTCTTTTATGGCTGAGTAATATTCCATTGTATATGTTTACCACATCTTCTTTATCCATTCATCTATCAGTGGACACTTAGGTTGCTTCCATACCTTAGCTATTGTATATAATGCTGACATGAACGTAGAGTGCATATATCTTTTCTAATTAATATTTTCATTTTCTTTGGATAAATGCCCAGGAATGGAATTGCTGGATCATATGGTAGTTCTATTTTTAATATTTTGAGCAATCTCCATACCATTTTCCACAGTGGCTGCACCTATTTCCGTTCCTACCAACAGTGCACAAGGGTTTCTTTTTCTCCACCTCCTCGCCAATGCTTGTTATTTATTGTCTTTTTAATAATGGCCATTCTGACAGGTGTGAAGTGATATCTCTTTGTGGTTTTGGTTTGCTTTTCCCTGATGATTAGTGGTGGTGAGCATTTTTTCATGTGTGGGGCGGGTCTATTAATTTTTAACTTTTAATCTTTTGTAGGTTTGATTTTTTTCCACAGCATCAGGGTATATTTCCTTTATAGATAGGTAGATAGATAGATAGATAGATAGATAGATAGATAGATAGATAGTTAGATAGAGAAGGTAAATAAAAGGGGCAAATAAGTGAGGAGTTTGGAGCAGATGATATCTGAAGTCCCCCCCTTCCTGCTCTGGGGTCTGTGATTAAGGCTGAACCCCTCCAGGGGTCCAGGTTTTGAATTGTATGGCCCTAAATCTCCATTTGTGGTTCTCAATTTAGACCCACAAATGTGTTCAGCCTTGTCCATTCCTGTGGCTGTTGTCCTGAAGTTTCTTTGTGGATTCTTTCTCTAAGTCAGGTTTGATGTTTGGAAGCAAGGCGCCATGGACGAGCCTCAGGATGGCTATTCTGGAAGTGATACCCTGTTTGGCACCCCCCACACACACACCTCAGGGAGATGTCCTGGGGTGTCAGGGAGGCAGTCACATGCTCACATCCATAAATAATGGCCCTGTGGAGACACAGAGGATAGAACAGTTGGTTCTGCCCACGGAAATCAGGGTGACTTCCTGGAGGAGGGGGCATCTAAGATGGTCCTTGGAGGATGAGCAGGTGTTTGACAGGCAGAGAGTGGAGGAGGAAAACGTTAGGAATGGAAGGATCTGCATGCACAGAGTCTTGGTGTTGTGACTGAGCTTGGCTCTTGGGGGCATGTAGGAGTGTAGCGTGCCCGAGAACTCAGGACGTGAGTGGGTCAGGGCAAAGTGTGAGGGATAAAGCTGGGAAAGCTCTTGGGAGCCAGATTGAAAATTTGGACTCTATTCTGTGGGTGATATGGAGCCATAGATTTGAAGCAGGAAACTTATTCAGACTGAAGTGTGGCACAAAGGAACTTCCAATCCTTCCCCCTCTTTCCCCCCTTTCTCCCATCCTTCCTTTCGGGGAGAGGGACTCCCATCAGTAGGAGAAAAAGACAGAGTCTTGGTAGATGTTACAAGCGTGGAGCTTATGCTATGGAACGCGGCCGCTACTAGTGACACAAAGGTTTGCTGGCCTTGTGGTGGTTTTATTTGGAGGAATCTAGAGCCGGTGAAGCCATTTACATTCCAGATCCAGAAGATTGCTGAGCCCTTCCCAGAGCACCTGAGACCGCCGGGTGTCCGGGAGGTAGAGGTGCAGGGCTGGGGAGGAGACGGGGGAGAAGCGGCTGAGGTGGGCTGGATGGGCGACTCAGC
>NW_006790426.1:1390595-1391511 GCF_000442215.2 Lipotes vexillifer | reverse complement strand
CAGCAGGAAAAGGGAAGAGCCTTGTGTCGCATTCTCCAGACCCTGAACTACTCAGGGTCGTCTGATCACTCGGTTTCCCTTCTAGGATCTGGCGCTGGACCGGTTACCTCCACCCTTGGGGTCACCGCGGAGCGCCTGCGCATGGTTTAGACGGGCTCCCGGGCTGGCGCTGCAGAGCAGGTGAGTGGAGGCCCAGGCCCCAGGGAGGAGGGGTGGTGGCGGCCAGGATGAGGGAGGTGCGGCCGAGATGGGGCAGGAGAGATGGGCAGGAGGCGTCGGGGGGCGAAGAGAGGCAGGAGATGAGGAAAGCTAGAGGTTTCCAGTGTGTGTGGCCGGGCGGTGGACGTGGGGTGAGGGGGACGGTGGAGCAGTGGGGCCAGAAGAGGCCGAGGAGGGAGTTGGCTGGCCTGGGGAGGAAGGCAATTAGATTAGAGTCGTGGCCGCACGTCTGTCCTTCCTCAGGACTGTGTCTCCAGCTGACGTAAGGTGGGAGCCCAACATCAGGGGGTGGAGGTGAAATCATTTCTGCCACTTTCGGCTTTGCGGGAGGCAGCTGGATGTGTCTGCTGTTACTTAATGGCTCCAGCACCTGCCAAGGTCTCTGCAAGGGTCGGAGCTTGTTACTGATGATGAGTGAAAGGTACCTACCTGATTCCAGCGCCTCACCCTGCTCCCAGCTCCCCGCGTGGCCCGCAGAAGCCACTTCATGTCTGGGGGACCGCAGGGCGAATTGCGAGGCGTATCTGTCATGAAAGAAATCCTGGTCGCTGGCTTGCTTCTCCCTGCCACGTGACCCTGGGCAAGTCCCTTCGCTTCTCTTGGTCTCAGTTTTCCCACGTGTACAGTGGGGAGGTGGGACCAGAGGATTTCTGAGACGCCAACACGTGTTCACCCCCAACAATGACGACCACCCGCC
>NW_006790426.1:1385694-1389618 GCF_000442215.2 Lipotes vexillifer | reverse complement strand
GCTGTTACCCAGCGCTGGCTGGGGCCGTGCAGGGAGGTGCAGGCGGGACCTGGAGCCTTGACGGTGGAAGCCCCTTCTGTGGTCACACGGGCTGGGGGAGGAGCTGTCCTGAGGCCTGGGAAGCTGGCGGCGCCTCACAGGGCAAATTGAATTTGTGTTTGAAAATGTAAGTGACCAAATAGATTGGCCTTTAAAAATTCCAAATTGGTCGTGGAGACAGACGGATTGGATAGGTGGGAAGGAAGGAGGAAGGGAGGGAACTGCTGGCAGCAGCAGCCTTGTGCTATGAGATTAGATTCCGGGACTTCTGCTGGGAACACACCACTCTGTCCTCCTTGCATGCCAGGAGCCAGGGGTGAAAACCTCCCCCAGGTTCTAGCCCAGAGAGCATATGGCAACCAGGCCGCAGAAGCTGGTTCTGGCTGGTAGAATATGAAGCACCCAGGTGGCGTATCTGCTTGGACCTGCTAAAGAGCTCCGTGAGAAATGTCCTTTGGAGCTGTAGCCATGGGACGGATCTCGAGCTGTCACCTGTCTGTGTTCCGACCCCGTGGGGACAGAGCTTTCCTTATTCCCAGCTTTTGGGGAAACATCCTTAGTTGAGCATTTAAGCCTCAGGGTCACAGTGAATTTCCTCCTGCTGTCCTTGTAACGAGGCACTGTGAGACCAGGGTCCTCTGTTTTTCAAAGTGTCATAGTCTAGAAGGTCATACAAACTGATATTTAAAAACTACTAGTAGTCTTCCTTTCCTTTCCTTGTCTTGCTACTGCTCCATAGATGAAACAGACTCATCGGAGAAATCTTCTCAGAGTCCAGAACAATGGGATGATGAAGTTACTGCATAATAATATTGACTGTGTATTCATTCATTCATTCATTCCTTTATTTATTCATTCATTCGTGGAGCACCTGGTATTCGCCAGGCTCTGTTCAGGGTGCTAAGCATGCAGCAGGGAGCAAAACAGACAAAAATCTGTCCTCATGGATCCTATATCCTGATTTTAGGGTGGCGAGACAGATGTTAAAACAGTAAGATAGTTAAAGTGTTGGATAGTAATAGGTGCTGTGAAGAAACGCAAAAGCAGGAAGTTGGACTGGGGAGCTGCAGAGTTGGTGAGGGTGGCGTCAGGGTGTCCAGTTTTTTTTTTTTTTTAAGTACATTTATTTATTTATGGCTGCGTTGGGCCTTCATTGCTGCGCGTGGGCTTTCTCAAGTTGTGGTGAGCAGGGGCTACTCTTCATTGCGGTGCGTGAGCTTCTCGTTGTGGTGGCTTCTCTTGTTGTGGAGCATGGGCTCTAGGCTCGCGGGCTTCAGTAGTTGTGGCTCGCAGGCTCAGTAGTTGTGGCGCACGGGCTTAGTTGCTCCGCGGCATGTGGGATCTTCCCAGACCAGGGCTCGAACCCATTTCCCCTGCCTTGGCAGGCACATTCTTAACTGCTGTGCCACCAGGGAAGCCCCAAGGGGTGTCCAGTTTTAAGTAGCAGGCCAGGGATGGCCTCATTGGGAAAGTGACATGTGAGCCAAGGCATAAAAGAGGTGAGGGAGTGAGTTGTGGGATCTGGAATTCCAGCCAGAGGGCACAGCCAGTGCAAAGGCCCTGAGGTGGGACTGTGCTTGGTGTGGCTTTGGAGCAAGGAGGAGACTGAATAGTGGGGACCAGGGCAGGGACGATGGAGAGGTGCAGGGTGCCCCTCGCAGGCCACGGTAAGGGCTCAGCTTTCAGAACCTGTGAGATGGCAGCCAGGGGCGTGTTGAACAGAGGAGGGCCGTCACGTGACTTGCAGGTATAGAAGGATGCGTCTGAGGGCTGTGTCTAGCAGAGGCTCGGAGAGGTGCAGGGAGGCAAGCAGCAGCAGCAGGACCCCGGGGGGAGGGGGAGGGGCGCAGTGTACACAGTGGGAGCAAGTCGCCACACTGTGACGTGACCCAGACAGTAGATGTGACATGCTGCGTGGGGAGCAGAGGGGAGTTGCAGGCGGGGAGTGGGGATGACAGAGGTCAGGAGTTCAGCTGGAGAGGCTGTTACATTGAGCGGACATGTCCCAGCTGGAGAGGGGCCTGGTGCTCAGAGGAGGGTGCAAAGTTGGAAGTCGGTGGTGGTCAGGGAGCGACATGAGGTCACCCTGGAGTGAGTGCTGACGGACACAAGGTGAGTCCAGGCCCCCAGAGTTAGAGACGGGTTGGGGAGGGGGTCAGGGGGTGGTCGTGTGCGGATGGAGGGCGGCGCTCTGGGGATCCTGTCCGTCCTGGGAGGGAGCAGAGGCGGCAGGCCCGTGGTGGTGGGGAATTGGAGCTGCAGGGCAGTCACAGCGAAGGCCTCAGCTGATTCCCTCAGGGGCTGCGGTCGGGGGGCCCTTCAGAGTTGCCCTGAATTCGGGCAAGCCGGCCTTGCATGGACTGGTCCTTGGACCTGGGCCCCTCCAGAGGGTGGGGCATGCCCTGGGGCCAGGCAGCTCCCTTCTGCCGGGGGCCTTTCCAGAAGGGTCCCCTCTGGGCCTTGAGTGGGGATGCCCCCGGGCTGGGGAGTAAGTCCTGAGGGACCTGGGGTTGCGGCGCAGCGCCCACCACTCCCAGCCACTGGGGGACGTGGCCAGGCCCTTGTAAGACAGTGGCACGCCAGGGTCTGTTACAAGAGTTGGCGAGTTTGGGGTTCCCTGGAGAGTCAAGGTTGGTGGAGCCCAGCAGCTGTGATGCGTCCGACTTCCGGGTTAAGTTTTCCTTTGTGTTCCATAGTTTCTGCAGCTGAATTTTGTAAAGTGAGACAGCCCGGTTCTAGAGACTTGAAGGTGGGGCCTCACTTAGGTCAAGATGGTAAGGGACGGTGAGCAGAGACCTGGAGGAGGTGGAAGGGAGAACCCAGGGGCATCCGGCCAAGGTGCCGAGGGGCAGCACATACAGCGTGGATTAGTGCAACGTGGGTGATCCTCGGGAACTTGCAGGAAGACCGGGGAGGGACACTTGTTGAAATACGGCTCTTCTGTTGTCAGGGAGACAGAGGTTCAGGTTATCATCACTCCGTGAGAAAAGGGAAGGTGGAAGAGTGACCTTCTGAAGGCCAGGGAATTGACAGCACCAGAGTTTCACTTTCTTCCGTGAAAACTTTCCTCTGTGGTTTACTTGTTTGGTTGATTGGGTAGCCAGGCTTACAAGGATGGAGCCATTTTCTAGCCAGGTCAGTGAAAACCACATCATTCTCTCTTACCCCAGATTCTGACAATGACAGGTAGTAATGCATGGAATTGTTGGTAGTCTACATTAGGGCCTTGGTGCCAACAGGTCTTGTTCAAATCCTGCCTCTGCCATACATGAGCTGTGTGACCTTGGGTAAGTCACTCGCCCTCTCTGAGCCCTTGCTTCTTCACCTATAAAGAGAACAATATCTACCTTACATGTTTCTGTCAGGGTTTAGGTGGGAGGACAACTGTGAAAGCATCTCCCTTCATCCTTGGCATTTGGGAGGCTTCAAAAGATCTCAGTCCCTTTTCTGTCACTGCAGTTAGGAGCTCATGATTTGACCCTGAAGGGATGTGCCAATTTCCCTGGCTCCCAGGGAGAGGAGGGTGCTTGGGTGCAGTGTTCCAGGAACCTCCCACGTGGGCAAGTTTCTTATTTGTGTCAAGACCATTCTCTTCCTCTCCGTCCTCGATTCCTGCCATGGGCACCACTGGTCTCCATCCACCCAGCCTGCTGATAAGCCAGGAACAATGTTATCGCAGTTGCCAGGCCCTGTGGGGTAGAATTCCTTTGTTGGGCAGTCTTGGCTCCCTTGGGGGTTCTGGGTGGATTCAGTTTTATTTACATGGGCTGTTGAGAGGGCCTGGGGCAGGACCTGGCTCCTAGTAGATGCTCAGTGAGTATTCACTGGATGGACAAGTGAGTGAGTGGTGAGAGCTCTGTAGATGGTGGGGCAGGACCCACATCT
>NW_006790426.1:1378392-1385675 GCF_000442215.2 Lipotes vexillifer | reverse complement strand
AAAGAGTGAGACTGGATTTGGAACCAGTGCTCACATGTAGCTGTGTGGCAGGGGGACAACGTAGCACCAGGAGTTAGGAGGCTCCGGCCTGGCTCCTTACTGTGTGATCCTGGGCAGGTCACGTCACATCTCTGAGCCTTTTAAAGGTATCTGTCAAGTGGAGGTAATAATAATTTGTAAACTGTAAAGTACTGTATAAACAGAAACCAAGTGTTGGTGAGGATGTGCAGAAACTGGAACCCTTGTGCACTGTTGGTGGGAATGTTACGGTTGCTGTGGAAAATCACATGGCAGTTCCTTAAAGCATTAAGCATAGTATTACCATACAATCCAGCAATTCCACTGCTTGGTATTACCGTACAATGTCTGCTTGTCTTGTCTGCTCCTCTGAATTTTAAGTACCTGGTTATGAATTTGTCTCCCACTTAATACCAGGAGTTCCTCAAGGGCAGGAATTACCTGGTTTACCTCTCAGGGCTGGTCACACAGTAAGCACTTCCTGAACTGTTGAAGGAGCATCTGGTGAACTTCCTGGTGGCTTAAACATGAGACCTACTTGCCAGAAACCTCTGTCTCTCATCCAGACTCGTCTGATGATTTCTTTCATCTTAGAGGATGCAGCCTCTGCTCTTTTTGCTAGAGTCTGGAGAGGATGGAAGTGTGGTGTGTAGGGGAGGCACATTTATATTCACAGTGTCTGTTTCAGAGAACAAAGCACTACCTGATGGAAGCTGTTCAGTGTAATCAACCTGCCACCAGGTAACTGGTTGGTCACCATATTGGGACTCCGTGTTGGTCTCTGCTCCTGGCTGACTGGGCACTCAGCAGTAGCCAGGCCAGCCTTGGTGAATGAAAGCCCATGTTGCTGAGCCCATGCATGACCTGCATCCCTTCCACTGTGACCCACTAGGCAATGGCACAGGTGGCTGCAGAGGGAGCCTGACTGGTCCCCACGGGTGGGTCACACGTCAACTTTAAAGGATGATTGAAATCCTTCTCTGCTGAAGTTACCCTTTGATGAGCATTAACATGAGATACAAATGTTTTCATATTCTTTGCCCATTCAGAGAACTCTATCAGTATACCTGTTTCCCAGACCTCCTTGTCATCAGTGGTCCAGCGATATTCCTTCCAAAGTTCCTGACCATCCAGCAAAACCATTTTCCATAGCCTATAAGTTGGTATAGACTCTTTCTTTTTTTTAATTGGGGTATAGTTGTTTTACAGTGTTGGGTTAGTTTCTACTGTACAGCGAAGTGAAGCGGAGTTCCCTGTGCTATACAACAGGGGTATAGGCTCTTATCTGTGGCCATTTCTTCCTTCAGGCAAAATGCACAACCAGGTGCACTGTTCAGAATTTTCCCCACCAGGAGGATTTCCTTCCACTGTCCTCTGGGGATGCTTCAAAAAGGGACTGTAGTGCTGCAGCATCCACCTTTGAATCTTGAACCCAGTTTACATTGATTCTGAAGTCGTCAACTGTTGGATTCTACTACTGCCCACTTGGTTTTATCGGCAAGCTTCTGCTTTTTAATATTCTTTGGAGAGACCCAACCCAGTGGAAGGATCTGTCACTAGACAGATCTTCTCTCTGATAAGTTGAAATGGTCCCCCATCCTGGATCAGCTCCCAGCATGCCTGCTCGTAGGATGTGCGCCCTGAGACTCACCTCCTCATGACAACCCTGTAAATACTTGCAGGTATTGGCTGAGCCCTACCTCTAGGAATTTCTCTCAGCATCATATTCAGCTGCAGCCAGGCACTGTGATTTGTGGTTTCTCTTCTAAAGCCCTATACTGCCCTAACATGATTCCCACAGCCATGAGGTACCCTCAGGACTCAGAGACCAAACTGTGAGATCAAATAGCCTTTATTTCCAAGAACAAACAAGATTCTCAGACAGCAATAAATGGATAGAGTTAGCTCTTAGACAGTTCTGTTCATTCAACAAATGTCTCATGAGTATTTAACCATGTGTAAGACCTGAAGGGTGTGATGATGGATCCCATCCATGGACTACTGTGGACCGGTTCAGGAAGAAAAGCTCGAAGCGCCCCCTTCTTGATATCAATAGCACGGATACAGAACGAATGTACAATGTCTGGAACGCAGTTGATGCTTCTCTTCCCCTCCCCGAAGCCCCTCTGATACTAGCAGGAAGTGGGAACCAGTGTTAGCTTCATGCTAGCCTGGAGCCTAGAATTAATGATGCTTGTTTCTCCTGACATCTGAATACTAGGTGGTGATGGTTACATTGTTTGGCCCGAGCCACTCACGCATGCCATTGTAGTTGCAGACAGCATTCCTGTCTTGATGCCTAAGCAAGATTAGAAAGGTCTAGCAGTTGGTTTGTTCATTTTCCATGTATTTTAAGAGACATTTATTAACCTGTTACTATGTGATCTAACTAGTGTGCAGCAAGGGACTTTTCACTGCCTTTGATCAACACTCCCTGGTTCCTAAGATACAGCTCATGGTTGTCTGCATTTCTGCAGCCTCAAGGCTTCTGGACCCCTTAGTACGCAGCTCTGTTTAACATTCGGTGCTTCTATTTGCCATTTAATAATTTCCTATGATTGTTTCTTTCAAATGCTGAGGAGGGTTTTGGGCACGCATATGTTGTTTCTTAAAAAGTACTTAACATGTAATAGTGGTATATTGTTTTAGTTAAGCCACAGGTAGTTTGTCTGTCTATCCATGTATGTATCTATATATCTATCTATCATCTACCGTGTTTAGGCTCAAATATACATACACACAGACACAGACACAGACGTAGACACACACACATATTATGTTTAGAGTAAAATACACACCCAGGCATACACATCCATGGTAATCCTGTTACCCTGGGGACAGTTCTAGAAGGGCTTCAAATCATTGCTTAATGCCTAAAGGTATTAAAGTCTGTATTAGGATCTCGGTCTTTGTCATGAACATGCAGTAATGAAACTTATATAACTCTCAAGTTTAAGGAATTTAGTGCTCCGATCAACCATAAAAACCTATTTGTGGGCGTTGAAGCATCTGACTGTATTTAAGAGGCGTTTGTCAAACTATTACTACTGCTTTCACGGTTGTCAACAGCATTCTGTTGAGCGCGGGTGGTGAATGAGGGTGAGCGCAGCAGAGGGAGACTGAGGGCACTTTGTGGTCGCCTTGGAGCCCTCTCTGTGCCCAGCGCGGCCACTGAAGCCAGGCCATGCACACGTCAGTCACAGCACTCCCCAGGTGAAGGCGACAGCCAGTCTTCACTCTGGGCGTTGTGACACATCCCATGGGCATTGCTGGGCTGGGCAGGCAGGGCATAGGGTACATGCTTTGCCCTACAGAGCGAGGCTGTCCTGGCTAGAGAACTCCAGGCCCGGCTGTGAACGTCATTGCCAAGGATGCGGTGCAGGTGGTGCCAGCTCAGGACCCTCTGCCTCCACCAGCAGGTGACCCAGGTCCAGGTGTTCATGGTTTAGACTCCTCTAGAGGAGAGGGGTGATCCTGTGTCGTCTTGCAAGGGTCGGGGTTGCAGGTGTTTCGAGCCCTGATGCAGGAGGCTCAGGAAGAGGCCTTTAGAAACCCACAGATGTCTCCCAGAGAGCTGGGCTGGTGTGGTGACATCAGCGGCCCACGCAGCCTGGGTTGGGAGCCGGCTCTGCCCATGCTGTGCTGAGCAGCTTTGGAGCATCACCTCTTCATCCTGGCCTCGACTCTCCCCCATCGAGCCCAGGAGGTTGACACTCACGACTTGAGAGCTCCCACCTGCATCTCCCCTTGCCGTTGGGGAGGTAACCTTCTTGCGGTTATTCCATTTTACATCATTCTCTACCCCGCTCCCCCAGCCCGCCTGCCCAGCGCTCAGGAACCTGCCTCCCTATAGACGAGCCAGGTGGCACAGGGGTCGAGAGCTCTGACCTGAGAGTCAAGCAGACAAGAGTCTGAATCCCAGCTCAGGAAGATGGGTCCCATGAAAGTGCCCATCTCTCAGGGCTGCGTGAGGATGCAGGTGATCAGGAGCGCCAGCCGAGCTCGGCAAGTAGAGGGTCTTGTGAGGAGGAGCCCCAAGAACCCTTAGACGGGGGCCAGAGCAGCCACTCTGATGGACTCGGTGCTTGCCCACAGATGTTTCCCTCTGTTGTATTCAGATCAGGTAACAATGGGCCTGCTGTTCTGGGAGGGGCCTGGGGTGGTCCCTCAGATCCCAGCAGCCTGAGCCCACTGGGAGGGCAGACGCTTCCCTGGCTGGACGTCTCGACGATGGACAGGGATCTCAGTGACGGTGACAGTAAGTATAGCCTGTCAGGGCGAGGGGCGCCCGCCTCCGTGGGTCGCTGAGCTGAAATCTCCCCGCTGCCCTCAGCGCTGTCTTGGTTCTGCGTCTGTGCTGCTAGAGCATCCCTTCCTTCCTTCCTTCCTTTCACACGTAAAGCCCATTTGCAGCCTGCAGGCTGTTCTTCCATTAGGTGCCTCGGGGCAGTGGAGAAGGAAGGTAGAAAACCAAGGTGAGGACTTTCCTCCCTAACCACGTAACACTGTCCAAATCTTAGATTCTCTATCCTTCCTTTCTCTGACTGATAGTCACCCCTCCCCCGCTCAAGCCAAACGTGAGCCTGGATATCAGGATTCTTATTTCAGTCAGAGTTGCATCAGTTCTTAGATGAGGTTAATTTTTTTTTTTTTTTTTTGCGGTACGCGGGCCTCTCACTGCTGTGGCCTCTCCCGTTGCGGAGCACAGGCTCCGGACGCGCAGGCTCAGCGGCCATGGCTCACGGGCCCAGCCGCTCCGCGGCATGTGGGATCCTCCCGGACCGGGGCACGAACCCGCGTCCGCTGCATCGGCAGGCGGACTCTCAACCACTGCGCCACCAGGGAAGCCCAGATGAGGTTAATTTTAAAGCAATGTCAGTGAAAGGTCTTTACGCACTATCTCCCTCTAGCAAAAAGCTCACTTGTTCATTACTGCTCAGGAAACGTAGTCCACGTGACCCCATCTTGTCATTAGTGGGACAGAAATACAATGGAATCTAAGAACTAATTAAAGAGATGAAGAAGGAAGTGGTATTTTAAGAAGAAATGTGCTGTGTTTTAAAACAAGAAAGTTGGATAGTGAGTTTGGAATGGACACCGTGGGGAGTATCAGGTTGGGAATTGGCAGGCTAGAGCTCAAGTCCTAGCCCTGCTGTGAGTTGGCTCTGTGATCTTGGTCAAGTCACTTAACCTCTCTGAGCTTCAGTTTCCCCATCTGTAAAAGGAGATTGGTCAGGAGTTCTTAATTTGAGGACCATGAAGGTGAAGGCAAAATACTGTACGTATGGGCTTTGTGTGGGGGGGGGGGGGGGGAGCTTTCACTTGAATCCCAGAGCGGCCCGTGCGTGACACTAGTACATTTTCAGAGTTACCGAACTTGGTGACTTTGAAGGGCCTTTGCAGGCCCAACCCTCTTTCCTGCCTTTAATGTTGGTGTCTCCGAGCTTTAAGCTTCAGAGCTGCAGTGGGATATAAAATGAACCCATGCTAATCTGAGAGAGCTCAGTTTAAATTTTGTTGGAGTCCTTTTTCATACTGAAGTGAGAGACTGTACCTAGATATTTTAGCATGTATTTGAGGAGGACCGACTCTGATCTCTGATATATTGGAAATTGTGTATCCACAGTCTTATTCTAATAAGCTTCTACTAACTGTCGAATGCAGTCTTTCCTCTTAAAAAATACTGCTCATTAGCATTCTTTCAGTTTATTCTTGCAGTTTGTTGTAGTAGACATGGGCTATGTCAGATCTGGATTCAAATCCAAGCTCTGCCTCCTAATTGCCCGGTGACTTCGCCTAAGTCACTTGACCTCTCTGAGCTTTATTTATCCCAATAAAAATAGAGATGGTGTCATCTTGCAGAACTGGTAAAAGATTAATTGGATGTAAAGTGCCTAATATATCACTCAGCCCAGAGTAGGCATGGAGTAAATGTTGACTCTAGAGAATTATCAGATTATGTCCCCGAGAGCTTTAAAATTAAACTGCTATTAATGGAAAATATTACCACCCTGGTGTTTCTGTTTTGGCATCAAGCTTTTTGGTAAGCAAGGTAAGATGAAGGGGAACTCTTTTTAGTTCCCTTAAAATTCTAAAAACTCTGATTCTGCCGTAGGGTCACCCTATGTGCTGGTTTCCAACATAATCAAACCTCAGGCCAGCATTTAGGGTCTACTGCAAGGTGTGAGATTGTCCAGAAAGTTTTTAGAAACAAGATTGATGAAATCTGAAACTAGGTAAAGTTTTCTCCTGGTTTCAGAAAGGGAGCCTGCTATGGGACTTCTGTAATTTATTTATTTGTTTGTAAAGCTTTTTCTTTCTTTTTTTTAAAAATAAATTAATTTTATTTATTGTTTATTTTTGACTGCGTTGGGTCTTCGTTGCTGTGTGCAGACTTTCTCTAGTTGCAGTGAGCAGGGGATACTCTTCATCGTGGTGCGTGGGCTTCTCATTGCGGTGGCCTCTGTTGCAGAGCTCGGGCTCTAGGCTCACAGGCTTCCGTAGTTATGGCGTATGGGCTTCAGTAGTTGTGGTGCATGGGCTTCAGTAGTTGTGGCACAAAGGGTCGGTAGTTGTGGCTCACGGGCTCTAGAGCACAGGCTCAGTAGTTGTGGCGCACGGGCTTAGTTGCTCCATGGCATGTGGGATCTTCCCGGACCAGGGCTCAAACCCGTGCCCCCTGCATTGGCAGGTGGATTCTTAACCACTGTGCCGCCAGGGAAGCTCGAGTTCTGTAATTTAAATGTCCCTTCTTAGGTGAGAGATGGCTGTCCACTTTAGCCAGTTGAGTTACCCTTCCCAGTCACTAAAGTGTTGTCCCCTTAGTTTTTGAGTCTACACTGTGGGGAAGCTTCAGAGAGAGAATATCTTCCTCCAGTGACATAATTTGGCACCAAAGTCGGCATGGATAGGGACATTCTGGGTGTTGCATCCACTTGAAAGTCACTTTCAGCACCAGCTCTGTCGGATTTCAGTGCTTTAACAATGATTAATCAGGGGCAGGAGACGTGCACTCCTTTGATCACCTGAAATCAAGGGAATGGCATTTTAAAAAGAGAAATATAGGGCTTCCCTGGTGGCGCAGTGGTTGAGAGTCCGCCTGCCGATGCAGGGGACATGGGCTCGTGCCCCGGTCTGGGAAGATCCCACATGCCGCGGAGCGGCTGGTCCCGTGAGCCGTGGCCGCTGAGCCAGCGCGTCTGGAGCCTGTGCTCCACAACGGGAGAGGCCACAACAGTGAGAGGCCCACGTACAGCAAAAAAAAA
>NW_006790426.1:1353717-1378319 GCF_000442215.2 Lipotes vexillifer | reverse complement strand
AAAAAAAAAAAAAAAAAAAAAAAAAAAAAAAAAAAAAAAGGGAAAGTTAAGGGGGTTATCTACGAATTGTGCCTTTCTCCACCAGAAAAATTCCTTCCTATACAAAAGAAAACTAGCTGGCCTCTGGTGAGCAGAAACACGACCTGGGTGGCACTTTGCAAAGGTCTCTCGGCAACCACTTGGGGCTTGGAGTCAGGCTCTGAGTTCTAAGTACTGTTTCTGTCTCTGCTATGAGCCTGCGAGCTTGCTGTCTCAAATCACATCTCTGAGCCTCATCTCGTCCTTCTACTAAATGGGGAAAATAGTGGTTGTCATGAGGTGCAAGAGAGATCATGGAGCATCCCTCACCGAGGCAGTGCGTGAATTAGGGAGCAGTGGTCCAGCTGGACGGCCACCCTGGAGCTCAGCCCAACACTGTGGAAACGGTGACGCGGCTGGTGGCCCCCATCGGAGCACCCCACGCTGGGCGCCACACAATGTCCCGTGACGTCCGCATTCCTGTTGTGCCCGCTGAGATCTGCCCAGGAAATGACGTGTCTGCCCGTGCTTCAGCCTGGAGGCCTTTATTTTCATCCACAACATAATGGGGAGGTTAATTTAGCTCTGATGAGTTGCCAGAGGTCATTGTGGCTCCCAGTTGATGGATGGAGCTCTGAGTGCCCCACCTCTCATTCTTCCCGTCTTCCTGCCCTGTTGTTTGGTTTCCAGCAGGACAGAGCAGCCACGTGGCGTCTTGTTGTCCAGGGGAGTACTGATGCCCCAGCGGAGACAAGACTTCCGGGCAGGCGGGGGCCCTCCCAGGGGAGGGGGCTGTGATGGCCTTGCCTTTCTTTCCACGCTTGACATTTTCACTCTTGTGCGCTGGCTTAAAGGAGCACCGGGAAAGAGGAAGACCCGCCCTCCTCGGTCCAAGGCACTGCCCGAACATTTATAACATGCCAGGCTCGGGGCTGAGAGCTGTATACACATTGTCTCGTTAGGTGGGCCCTAGTACCACCCGCTCTCTTTCCCAGCTGGGGCAGTTGAGTGTTGGGAGGATGAGTGTCTGGCACAGTGCCATGTGTTACCTGGCTCAGACGGCAGCATATCAGAGCCCGGGTTCCTAAGCACAATGCCCAGGTATTCTGAGTGCAGTCACCCACATCCCCACCCTGGCTACAGTCCAACCCTGCCCCTCACCTTTAATTCTTTTAACTGCGCTCACAGACACTGCATGGACCCTGCCCCAGACAGGTTCAAATTCCAGCCGCCACCTTCCGGATACCCTTCAGAGCGCCCCCGCACAGGTGGGTGTCAGGTCAGGGTGGGCAAAATACGCCTCATGGACCAAAGCTGACCCACCGCCTGTTTTGTAGTTTAATTGGAACCAGCCACACTTATTCAGTTGTCTGTTGTCTATAGCTGCTTTCAGGGCACTACGGCCGAGGTGAGTAACTAAGACAGACTGTACAGCCCATAGTCTGAACTATTTACCACCTGGCTATTTGTAGAAAATGTTTGCTGATCCCTGGGTCCCTGGTGGCTGGAGTAGCAGAGAATGCTAATAAACTTGTTAGAAGCGAAACAATATTGAGAACCAAGGTTCGAAGAATAATTCCAGGGGAAGCCTCATCCTGGGGATTTCAGGACACATTGGCAGGCGTTTGCAGCTTTGGGATGATGTCACTTTACATCGCACTCGCATGCGTCGCAGGCCTCTCACCTGCTTCTTGGCAGAGTCATTTGCTTACAAAGATAAGCTTTCCTGCTAAGAAAGGTACTCTCTATATCCACAAACGTTCTTGTATTTCAGCTTCCTTTGGAAGTTTCCTGCAAGGAGACAGAACCTTAGAGATGCATATGTAGTGCTTATTATCAGAGGACAAGGGCACCCCTAATGGGGGAGGGGTGGTAGAGCAGGGCTGTTTATTTGTTTTAATGACACCGCCTCCTCCCTCACTGTTCTCGGCCACGAATGCCAGAATCTCAGGCTTCTTTCACCATCCAACGCCTTGTCTCTACTTCCAGATAACCTAAGCTGTGTCGGTTCTGAACAAGATCTGCTTATTTTTCTGGCCTCTGCTTTTATTACACTCTAAGGAACAGGACATAATATCTTTATTTTTTGTAGTGATAAAGGGCTATAGGTTTTAGAGAGCTGCAGAAAAGAGGAGGATCTCGGAGACGAGGTCGATCAGCTGGAAGTTTGACCCAAGTGGCCTTCAGTGACTTAATGCAGAGAGAATCCCCTTCCACTGACCGTTTATCAGCTCGCCCTTTAAAGTCAACTTCCTATGGTCAACTGGCCACTAGAAAGACACAGTTGAGGGATCCTTGTCCCCCAGCCTGGGGACTTCACGGAGCAGGTTTGACAGGTGGCCCACTGGGCTGGAACTGGAGCAAGGAGCCTCTGGCCTGCTCTAAGTCCAGCGCTGGGCACCCTAGGAGTACCGGAGTAATCTCTCTGAGGCTCAGACTCCTCGTGTCAAGTGGAGTTAGACGCCCTGCCTTCCACACCTCTAGGTGGGATGGTGGGGTGAGGCACCAGGTGTGGGAGGTGCTTCGTGAGTAGTCCTGAGTTTCCAGGAGCCAGTTCTAGTAGTATATGCTTTCCTACTTGGAGTCTCAGTCCCTACGTATAGATGTCACAGCCTCACAGATCAAGACGAGGTTTTAAAAACAGTCGTATAATCAGTGCTTCTTCCGTAGGGTTTGCCTTGTAAAAAGTACTTGGAAAAGAATATACCAGCTTTGGAGAGAGAAGAACCTTGGTTTGGATCCAACTCTACCACTCACTGGCTGGGCGATCTTGGGCGAGTCACAGCGGTAGAATGTGGTTGTGCTGGTGTGTCAGTTTGGGTCATCCGAGAAGCAGACACCAAGATGGCCTGAGACATGCCAGACGTCCCTTGGAGACCTGTGAAGGGAAAGGGGGAGAAGGGGCAGGCGTAGGCAGGGACCGTCTTTGGACCACAGTGTAGGTCAGACACCTGTGAGAGGAGAGAGGGCGGCAGGGGAGCCCGAGACCCTGCTGTGGCTCCAAGAAAGTCTTGTGTGGGTCTGTGGGGAGTCTCAGAGTAAAGACTGCCCGATGGAGGAAGCTGCATGACCTACTGTCCCACATCCCAGTGCCTTAAAACAACAACCACTTTAATATAAATCATGATTTTATGGGTCAGAAATTTCAACAGGGCTCAGGTGGGTGCTCCGTGTGTAACTGATTAGGGTCTGTGTTGGTTCAAGCTTCTGTAACAAAAATACTGTAGACTGGGTTGGCTTAAACAACAAGCATTTATTTCTTACAGTTCTGGAGGCTGGGAAATCCAAGGTCAAGGCGTCAGCAGACCCGGCATCTGGTGAGGGCCCGCTTCTGGCTTGTAGACAGCCGCCTTCTCACTGGGTGCTCACATAGTAGAGAGGGCGAGAGAGCCCTAGCCTCTTTCTCTTCTTATAAGGACCTTGATCCTATCATGGGCTCCATCCTTAAGACCTCATTTAAACCTAATCCTCTCCCAAGGGCTTCGCTGGTGGTGCAGGGGTTAAGAATCCGCCTGCCATTGCAGGGGACACGGGTTCGAGCCCTGATCCGGGAAGATCTCATATGCCACGGAGCAACTAAGCCCGTGCGCCACAACTACTGAGCCTGCACTCTAGAGCCCGCGAGCCACAACCTCTGAGCCTGCGTGCCACAACTGCTGAAGCCCACGCACCTAGAGCCCGTGCTCCGCAACAAGAGGAGCCGCCGCAATGAGAAGCCCGCGCACCGCAACAAAGAGTAGCCCCCGCTCGCCACAACTAGAGAAAGCCCAAGTGCAGCAACGAAGACCCAACACAGCCAGAAACAAACAAATAAATAAATACATATATTTTTTTAATGTGTTAAAAAAAAACAACCCCAAATCCCAGCTCTACTGGGGCTGTGGGTTTCAACATATGAATTTGGGGGATGCAGACATGCAGTCCATGAAAGGGTCCCTCAGTGTATTCAGCAGGCAGCTGCTCTGGACTGGAGGGTCCAGGATGGCTTTGCTCATATTCCTGGTGGCTTGGCAGGGTGGCTGGAAGGCCAGGCTCCACTGGGCCCCTCCCCGCGTAGTCTCAGGGTATTTGCTCATGGCCTCTCCAGTGGGATAGTCTAATGTCTTACCTGGTAGCTCAGGCATCAAGAGGGACGGCTTCAGGAGGCCAGAAGTAGGAGCTGCGGTGTCTTCTCTGCTTGCTGCGTTCACTTGGTGAAGCGGTCACAAGCCTGCCCAGGTTCGAGGGGAGGAAACGGAGACCTGTCTGTTGATGAGAGGAGCAGCAAAGAAGTGTGCCCATCTGTTATTCAGTGTCTGTCTCCTAGGGCTGGGGAATATGATACTGTTTATAAAGCACCTGTCCCGCTGACTGGCACAGAGTAGGTGCCCAGCAGATAGGAGCTGCCCTTCCGAATGTTTGTCTCATCATTATTATTACTGCTGCTACTGTCATACCCCCAACCCCATTGCTGGCCACCCTACAAATATGTTGTGTGTCGTGAGGGGGCCGGAGTGAGACTGACTGAAACCGTGAGCCTCTTTACGGTGCACCTGCCCTCACCTGTCAGATAGCTGACAGGAGTCGCCTTCGACCCCCTCCTCCCCGAGGCTCGGCACTGCCCGTTCTTCCCCAGGTGTGATGGACCTCAGCTTCGAGGCCGAGAGTCCTCTGGCGCCCCCGGCTGAACTCCTGGAGAGGCTGCCCAGCTGTGACTGGCTTCTTCAAGGGGACAGTGAGTCTGTGTCCCTGGGGGCTTGGGTCCCGCAGCCTCTTCCCGGGGCTTATGCTATTGTGGGGGCACCTCTGGAACAGGCCGGGCTGGGAGAGCTCCCCTGTCCCCTGGGGGCCCTGGGAAGCCCCTTGTCGCTATTGGGAGGGAATGGGAGGACGGGGCATAGGCCCTGTGTCCGTGGACATTCCGTGACCACGTCCATCTCCACCTAGACCAGGATGCTGCCGGTCTTGGAACCCTCATTCTTCGTCTGTCCTTTCTCACATTCGGCCCATCTTTTCTCCTTTTGTCCCACAAATACCTGTGCCTTGGAGCCGGGCTGTCGAGCCCTGACTCCCGCCCATATAAGATGATAAAACCAGTAACTTTTTCATAGGATTGTAAGAATTGAAGGAGATAATATATGTAAATACTGTAGCCTAGTGCTCATAGATGTTAGCTGTGGTTATTAATAGGATCATTAGTCCTATTAACAAAGATAATGGGAAACAGGATAAGAACATTTATTAATTTCAACAAGGTTTAATTGGGATTGTTCTTATCAATTTGTCATTTTATCCTGGAGAAGTCTCCCAAAGATTTGAGCTCCACCCCCCCACCCCCCACCCCCGTCTCCTCCAGGATGCCAGGTATTCTTCCCACCTTCGGAGGCCCCGGGGAGGCCCCAGGAACAAAGGTGCTGGTCTTCGTTTCTGGAACACAGGTGAGCCCTGGCAGCCCCCACGGAGCCATTGTGCAGGATCACGCGAGATGATCCTCAGGTCACCTTTGTCCCCCGACAGCCCTCCTCGGGGATCTCAGGGGCCACAGATTTCACCCCAGACAGTGCATCAGGACTCCAGACCCAGCGGATCAGGGTCTCCAGGGATGGAGCCTGGGAGTGTGTATTTTTCCAAGCCCTTCAGGTTGTTTGGCTACCAAGCCAGGGCTGAAAACTCTAGTCTAGATCAGGGGTTGCAAACTACGCCCCCCGGGCCAGATCCAGCTCACTGCCTCTTTCTGTCTATCAGGTTTTATTGGCACACGGCCATGTGTTTTTGTTTCCTTACTGTCTGTGGCTGCTTTTACACCGTGACAGAGGAGCTGAGTGGTGACACAGAGGCCACGTGGCCCACAAAGCCTAAAGTATTTCCTATCTCGCCCTTTACCGAAAGTCCGCTTGCTTGGAGGGCTCGGGGCAGAGCTCGGGCTGTCCGGCCAGCTTTGTGCGGACAGGAGGAGGAGCCGTGCCCGTTCTGGGTCCAGGGTGGCCGCGCCCTGCCGTCGACGGTGCCTTCCTGGTGCTCTGGCCCCGCCTCCCTTCTCCTCGCGGGCCGCCCGCCCTGCGAGCCTGCAGACGCCCCTTCTTCCGTGGAGTCGTCCCGGCCACTGCTGCGCCCGCGCCCTCCGTGCGCTGTGCACTGTCTGTGGGCACACGGGCCCCTCTGCGCTGGGCCGGGGGTGTCGGCGGCACGGCGTGCGTTGGTGAGGGCTTACATTTGGAGGCAGGCTGCGGCGGGGAAGACTGTGAAGATGGGGGGCAGGGCGGAGGAAGGGGCCTCTGCTCATGGCAGTGGCGGGAGGGCCTTGCCGAGGGGGGGACAGGGCGGTTGGGCCTCAGGGGAGTCTTCCAGGAGGGAGAGGTGCCCCGAGAGGGGGCCGACGAAGCGTCCTTCGTAGTCTGCCCTCCCAGCCTGCACCGCTGCTGTGCAGTGGGCTCACGGCGGGTCTCTGTGGGCGCCACTGTCAGAAGGTTCTCGGCTGGGGTCTTCCCCTGAGCGTTACTCACAACTCCTCTGGCTGAAGTCAAGGTGCCAGAGGGCAGGAACCTCGTCCAGTTCTAGCTCTGCCTCCTTCTAGCCGTGTGACATCTTCTCTGGACCTCAGTTTTCCTTTTCTGTAAAGTGGCATAATTCATCTTCCAGTTTTTGTTTCTGTTTTTGGTTTTTCATTTGAGTTCTAAGCCCCCATCAGCCCTTCTCCGCAGCTCCAGACCTCAGTTAAACTGGTTCTGATATCCTCTAGAAGGACCTGCCACTTTCCCACTGGGCATCTGTTCACACAGTTCCTGATGCCGGAGATGCCCTCACCAGCTGGAAGCCCGAGGGCTCTACCACTGCTGTGGACACGGCCGGGGGACCCCTGTCTCCGGGCCTTAGTTTCCATCTGCACAGTGAGGGGGCTGGCTGGCCTGGATGAGCCCGCAGGCTCTCCCCAGACCCACCACCCCGCTGCTCGGTCCCCACCAGAGTCCCCGTGGTGACAGAGGAGGTGGCCCGGGAAGCCCTCCTCAGCTTCGTGGACTCCAAGTGCTGCTACGGCAGTGCGGCCGCCGGTGACCTCGTCATCCTGGAGCTGAAGCAGCAGGTCCTGCGCAGGGTGAGGGCTGGCCGGAGGGCGCCTGGCGAGGCCGGGGAGAAAGGAGTCTTGGGGAACGGTGTGTGTGAATAGCGGTGACATTGTAGTGAGTTATAATACAAGGAATCATGGTTGTCAATCACCAGAGGACAGCTCGAATGCCCTAAGCGTCATGGATAGCGCATTTACCTATATGTCTTACCGAATCCTCATAGCTACCCTGCATGGTAGGTATCATCGTCACCAGTTAGGAGGAACTGGACATTTAGAGAGGTGGAGTTACTTGCCCCCAAACATGCAGCTAGAAGTGACCGAGCTGGGATTCAAACACAGGTTTGCTGGCACCAAAGCCCTGTTTTAAAGACACAGCTTACCTGCTTCTTGGAGGGGTGGGCTAGAAAGGGCCGTCTCCTCCCCTGATCCCAGCTTCCTCTGCCTCCCCCAAGTTTCATCTGTGCCAGGGGTATTTATTCATCACCCCCAAGCCTGAGGCTCCAGGGAGGTCCTGTGCTTGGTACCAAGACCACACAAGGTGACCCCACCTTTGTCACCTTCTGCCTTGACAGGGACAAGTTTAAGTTCACGTTTCCTAGTGTCACTGGCATAGCCGTCCCCTGGAGGGCACACAGTCACAGAAAGCAGCCTCGCAGGGAGTGGTCAGAGCAGGTATTTGAGGTACGAGGTCTCTGTGTAGCTGTGTGACCTTGGGAAAGTCACCTGACTTCTTTGAGCATCCCTTTCCTCACATGGAAAAGGAGGAGCCAGGCGATGTCCGAGATCCCGTGGATGAGGATCAAGAAGGAGGATCTCGACCTCAGGCAGATACATTCCCCCGGGGGTGCTCGGAGTGGCTGATTCCAGCAGCCTCCATCTGTCAGAGGGCAATTTTTGCTTCAAAACTTGCCTCATAGACCATTTCTGTGTATAAAGAAATTATACACATCATACTGAAGGTGCCCTGTGGTGTGTCTGTCAGGGGAGATTTCCTGGGGCTGAATGACTCCCTGCAGATATGTCCCAGGGCATCTGCGACACGAGTCCTCGCTGCTGCCAGCCTGTTCTGAGCAGCCCTCGGGCGCTGTCTGTGCTTGGGAACTTCTGTTCTCCCTGCTGGGCCCAGGGCTGGGGAGCTTCGTCCTTTCGCATGAGGCTCTGTCTTCCTAAGGGCACGAGTGTGAGCACACTGTTTTTCCTTTGTAGTATCGACTAGAAACCTTCAGTGAATCCAGGATAAGTGAATGGACTTTTCAGCCCTTTACCAGTAAGTGAGTTGTCTGAAATCAGTTTAATTCGGAGCGAATATGGCAGGGGTTGGTGGAGAATGTCAGGACTAGGCTTAGCCACCAACCCCGAGGAAGATGCTCTGCTGCTCGGAGCCTCAGTTTCCCATCCCCCATAAAAAGAGAGGGTGGCCTTTCCTCCTGGAGACCTTCCAGGGCTGATGTTAGCAGATGCTTCCTGTCCGGGAAGTGGCTCGCAGGAGGTCCTGCAAAAGTCTAGTGTTTGCGTTTGGCCACAGGCTGGTGCTGCCACACGGGGCCAGACTGCAAAGGCAGCCACTGTGCTCGGGCGTCTACCTGCCTCCTGGGCCACCCCCAGCGCCTCCCCGAGTCTCTAGATCCCCACCCCATTCAGTGTGCTATGCCACCTCTGCTGGACCCCCTAGAGGCTTAAGGCTCTCTTTGTGGGAAGCTCTGTACCCTACCTGTTTTCTGGTTCCTCCCTCGAGACTTAGCTCAAGGGTCCCCTCTTTTAGGAAGCCTTTGAGATTTCTTCCCTGCTGTCCCCTCCCCAGCAGAATGAGTCAGTCTTCTGAGTTTTCAGAGCGCCTTATGCGGCTCTTGTGCAAAGCACTTACCATGTCATATTCTGTTGTGTTGTGATGTAGTCTCTCTCCTTGAACGGAGGAGGAGAAAGAAGATGGTGGGGATGGTGACGGTAGTGATGACAATCCTGGTTTACTGATCCCTCGGCATGTACCAGCCCTGGGCTAAGCTTTGGTATGCCTTCTGCTGTTCAGCTTTACTACCGTTCTCCATGGTAGGTGCCACCATTATCCCTGGTTAGAGAGGACGGGACTGCAGGGCAGAGAGGTATGTATAGGTGGAGGAGCTGGTGTCGAGTTCCGCAGCCCGGAAGTACAAGAAGCAGGAGTCAGCCGGGTCTGTTCAACTCGCGACGCTTGGCTGCTTAACCACAGGCTCTAAGGGGACCCTTACCTACCGGTCCCTCGGCCCCAGGTTCTAGCTTAACGCCTGGCACCAGGTGAAGGCTCCGTACTATTTGGTGAATAAATGAAGGCTGGTCCTTGCAGCCGTTTGCTGCTCTTTGAACAGCCCCTTTCTCTGTCAGACCACTCCGTGGATGGGCCACAAAGAGGGACCTCCCCCAGGCTTTGGGACATCAAGGTCCAGGTTCCCCCGATGTTTCAGGAAGATACCAGGAAGTTCCAAGTCCCTCACTCATCATTGGTCAAGGTAATGTGTTCATTGGAGTCTCTGCCCTTCTTTCGGAGCTGGTTTTCCGGGCATTGTAGTTTCTTCAAACTTTATCCTTTTAAAAAGGAAACCCAAAATCCGGGCTGGTGGTTTATTCCTTGCCCATCAAATCAGCAGAATTCTAAGAAAACCCAGCGTATGGGATGTAGTCCCATACGAAATTCCGCGCAAATTTAGGGAGCGTTCACACAGCAACAGGATGGTACGAAATTGTCACCAGCTTTACATAGTGAGCATGCATATTCCTAGACCATCTGAGGGTTTTTGTCTTTTTTATTTTTTTTGACTTGTTGGGAAACAGCTGAATGAAACATATAAAATAAAATCAAAGGCATCACTGGGATTTTTTTTTTATGGAAGTCATTAGGGGAGTAGAATTTGACATCCACGCTGTTTTACAGAAATATAATCAGGACAGGTAGTGAGGGTAACCTAATGTGTTACAGAACCACGGCCGAGATGTTTTATGTTATGTGCTCATCTAATTAACTGCCTTGTTTCCACTTTAGAATTTGATTCAAGCGTGTCATTTTACCCTCTGAGTTTTCATAGCATCATAAGACGAAGAGGACTTTGAGAGATCAAGAAAGTGTTTCATTCTGTTCTCCAGGGTGGAAAAGCTCTTTTGATTCAGCCATTGAATTCCAGTAGCTAGCTTGCTGCCTTTTGCAAAAACACCCTCTGTTTTTTTTATGGCTTCTATTCCCAAAGACCACTTTAGCCACCTAATGGGCAAAGGATACTGGCTTTTGTGGTTTAGCCTGGGAGTGTGAGTTAGGACATGGGAGTCGGAGACCTGGTCTCCCCGTCTTAGCATCCAGGACCGACTGGGCTGAGGTTCCGAGGAGATGGTAGTGGGATCTCCTTGGCTTGATGTTCAAGGCCCTTTGGAAGCCTAGTCACAAATGGTCATCTTCCCACCATGGCCTGAACTGTTGTACCTCCACGTGGGATGCTGACGTCACGGGGGTGGGGTTGGTGAAATCAGGAGCTGCTGGTACTTGGAAAACCAGATCAAAGAGAGTGTTCACTCTCAGGAATGCTACAAGTGCCACGGGCATGGGTGCTACAAGTGCAGCAGCTGCCACGGGGCCGGCACGGTGAGTCACATGTGGCCGTTGGTGAGTACGTGATGTGGAGCAGGGCCATGTGGGGATGGAGGGCTGGGCCGGCAGCCTGGGGCTCCCTGCGCCAACAGTGGGCCCTCCGACAAGTCATCCTCCCTCTCCGAGCCTCCATCTTCCTACCTGTAAAATGGGAATGTTGGCGTGGGTGGTCTCTATTGACCTTATTTCACTTTGATGGTTTATGATTTTCATTCTTCTCTCCTTTTCTCCTCCACCTACAAACATTTATTGAGTACCTGCTGGGTGCAGGAGAACTGAGACCTGGGGTCCTTCTCACAGGGACCCTCTGTCCGAGGGACAGACTGGCAAGTGACCAGCACTTGTAGTGCAGGGGCCGGTGCCAGCCGAGAAGTGAAGTTTAGGGCCTTTGAGGGACACAATAGACTCGGGCCTTGGATTAGCTTCCTGGGGCTGCCGTAATAAATGACCACAGACTGGGTGGCTTAAAGCAACAAATTTATTCCCCTAAGAGTTCTGGAGGCTGGATGTCCAATACCAAGGTGTCAGCAGGGTTAAGAGCCATCTCATGCCTTCCTCCCGGCTTCTGGCAGCGGCTGGCAGTCCTTGGCTTATAGCTGCCTCACCCCCATCTCTGCCTCCATGTTGCTTCCTGGCTTCTCTGTGTGTGTCTCTGTCTCCTCACGGGCTTCCCATAGGGACACGAGTCATTGGATGTAGGGCCCTCCCTTCTGCAGTATGACCTCACCTTTACTAATTACATCTGCAAAGGTGAATTCCAAATAAGGTCACATTCTGAGGTTCTGGTAGATGTAAATCCGGGCGGGGACGACCACGTATACTATTCAGCCCCGCGCGGGCCCCTCAGCACCAGCCAGGCCCTCGTGGCCTCAGCGTTCTTTGCAGGATCCTCTAGGCTACTAGCCTTCCCAGCGGTAAGTCCACGGCCCTCGCGTGTTCTCAGCTCTCCCCACCTCCCCGTTTGTGCCTAACCCCTTGGACACACACTGACCACTTGCCGCAGTAAACCGGCCTCCTCTGTCCTCTCTCTGCCCACGCGCCCTTGCACCCGCCTTCCACCTGCTGCGTGCTCGTCCCTCTACCTGCTCCGCACCCACCGTGGGGCTCCACGGCGGCTGCACCTGCTCTGTGTCCTCCGGTGGCCTTTGCTGGTGGCCTTTGCTGCTCCCTCCCGCCCCTCCTCCTCCTACCCCCTTGTCCCTCAGGCTTTCCCTGAAATGTGTCCGGACCGCACCCCAAGCCTGCTGTGAGGGCATAGCCTGGTCCATCTCCGGGGGCTTCTCCAGCACCAGAGAGGGCCAGTCTGCCCCTCTCCCCCGGTCCTGGCTGTGACTGTTTGGTCAGGGGACAGTCCCAAGGGTCATGGGGATCAGAGAAGAGCAGGAGAGGCTGAGGTCTCAGGAGAAACAGGGCTGTGAGGATGCAGAGTCTCTGAAGGTACAACTGGAGGGGTCCAAAGATACACTGCAGTTAACAGACAAGGGGCGAGGCCCAGGGAGAGCAAGTAGGGAAGTGACAGCTTGGGGAAGGTCACAGGCTGGCTTGGAGCCAGGTCTCAGGATGCCCTTTGCCTGCTCCCCGGGAGGCGGGTGAGGGCTGAGGCCACGTGTGTCTGCAGGTGCGGTGCCCCTCGTGCAGCGGGGCCAAGCGCAGAGCCAGGCCCGCCCGGCGGTGTCAGATGTGCTCGGGGTGCGGCAGGCAGAGGTAAGATGGGGCTCCCCGGCCCCGAGCTCAGTGCTCTCACTGGCGTTCTTGCTTTGTACTGCCTGCCCTCAGGAAGGCAAGCGGGTGCACTGTCTTGTCACCCCTGTGTCCCCAGAGCTCTGTGCATTGTAGGTGCCCTGTCACCTCCGTGAGTGTTTCTCGAGACCAAGTGGAGCCCATCAAGCAATCTGTGGGTCGGGGGCGGGGGGGAGGTACGAGGGTCTGCAGGGAGGAAGGGAGGGCTTGGGTTAAGAGAGGAGACTGCTTCGTGCTCACGTGGAGGGGAAGTGAATGCAGAAGAGCACCCAAGGTGAGATTCTTATCTCTCTGAGGATCCGGGCCCGAGGAAACCCTTATTTATAACCCATTGCAGGGACCAAATGGAGGAAGAGTGAAGGAAGGTTGGTTGACTGACTAAACAAAGCGCCTGTTCACAGGGCTTTGCAAACAGTGGGTTGCTGCCTTTTGGACTTGACGTCCTTTCATGTATTTATAAATCTTTAAAGGGAAACAAGAAACCATGAGGAGTGAAACTCTTCAAAGTTGTGTTGGGTTAATGATACCTGTGGCTCATCCAGGCCCAGGCCATCCTTCTAACAAGCCAGATGGCGAAGCTTTGGTGGACCTGCCACCTGTGGTTGGTAAAGGAGCTCTTTGATTTGGAAAGAAACTTAGATTTCTTTCACTTACAAGTAAAAGAACTCCAGTTCAAACTGGCTTTAGCAAAAGAGTAAATTTATAGGCCCATGTACTGGAAAAGTCGAGGAATAGATTTCTGGGATGACTTCAGGTACAGCTGGATCCAGGTGCTTAAACAATGTCACCAGGAATCTGTCTCTGTCCCTCACTCTGCTTTCCTTCATGTTGGCTTCATCCTCAGGCAGGCTGTCTCCTGTGGTGGCAGAGGAGGCCACCAGCAGCTCCAAGCTTGGTGACCTCAGTGGAAAAGGATGGCCCTTTCCTGATAGTTCCAGCAAAAGTTCTGGGGTGGATCTCAATGCACTCGCCTGGGTCATGTGTCAATCTCTGTGTCAGCCACTATGGCCAGAGAGATGAAATGCTCTGATTGGCCAGCCTGAGGGCCCAAGCTGGTCATAGAAGGGATGGGGGCAAGCCCACAAACCATGTCTCCAAAGGGAGATTGGGGCACTGCTACGAGGAGCGGGAGGTCTAGATGGTGGGCATGTGGAAGCAATCCGTGCCCACCACAGTCCACCTCTATGAGGAAGGATGTGAGGCAGGGGCCTCCGGAGCCACTGGGACACCACGGCCATCTAAGTGGTACCGATGGGGCCCCTCTCAGATGCAGCACATGCTCAGGGAGGGGGAACAAGACCTGTGCCACCTGCAAGGGCGAGAAGAAACTGCTGCACTTCCTCCAGCTGGTCATCGTGTGGTACGTGGCACCTCTTAATGCCATGGCCTGGCGGGGTGGCCGGGCGGGACGTGGCCTGGATTGGTTTCTGCAGAGAAGCTCCACTTGGTTGGGGCTTTCACAGTGCAGGGACCTGCTGGGAGAGACGGAGTCCCAGGGTCCTAAGGGTACCTTGGGACCTGGGAAGCTCCCATGCATTAAGGGTTTCTCCTATCGGGTACCTTGCTAGAACAGAACTGTCCGTACTTTACTAGTTTTCCATCTTACGCGTGAGAATGCTGAGGCCCAGAGAGGCTAAAGCAGTTTCCCAAGGTCCCACCGGTAGCACGGCAAGTCAGTCCTCCAGCCCCGATCTGCCTGATTCCAAACCCAGGCTCTTAACCCGACCCCCGGGCCCTGTCTGTCATCCTCTTCACTTCCAGGAAGAACAGCCTGTTTGAGTTTGTGTCTGAGCACCAGCTGGACTGCCCTGGGGAGCTGCTTGCTAAAGCCAGAGGAGAGACGCTCTTTAAGGATGAAAACACGATGGTAAGGAAGGCTTTGCTACCGCCCTACAGGGATCTGGGTCCCTCCTCCCCCTGTGAGGCCGGATCTTCTGGTTCTGCAGGCGATGCATTCATTCAGAAAGGCTGGGTGGGGACAGAGGCTGCTGGGACCCCATGGGGCAGTTTCTGCCTTGAATTTTACATATTCAACCCTCCTTTCTTCCCCTGTTCCTTTTCTCTCCGTCTTTTCCTCCCTCCTTCCCTTGGACAAATCTTGAGACCCTCCTCCTATACCAGGCACCATTCTAGGCGCTGGGGATACCATAAAACAGAATCTCTGCCCTCCGATCTCACAGTCGGTGAGGGAGAGGGTAATAATAGCATTTTCACCACACTGTCAGCCATTGAGAAATACACAAGCGAGGTAGAGAGACAGGAAGGGGCAGGGTGTCGGTGGTGGAGAGCGGTGCAGTCGGGGAGTGGATGGTGTGACAGCATGGGAGTCAGGGTGTCCAGCAGAGGAAGCAGCACGACAGAGGCCTCTGAGGAGCGGCAGAGGGCAGGGGGCTGGAGGGCAGCGAGCTGGGCGGAGCAAGGAGCTAAGACATGACAGGTGCCAGCAGCCAGATCAGGGAGGGTCTTGTACACTAGCAGTTGGCAAATTCCGGCCCTTGGCCTGCTTTTATAAATAAAGTTTTATTGGAGCACAGCCCAGTTGTTTATGTATTGTCTGTGGCTGCTATCGTGCTTCCAGGGCAGAGTTGAGTAGTCGAGACAGAGACGCCATGGCCTTCAAATATTTACTCTGGCCCTTTTCAGAAAAGGTCTGTGGCTCCCTGCTGTCGGCCTGGTAAGGGAATGTGGCCTTTATGGGACATCCTCAGACAGTTTTTTTTGGTTTTGTTTTCTTCCCTTTTTTCTCCCCACCCTTCCTTCCTTCTTTTTTTTTTTTTTTTTTTTAACAGTATGTAGCTGTTTCAGATTGGCTTATTAGTTTCAGGTGTGTATCATGATTAGATATTTGTATATTACTGTGAAATCATCGCCGCAATAAATCCAATTCACGTTCATCACCACACAGTTCAAATGATTTTTCTTGTGATGAGACATTTTTTTGAGCTACTCTCAGCAACTTTCAAATGTCCAATCCAGTATTATCAACTGTAGTTACCATTCTGTACCTCACACTCCCAAGACTTATTTATCTCATAATTGGAAGTTTGTACCAATTGACCCCCTTTCACCCCTTTTGCTCACCCCTCCAGTTCCCATCTCTGGACTTTTTTTTTTTTTTTTTTTTTTTTTAACAGTATGTAGCTGTTTCAGATTGGCTTATTAGTTTCAGGTGTGTATCATGATTAGATATTTGTATATTACTGTGAAATCATCGCCGCAATAAATCCAATTCACGTTCATCACCACACAGTTCAAATGATTTTTCTTGTGATGAGACATTTTTTTGAGCTACTCTCAGCAACTTTCAAATGTCCAATCCAGTATTATCAACTGTAGTTACCATTCTGTACCTCACACTCCCAAGACTTATTTATCTCATAATTGGAAGTTTGTACCAATTGACCCCCTTTCACCCCTTTTGCTCACCCCTCCAGTTCCCATCTCTGGAAACCATCAATCTGTTCTCTGTATCTAGGAGTTTGTGTTTGTTTTAATTCCACATGTAAGTGAGATCATAGGGTGTGTATCTTTCTCTGACTTATCTCACGGAACATAATGCCCTCTTCCATCCATGTTGTTGAAAATGGCAGGAATTCCTTCTTTATGGCTTCATAATAGTCCCCAGCTTCCTTTCTTTGCCCCAATCACTAGGCTTTCTAAAGGCTCACTTCAGGCATCACCCCAATAGGAAGCCCTGCGCCCAACCCTAGCCTGAGTTAGGCAGCAGGGAAGGCGCGCCAGGTGGGCGTGCAGTCTGTCTACGGCCCTCGTTTATTGGCTGGAGTTCCCGACGCTATGAGGTGGATGATCACTGGTCCGCTTGGGTTTAACAAGCCCCACCCATCCCGCTCGCCCCTGGCCCGGGCCCGTCCCTCTCTGGCCTCGTGCTCCCGTCAGCCCTCCAAGGCTCCAGGTGCTGAGGCTCCGGGTCAGGTGGTCTGCGTCTCCCCCCAGGTGTACCCCATCGTGGACTTCCCCGTGCGGGAGATCTCTCTGGCCTCCCAGCGGGGTATCGCCGAGCACAGTGCTGCGCTGGCCTCCCGAGCCCGCGTCCTGCAGCAGGTGAGCTGGGCGGGGGGCGGTGGGGACCGGGGCTGGTGGAAGGTGAGGTGCCGGGTCTGCTGGGGCTCCAGGACACTGTCCCCGTGGACGTAAAGGAGGGAACGGGCCCCTCCCTTTGTGGGGAGGTTCCTTCTTGAGAGTGGTAGGGCAGAAGGAAGGGGGGGAGGGGGGGAGCCCCAGTCGGAGGAGCACAGAGGTACTAGGGACTGACGTGGGGCCAGAGTGACCGGAGGTCAGAGAGCAGGGCTGGTCAGACATAAGGCCACGGGGAGAAGTTTGGATTGATATATCCTGCGAGCGACAGGGAGCTTGCAGGGTTTCACGCAGGAATGTGGCTCAGTGTGGTTTCGATTCTCACCCCCCTGGTATTCAGGGAAGGGGAGGGAAAGCTCGACATCTAGGGTCCAAGGCAGGTTTGGAACCCAGCGTCCGGCCCCCCGGGGCACTCCCCAAATCCTAGGCCCCCAGGCAGGGCTGACGGCCCGCGCTGCTGTGCGGCTGTTATCCTGCTGGCCACTAGGTGGCGGTGGTGCCCGTCGCGTCCCCAGGAGCCGCGGGGGGCGGGGCGTGTGCGGTAGGGGACGGGGGTAAAGGAAACGGGGATGGAAGATGGGGGGGTTGGCAAGGGAAAGCTCAGCGCCTGAGCTCCGTGAGGGCTCTGTCGGGGGTCCGAGTCTTACAAACTGGGCGCAGATCCTGGCTCTTCCACGTCCCAGAGTGGTCCCGGGCCAGCTACAAACGCCTTCCTGAAGTTCAGTTTCTCACCCGTGAAAAAGAGGTATTACTACCGCCTCAGAGGGCTTGGTAGGGATGAGATCATTTGCTTTAAGTGCGTGGAACCCGGTGCTCAGAAAGTCCCTGTGCCTTCCGTTAAAGTCCCTGTGCCTTCCGTTCCCTTTGCAATGATTATTCCCCTTCTCTTTCTGCACGTTTACCCTGTTTGCAGGAGAGAAAAGGATGCATTTACTTGAAAATTAATAATGACCGTCTTGGAGCTGGAATGCACCTCAGAGAGGATGAAACGGGGGCACTGCAAACTCAAAGGCCTGGGGGGGGGGTGGGCTCTGGGTAGGAGGCCCCCTTATCCAAAGGGCTCCACCTCCCCTCAGCTCTGTGCAGCGCAGGGGCAGAGATTTCAGACTTCCTGAAATCCACATTTTTACATGAAATCTTCCAGTTTTTCAATATTGAAAGCAAAATTTAAAAAATCCTAAGAGCACTGTATGGGCTGCTGGGCCAGCTTTGGCCTGTGGGCCTCCTCGGCTACCCCTGGTCTAGTCCAAACCCATGACTTTGCCGATAAATCAGAGGAAGCCCAGACAGTGGAAGTAATTTAGGTAAGGTCATACAACTTCTCAGCGGAAGAGCCCAGGAGTAGAACTCAGATTTCCCAACTCCAAGGGAAATGTTATTATCTGCCGCACTCAAGGCACACAAGCGACTCTGAAAGCCAGCGTAAGTTTGGCCGGGGGGGGGGGGTGCGCTCTGGGTAGGAGGCCCCCTTATCCAAAGGGCTCCACCTCCCCTCAGCTCTGTGCAGCGCAGGGGCAGAGATTTCAGACTTCCTGAAATCCACATTTTTACATGAAATCTTCCAGTTTTTCAATATTGAAAGCAAAATTTAAAAAATCCTAAGAGCACTGTATGGGCTGCTGGGCCAGCTTTGGCCTGTGGGCCTCCTCGGCTACCCCTGGTCTAGTCCAAACCCATGACTTTGCCGATAAATCAGAGGAAGCCCAGACAGTGGAAGTAATTTAGGTAAGGTCATACAACTTCTCAGCGGAAGAGCCCAGGAGTAGAACTCAGATTTCCCAACTCCAAGGGAAATGTTATTATCTGCCGCACTCAAGGCACACAAGCGACTCTGAAAGCCAGCGTAAGTTTGCAGGGCTATCAGCCAGACGAGGCAGCGCCCTTTTCGCCTGGCAGACACTGCAGGGGCGAGTCACTTCCCAGGTTATGTCCTGCTTCCCAGCTCTGGCACATAGTCATGGCACCTGGTCCTTCTGTTCATGGGCCTCGATGTCCTCATCTGTAAAATGGGCGCGGTTGGGCCTTGCCTTAGGTTGGGCTCCGCAGAAGCAGCTCTGAGATGAGGATCCGTGTGCAAGTCATTTTTTGTTTGTTTTGTTTTTTATCAATTTATTTTATTTTTGGCTGCGTTGGGTCTTTGCGGTGCGCGGGCTTCTCATTGCGGTGGCTTCTTGTTGTGGAGCATGGGCTCTAGGTATGCAGGCTTCAGTAGTTGTGGCATATGGGCTCAGTAGTTGTGGCTCATGAGCTCTAGAGCACAGGCTCAGAGCTTAGTTGCTCCACGGTATGTGGGATCTTCCTGGACCAGCGCTCGAACCTGTGTCCCCTGCATTGGCAGGCGGCTTCCTAACCACTGTGCCACCAGGGAAGCCCAAGACGTTTGTTAAGGAAGGGCTCCCGGGGGAAACAGGTAAAGGGGTGGGGGAGCCGGAACAGGAAGAGGGGCAGACAAGGGGGCGGTGAGGGTAGTGGCACTCTTGAGTGTCAACCATACCTCAGCGGCTGTTCGCCTGGAGCTGACGTTTGTTCTTCAGCCCCATCCACGGAGGACCCCAGCCCGGTCTCTCAGGGGCCTTGCTCCTGCAGCCCTGGTACAGTCTGGTGGGCATTACAGTGAAGACCGCCCAGTAGTGAGCTGTGTACTGTAGGACTACTGTAGGACTGGCCGGAGGACGAGGCATGATTGCAGCACCTTGCGGACACACGTGCTTCTCCTGGGACGTTTTTACTGCTGAGGCTGACAATTTTGAGTCCGTTTTGGACCCTTCATTTGGCAGAGGGGCAGTGACTGCCCAAGGTCACACTGCGTGTTGGCGGCAGGCCTCCGTCTAGACCCTGGGGCTCCTGGGCTTTCCCTGATGGCACAGCCCCGTCTCAGGCAATACAAGCCGTCTGTGGACCAGACCGGGAGCAGGGAGGGGCGCACCAGGGGCAGACGTGCAGACGTGCATGTTTCTTTAAAAGGGAGCGTAAAGGGAGAAGAGGCCACTTCTGTGACTCTTTGTCCTAAATTGTCCTTTGGCCCAGGATCTACAGACAAAGATTCATGCTGATATTTTGTTCAGGGTTGGGAAGTTAGCGAGTAGAATCCAGTGAGGGGACAGCTGTCACACGCGGGGCCCCAGCCCCTCCTCTCAGACCTGGAATCTGCTCGTCCCAGGGGCACAATCAAGGTGTACCAGCAGATATACGTCCGATTACGAGATGACCACTGGATGGCAGTTGATGTCCTGGCCAACCTGTGGTCTCCAACCTGGAGACCTTTAGAATCCAAAATGGAGGCACGCGGGGTGGGGCTGCTGTGGTTTTGCTCTCTGTTGGATAGTAGAAGAGTTTGGAAACGAGTGGTCTGACCCGCGGCCCAGGCTTTCTGAGCAGAGGTTGGCTCCCCTCCCCTCTTGCCCCGTGGTTCCCATGTTGGGTCTCCTGTACCAACATGGCAAGAGGGATCGTCTACCTTTTCTTTCCGTAGTTATCTCCCTTGGAGGCCGCTCTCCGGCACACAGAGAAAACTCAGTCTCACCGTCTCATTTGGTTTTCTCAACAACTCCATGACATAGAAGTTTTTGTACCCATTTCACAGATGAGGAAACGGAGGCCCAGAGAGAGGAAGTGGGAGGTCACGCAGACGGCTTCATGGGAAGTGCACGCCCTGACCCTGAGTCCCCCCGCCCCCCACCCCTCCTGCTACAGTGTCAATCCCTCTGCTACCCCTCCAACCCACACCTCCCAGTGTAGGGAGCCCTCTGCTCAACATCCTCTCCCGGCCTGTTCCCCACTTTCCCCAGGGGCCTCAGGACCATCATCTCCCACGAGAGGGCTTGGGCTCTTTTCCCAAGGAGGGGATCTTCCTGCAAGTAGGAGGTTCTGACCCTGGGCCAAGCACACCACCTCCCTCTGGGGTTGGGGTCCGCACATCTGAGTCTGGGACAGGGGAGCAGCTTGTGCACGAGACCTTAGGGTTTGGGCACCGAGCCTGGCCCACGGTACGGCCCGAGAAAGCTTTGCTGGGGCTGAGGAGTAACTTTGCTCTGTGGGTTACAGCCGTAGTTTTCCGTAACAAATCAGTGCCAAAGCCAATGACCTGGGTGTCTCAGCAGGAGTCGGTGTCAGCTCCAAGGCGGCAGGGCGTTCTGTTCACTGCCCCGTGATTTTGGAAGATTGTTGAGTAAGTGCTCAGAGAAGGGGCCAGAGAACGAGGGATGTAGGACCCCTCTGCAGCGGGGAGTGAGTGCCCTGGGCTCTCAAGTAGACAGGGATGCCAGGGAGGAGATTTGAGCCTCAAATGGGTCCGGCCAGGAGGTGGGGCTTGACCTGGATGATCTTGCAAGCTTGAAATCCCATGGGCCTCAGTTTCCCCATGTGTAAAAGGAGGGGAAAACTTGAGAAAGGCTTTTCTCAAAGGAGGGTTGTTGCAAAACCCTGGTGCAGGGAGGGAAGCGTCTGAGAAAATAGCCTGAAGCAGCCCCCCAAACTTTGGAATTTCTTTGGTGTCAACATTTTATCTTAAAATTTAATTCAAATTGCGTAATACATTCCCTGATATCTCCATGGTTGTTTTAATAGAAAAATGTTTAAAATGGCTTTGTCCTCCACTTTTCTCCACTCCACTCTGTCCACGCCCCCATCTAAAAATTACCGCTTCTGGAAGATGTTCTGTCCGGCTGGTGGATTTCCATACGTCCTACAACTCCCCTGGGGATTGCCTGTGCGCCACACCCCACCCCCCACCCCCGCCCCCCGGCTTCATGAAACTTAGAATGAGGTGGTGGTTAAAGATGAGAAGTCGGTTTGGGCCAGAGCGGAGGGTATGTGAAGGAGCATAGTAAGAGATACATCTAGGAGGCAGGTTGGAGGCAAGATGCCAAGTCCAGAGCCTGAACTTCATTCCACAGGTAGTAGGGAGCTACTGAAGGTTCTTGAGCAGGCTAGGGACTTGAACAGAACCCTGAGGTTTTTCTTGGCCAATTGTTTCCTCAGCGCCAGACCATTGAGCTGGTCCCCCTCACGGAAGTTCGTTACTGGTACCAAGGAAAGACTTACGTCTACTACATCTATGGCACCGACCACAAAGTGTACGTGGTGGATTACCCAGAGAGGTACTGCTGTGGCTGCACCATCATCTGACATCGCACATCTGCCCCCAGAGCCCGCCACTCACATTTGCCCAGGAGATTGGCCGAAGTCTCTGAGTTGACTCACTGTTGGCTCCTCTGGACAATTGCATGCAAACCCTGGTGTGTCCTTCCAGAGAATTAAGCTCCTCTGTCAAGCTACAAGTCCTTCTGGAGCCCGTCTGGCGGAATCTATCACGTGTCTAACCTACGAGAATTCATCTACACACATTGCTTTAGGAGAAATAACTTAAGCAGTGGGGCTTTGCCTCTGGCCTGTGAACTAAAGCCCTGATTGAGCGTGGGGTTGATTTTACTTTTCCCTCGGTCAGTCTCAGTTCTGGTGTGTCTCTGCTAGTCTGGGCCTTTTGTGGAGCTGAGTGATTCTGAAATGTTGAAAGATAGACAGAAGTTAGCTGCCTCTTATGCACACCAAATAGTGCACTTAGGCAAAAATGTACACCATTTTACTCCTCATTCTGTGGGTCAGGAATTCAGACATAGCCATGGTGGGATGGCTTATCTCTGTTCCATGACGTCTGGTGCCTCACCTGGAAATATCAAAGGCTGGGGTGGCTCAAGGGCAAGGGCGCTGAAATCATCTGAAGGCTGGTTCACCCAGATGCCTGGTGGTCAATGGCGGCTTTCGGCTGGAACACCTACATGTGGCCTCCCCATGCGGCGTGGGCTTCCTCACGGCATGGCGGCTCTCAGGGTAAGCACCCCACACGTGTGCCCCAATTAAAGAGACAGAGATCTGTTCCCAGACTGGAGAACAAACCCGCTGTGTTGGATAGACCAAGGGTCTGTATGCTAATCTCTAACATGGTGCCTGTGCATGGGTAAATTTTAGAGAGTGATTTTGGATATATGCAGGTTCTTACATCACGTGCTGACCTTAGAACCTGCGCACCGAGTAGAAGGTGACCTGGATGTCCTGTGTACCCAGTCCCAGGCAGGAACTCCCACCTGGTGCAGTGAGGCTGGGTGGGTGGAGGGGACACCCTGCACCCTGAATGCCCGGTTGGCTTTGGAGGGGTGGTTCGGGGGCTGCGTGAGCCACCGTGTACCTGATTGTGAGTAACCGGATGTCCCTGTCACCTTACAATGCCTGCCCCCACCCGGAAGGGGAGTGCTACACCCCACGAGGGCCAGTCCATACCCTCTTGATCCCCAAGCTCCTGCTGGCCTGCAGCCCTCGTCCCCCATAGGGTAGAAGCATGTGGACATAAGAGGCCTGGTTGGGGGAGGCTCAGGTGGGGGAGGGGTGGTCTGAGGCCATTCCCCTGGGGCCTCGTACAAATGGAGGGGACGGTTTTCGGCTGTTGTCATCATTGGTGGACGGAGCCCAGGAAAGCGGGGCATCCAGCAGTGCTCGGGGACGTCAGCGCGGTGGAGTGGCGTTCCGCGTGTTGCATGGCTGGCAGGTACCCCGCTGACGCTCACGGAGAAATTACTTCTACAAGGTCTCCTCGGTTATTACTTAATGCAGTGCGGATTTTTATTTGGTGTTCGCCTCTGTTCTTTGATTTTCTGGTGTGTCTTGTTTGAAACGGCTTCTGATCCTCTCCCTTCTCTCCAGTACAAACTTGGAACTCTGACGCCTTCGTTGGGGTTCCTCGGGCCGCTGTGCTCGAGCCTCACGGATTGAAATACATGTATTAAAACACTGCTTTCTTCTTATTTCTCCTTTATATTTCCGTTTGGGCATTAAATTGCTTTTCAGAAATGGTCTGTAAGTGGGTTATGTCTAAATGTCATTTTAGGATCAAAAGGGAGCCTCGCGTATGTTAGGGTTGAGGCCACGTGGCCCATACACGCTGTTGGCATGTGAACTGGACCCAGCAAGAAAATCTGGCTGGAATAAAGTGGGTCATGGGGACACTGTTCCAATTGAGCCTCAGTGGGCCACCAGCCGTAGGGCCCCTTAGTTCTGGTGGTTCTGGCAAAATCCCAGATGGTTACTGGGTCCTCCGGCTTTTTGGTAACTGTTGCGTGTTTTCCCCTGCAGTGTTACCTGTTTTTATGACCTTTGCTGCAGCCAGGATCTGACTTAATTTGCTCTTTCTGCCTGTTATCCTAGGGCTGAGTTGGCTGTTGTCCCTGGAGGGCAGAGAACGGAATGCAAGGGCAGCTGTAACCCCCAAACTGGCCACTGCGCAAGGTGGCTCTGGTCCCGATTCAGTTTTGCTGTAGAAGGATATGAGCCTCAAGTGTCTGGCTTTTTCTTTATGGCCCTGCCAAAGGAGAGCGCCAGCTCTGTTCTCTACCCGTCACTGGCAGACGCTGGGCCTCTGCCTGGTGGCCGGAGCCACTCAGGCCTTGGTGAGGGTTTCCCACGGATCTGATGTCTCTGCCCTGAGACTACAGGATGGGAGAAGAGGCTGTCTGTAAGCAGAGGGTAAGGAAAGAATCCATGTGAGTCAGGTGGCTTTACAAGATGAGGATGCCTAAGAGGCAAGATGGCGGTAGTGGTTACAAGCATGTGTATGAATGTGCCTGTGTGTATATATGTGTGCCTGTGATGTGCATGCATGTATTTGTACACGAGCATGTGCACGTGTGTATGTGTGTGCGCATGGTGTGTATATTGTGTGTGCGTGCATGATGTTTGTGTATTTGTGTGTGTTGCATGTCGCGTGTGCATGTCGCGTGTGCATGGTGTGTGTGTGTGTGTGTGTGTGTGTGTGTGTGTGTGTGTGTGTGTGTGTGTGTGTGTGTGTGTGTGTGTGTGTGTGTGTGTGTGTGCGCTTGCCAGGGGGAGAGTATCACTGCTTAGAAGGCAAGGAGGGACTTCCTCTCCCACCTGGTTTTCCTCCCTTCTCTGCTGGTCCCTGTCATTTGCTCTAGTTCCCTGTACCCTGGCCCTTCAACACCTATCAGCTTGTTGTACCACAGCCAACTTCAATTTCTAGTTCATGTGCAGCCCTTGATACGGAGCGTGATGAGAGAATTGTGTTTTCTCAGGACTATGGCGTTA
>NW_006790426.1:1320790-1353707 GCF_000442215.2 Lipotes vexillifer | reverse complement strand
AGCAGGAAAGACCCTTCTAGATTCAGTGGCTGGGACCTTCGGCTTGAATTCCAGTCTCCTTTTGCTTACATTTCATAGTCGGGGATTGTGGAAAGAGCATATACACTCTGGTTCAAATTCTGGCCCTGCCCGTTAATCAGCTGTGTGACACTGGGCAGTTCTTCTAACCTTGCTGAGCCTCAGTTACCTCATCTGTGAGATGGGATGATACCACTTGCTTTGCAGGGCGGGTTGAAAGGAGATCAGGCGGGCCGAGCTCAGCCTCAGTAGGTGCTCAGTACCTGGAAAGGCCATGTCTTCCCAGAGGGAGACTCCTTTGTGGTGACGGGCAGGGCCTGAGTGCTTGTCCCAGCGCCTCTCCAGGTGACCCGTGAGCAGGGCCTCGTGCACCAGAGTGAGTGCGAGTGACCTGTATTCCGCCTGCTCCCCTTCTTCGTCCTTCAGCTCAGCTCACACACGTTACTCCCCCGCGTCATTTTCAACCTTGCCCTCGGGTCGGGCGGCATCCAGCGACCCCTCCTCTACGCTCATGTCTTGGGGCACATGCGCGTGCGCTGGTTCCTGATTTGCCTCGTCTCGGCCTCCGCTGGGCCACCGGCCGGCCGGCGGCTGGGTTTCTGCTCGTCGCTGCCTTACGTGAGAGTGGTGCGTGTCAGTGATGACCGCCAAGCATGACCCAAGGGCTAGGAGGAGGTGCCACACGTTGATTTACCACAAAAAATACCGGATTTTAATTCCAGTCTGGCCTCTTATCAGCTGTGTGGCCCTGGACAAGTCCGTTCAGGCCCCTCTGGGGCTTCAGTTTTCTTTCTGTACTTTGGAGAGTTGCATTTGATCCCAGTTTTCCTTTTAAAATTTCACCTTTTCTCCCGCAAATCTGTGGGACCCAGCTACATAAACCCGGCTCACAGATCAAGTGGGGCTGCTGTGGTTGGTGAGGGGGGCCCAGTGGCCTCCCGGGCACCTGCTCCCTCCTTGCCTCCAACCTCCGGCGTCTGGGAGCCCACGGGACGCGGCCAGGCGAGCCTCTCACTCCTGTTCTGGGAGGTGGGCTGCATCTCCAACAGACCACAGGCCAATCCTGAGACATTTCTCTGTCTTTTTTTTTTTTTTTTTTTCCCTTCGAAGAATTAAACCTTTGACCTGAGCTTATTTTCTGATTGTATATTCCTCAGAGTGAAACGTGCATAGAGGAAAGCACCATAGAATGTTCTGTCTAGCGGTACTCTAAGCAGTTGATAATTTTCCTGCACTTTGGAGCAGAATGGCCCTGGGGCGTTCAGATTTGGGGTCCCCTCCCTCTAGTCTGGTCCCCAAGCTGTAGGAGCGTGTTGCTACTTGTTTTTATGTCTTCAAGTCTGGGGCATGTCTTTGCTTTTTTCCCATCAGCTGATGGAATTGGGATTTCCTGCTAAAAGAAAGATGTGACCTGGACATGGGGAGCTCATCTTTTAGGCCAGAACAAGTCACTGTCATTTTAGTGACAATCTGTTTTTGTCCCATGATCCGAAAATCTGGCAGAACTTTAAGGGGGCTGGGACACAGGATGGGACATTACAGTGTGGCACAAAGCCGCACAGTGTGGTCTCCGTGGTCACGGCCTCGGGTTCATAGCTTGCAGCTCACTCATGCTTGCCCAGAGGCCTCCATCTGTAAGACGGGAGTACTGACCATTAGGGTTTTGGGGAGGCTAAATGGATGTTGTGCACGGTGTGCATGGCACCCGAGTTCTCAAGAGATCTGGGCTGTTAGTAGTATGAGGGGATCCAGGGAGAGGCGCATGTTGGGAGGAAGAGATTAGACCCTTAGCATTGGGGGTAGAGCAGAAGGAGGGTGCTGTAAACCGAATGCCCCCCAAATTCATATGTTGAAATCCTAACCCCCTAATGTGATGGTATTTGGAGGTGGGGCCTTGGGGAGATGCTTAGGTCATGAGGGCAGAGCTGTCATTTATGGGATCAGTGCCCTTATAAAAGAGACCCCAGGGAGCTCCCTTGTCACGTGAGGTTAAAGCTAGAAGATGGCTGTTTCTGAACTAAGCAGCAGACCCTCACCACAAACCGATTTGCTGGCATTTTGGTCTTGGACTTCCAGTCTTTAGAACTGTGAGATATGCATTTCTTTTGTTTATAAGCCACCCTGTCTATGATATTCTGTTCTAGCAACCCACACAAACTTAGAAGGTGTCTAAGCACAGAACCTGAGGTTGTGTGATATCAGGCAGTGTTTTCCAAAAGCCAGGCCGAGTATCTGGACCTGACTGCACTTAGTGTCACCTAGAAAGTTTGTCGAAAATGCAGATTCCCAGTCCCAGCCCTAGATATTTGGGGTTTTAGTGGCTGAAAGTCTGTAGTTTTACCCAGTGTCCCAAGATGATTCTTACGAATGGTGAGAACAGAAAATTGACATTTGGAGTCAGAAAACAGCTTTGGAATCAGAACTTGGAGCCTGAAATTTCAGTTCTTAGCTCACCGTGGGTTGACCTTCTCTGAACCTCTTTCTTCATCTGCGAAGCGGGGAAATCCCTGTCCTCCCTCCCTTGCAGGGTTGTTTGAAGGCTCATATAAGACAGGGAACGGGAAAGAGCTTTGCTCTTTCCCAGCACTCCCAGACTACAGCACTGCACACGTATTTTTCATGTGAGGAGTGGGAAAGACAACCTCCACTGTTTCCAAGGCTTCCTGCTGCCTTCGACTCTCTCCACCAGGGTGCCACAGGTGCACACACGTGAAACCTCAGCGCGTCTCTCCTGCACGCGGGACGAGTGCCTTATCCGGTAAAATCAGAACCCTGTGAGGGCCTCTCACTCTCAGCGGTCCTTGGGCTATCGGGTCATCTCAGGGAACTCAGGGTGGCTCCAGAAAGTTTCTGCAGAGGTGTATTTAGTATATCTTCCATTATTCATTGGTTGCAGTTAAAACTGCTTTATCCTTCCAAAAAGACACCATGGAAATCAATAGTGACGTTTAGGAAGGCGGACTTGAGTTGCCGGACTGGAAGTTAGGGCTTTAGGTCAACACATTAGCTCTCGAATCTAAGGGACGGGGGGAGCAGCGGTGGATCAGGCTCTGATCTCGCCTTGAGGACCCTCGGTGTTCAAAATGATGGTGAGCATTTCGGGAGTACTGCCCACGTGTTGGATGCTGTTCTGGGCTCCTGACGTGTCGTCTGATGTCAGTACTGCAAGGGAAGTATGAACCGGACCTCCACTTGAGAGAGGAACGACTAAGGCCCAGAGGAGTTAAGTCAGAGTCCCACATCGAGGGGAGAAGCAGGGATTTGGACATTTGGACAGGGGCAGTCTGGCTCCAGAGCCCATGCTCTGTCTGGTTTGGTGGGGGAGGGAGACGTGACCATGACTTAGCAATAAGCGTGATGGCAGACTCATGCCTTTGTCACTCCTTGTCCCCAGGCCTGCTGCTGACGGCTTCCTGAGCTAGACAGGGGGGCTCTCATCTTGTGAAGGAAGGTAGCTCGGTGACTAGCTGCCCACCTTCACCCCCCTCCCTGGGTGCCGGGTAGCCCTTCAGTCTGATCCTTGCCCTCCCTGTGGTGCTGCGGGTTCCTGCAAGAGATCAGAAGGAGAGAGACGGTACTTCTTGCTTATTGTTCTTTTTCTTTTTGATGTGGACCATTTTTTAAAGTCTTTATGGAATTTGTTGCAATATTGCTTCCGTTTTACGTTTCGGTGTTTTGGCCACGAGGCATGTGGGATCTTAGCTCCCTGATCAGCGATCGAACCCGCACCCCCTGCATTGGAAGGTGAAGTCTTAACCCCTGGACCGCCAGGGAAGTCCCATTCTTCTTGCTCGTTTTTTTTTTTTTTTTTTCCGGCTGCCCCCAGGTACCTGGTAGAAATCTAAGCATCTCACCTTAGGGGCTTGTGGCCAGTCATCGCAGTTCCATGCAAGAGACCCAGCCCAGTGTCTGAACCTTGTTATACTGGCAGAACTGTTGTCTCTTCCCACCTCAGTCATATTACAAAGCTCTGTGAGATTCGTCTAATCTAGCCTCGGCAGGTGCTGTGACCCCCTCCCAGTTCCTGTTAAGCTTTTTTACTGATTGCAACCGGGAGTAATTATGGCAAATATAAGACTTTACGAAGCTTATCCTGTGCTGCTGTAACCATTTTATAAGTGTTAGACCCTAAATCTTCTCAACAGTTTTAGGAAGGAGGGAGTTTTTTTTTTTTTTCTTTATCATTATTAATGTAATCCTCCAACACTTTGTATTGATTATTTAAGGTATCCCTAAACTGTACTGTTTGTTTAGGAAAACCAGTCCCCTTGTTCAAAGCCTTAACTCTAACTTTATTATTATTGTTGTTGAAATATGGTTGTGCTAGTTTCAGGTGTGCAGCAAAGTGATTCAGTTCTACACATATACATATATCTATTCTTTTTCAGATTCTGTTCTATTGTAGGATATTACAAGATGTTGAGTAGAGCTCCCTGCGCTATACAACAGGTCCTTGTTTATTTTATATACAGTAGTATATATCTGTTAACCCCAAACTCCTAGTTTATCCATACCCCCCTTTCCCCTTTGGTAACCATAAGTTTGTTTTCCATGTCTGAGTCTATTTTTGTTTTGTAAATAAGTTCATTTGTATCATTTTTTAAGATTCCACGTATAAGTGATATTATATGATATTTGTCTTTCTCTGTCTAATTTAATTCACTTAGTATGATCATCTCTAGGTCTATCCATGTTGCTGCAAATGGCATTATTTCATTCTTTTTTATGGCTGAGTAATATTCTATTGTATATATGTACCATGTCTTCTTTATCCATTCATCTGTTCATGGACATTTAGGTTGCTTCCATGTGTTGGTTAATTGTAAACAGTGCTGCTGTGAACATTAGGGTGCATGTATATTTGCGAATTAGAATTTTTGTCTTTTCTGGATATACGCCCAGGAGTGGGATTGCTGGGTCATGTGGTAGCTCTGTTTTTAGTTTTTTAAGGAACTTCCATACTATTCTCCATAGTGGCTGCACAAATTTACATTCCTGCCAACAGTGTAGGACGGTTCCCTTTCCTCTACAAGGAGGGACTTTTTTTTTATCCCCATCTTACAGGTGAGCAGATTGAGGCACAGAGAGTTTAAATCACTCTCCCAAAGTCACAGAGCAAGGGCGTAGAGCCAGGCTATCTTTTGATCCTGGGTACACATGCAGTGTGCCGGTGTAGATGGTATGCTTCTGTGTGGGTGTGAGAAGGGGCGAGCCCCCGCCACTCCTGGGGATAAATGTGCAAAGCAGCCACTGTGACAGCAGGCTCTCCGTCTAGGGCCTGCCCTAGGCTGGGTGGGCAGAGCAGCCCGGGGGTGACTGGGGGCAGCTGCTGAGTGGAAGTGAGTTGTTCTTCTTGGGTAGAGGTTTGGGCCCCACGTTTCTCCAGGTGGGTTGGTTCCAGGTCACCTCTTCAGCTACACAGGAACAGCTTCATTTTGGGACGCACATAAGGGTCCTGTCAGTGGCTTCCTGTTTGGGTCATTGTCCTGGGCGAGGTGACTGACAGAGCCCCGTGTCATCCTTCTCTTGCCCATCATTCTCGGGACTAGAATTACTTAGGTATCAGACAGTATGTGATGGCTGTAGCACACACGCTCACAATGTACATATGATACATTGGAGAACCAGCCCTGCATTCGAGTGAATCCCAGCTATGCCGTGCTTGGCCCTGTGACCTTGGCTTATCAATCCCTGTGAACTCTGCCTGTCCAGCTACAGGATGGGGTGTCAATTAGTACCTACTCCTCCTAGAGCCACTGGGGGAACTAGAGGTAGGAATTACCTGGAAAGCCCTTAGAACAGGGCCTAGTGCATGCTGAGTGCTCAGTAATGAGTACTGTCATCAATCCAGCGTCAGCGATTGTCGTCATCACTACTGTTACATCTGGGAGCGTTGCTGTGGGCCGTAGGCGAGACAGTGCTTGGCCCAGAGCAAGTGCTTATTAAAGGGTAGGTACTACTATTTTTCTGTTACGGTATTTTACTGAATTCTTTTGTCTTCATTTGGTCCTCACTCTAGATCTGAGGGAAAGCTGGAATTCTTTTTCTCACTTGAAAAACGTTGAAACAGATGCAGAGAAACCCAAAATGTCTTGTTCCAGGTCTCCTGAAGAGTAAGGGTCACAGTCACGTCTAAAATTCACAGTACTCAGGCTCAGAATCCTTCGTCGCTCTTCCCAACCGCCGTGCATTCCTACTTTGGGATAAAGCATTGAGGGCTCCTTCAAGGGGCCCTCCTGATAGGCGGGAAAGAACGTTTTCAACCATATCAGCTACCAGCTGCCTATTTACAAAACGTTTTTCTGTCTGCCGTCTCAGTCTGATTCACTTTTTAGTCCTCTGAAGCCCATTTAGTTTAAGACCCATTTCAAAGATGAGAAAGCAGGTTCACAGAGGTTGAGCTTCCGGCCTGCGGTCATGTGGCAGGTCGGACTGGGGCCAGGTCTTCTGGTTTCTAGTTCCCTTGTGTGGAATTGAAGGGAGCTCCTTTAAGACCAGAGGAGGCTTGGGACTTCCCTGGTGGTCCGGAGGTTAAGACTCCACGCTTCCACTGCAGGGGGCGCGGGTTCGATCCCTGGTCAGGGAACTAAGATCCCACATGCCTCGCAGCATGGCCACAAAAACAAAAGGCTTGCGTGTTCCAAGAAGCTCCTCCCTCCATGGAGCATGGTGCTTCCTTCCCCGTCTTTGCCTCCCTGGCCACCCTGGCCGCTCCGATTGCCCGTGAGGTCACTGCCTCTGATTCTAGCTCTGTCGCCTCTTGTAACTGATGACTCCTGGTGAGCCAGCCATGACCTAGAGCCCAGACCCGCCTCACTTCTCAGGGCACAGACCCCTTTGGACATCCCCAGCCTCGTTTCCTGGTGTCTGACCCCCGACCATCCCTGGGTCCAGCTTCCATGCTCTCGTCCCAGAGCCCCCAGCTTGCTGTTACCTGTCCACCGTGTGGCTGAGCTCGGACTCGTGCCCGTCACGTCCCACTGCCTGTAGATCAAGGCAGAATACCCAGAGATGAAAGAGGAGGGTGCACAGAGGACAGATGTCACTTAGAGACAGAATGGGGTCAAGCTGGGCTGCAGAGCCAGTGTGGTGTGGCGCTGGGCAGGTGGCTCCGGGGCTGTGTCTCTTGGTGGGTGCCAGGGAATCTAGATTCTTGCAGGGGACAGACCAGATCTGATGATACCAACATGAAACTCCTTCCAGCTCCAAGCACCTGCATATTTTTCTCGTTTCTCCAGCTTGTCTTGGAGAGGACTTTCTCAAAGACAGATCCACTGAGCCTGCTTGGCGTTGCCCTGGGGGGTATAGCTGGAGACGCAGCAAATGATCCGTGAAGGGATGGGATCTGTATCGACAGACACATGTTTATCCAGATCAATCAGGGAAAATTATGTTTTGCAACACTCCCCAGATAAGGCTTTGCAGCGAATAAGGAGTTGGAGCTGTGCAGCGCAAATGACAGAAACGTGAAATGAGAGCAGACAATTTGCTAGGTTGCCTCCTGGGGAGAGTGCTGTATGGTCGGGAAGACAGGCGTGGTGACCCCTTGGACCAGAGGGCAGGATGCTCTCTAAACTGCTCTGCATGATGAAGGAGGGAGAGGTTTGCAGCTGGGGAGGGAGTGACTGGTTTACAAAGCTGGCCACCAGGTGGAGGAAGGGCAGGAGAGAGGGAGAGAAATAGCGTTGCTGAGGTGAGAGGGGCCTAAGGAACGTAGACTGCCAGGTGGGGGACTTTCCAAGGGAATCTCAGGGTGTGCTGGCTGACGTGGGCCTTCCCTGTGAACACACACGCTGCCGTTAGAAATTATTAAGGAATCTCCTAACGCCTGGTGGGCAGCATCTCTTCTCTTTGCTCCCCTCGCCCCGGGAGGCCAGCCTGCATGGGCTCCTTGCCCTCTGGCTTCCTTTGGGTTTGGCCAACAGGGAAGTTTGGGTTCGGCCAGTGGGGCGCCCCCATTTATATCTGGTCAGGGCATCAGGGGGGAGGAGGGGAGGGATGAGGGGGGATATTTGTTTTCCTACATCCTCATCACCTTGGGTGGGCTGTTGCTAATGACAGAGAAGCACATGGTCCCTGGGGGTGTCTTTGCACCCTGCCCACACCTTTGTAAAATTTCCCTCTATTAAGCATTCCCTGAATGATCCTAATTTGAGCATGCTGGCTGTTTCCTGCCGGGACTCTGGCCAACCCGCATGGGGCGAGTGCATTTCTCTTGGAGGTTTGTAAAGGGATGGCTTCTGCATCCCAGGCAAGAGGCTGAAGCAGGAGTTCACTCAGATGAAGGAAGAGCTGACTTGGGTTACAGCAAACACATTCGGAAGCTCTCCGGGGATCTCCCGGCATCCTGGCTGCCCCTTGCGGCCATGGTCACTTGGAAATGTGAGTCACAGAATGTCAGAGTGGCTCTGGGAGGTCACCCAGGCTGGGACCCCTTGCGCCATTATGGAGTGGTGCTCCTTTGAGGAAGGCTGGGAACAGCCAGGAGCTTAAGACACAGAGGGTGGGGAATTGAGATTAGCTGGGTGTGGTCATTTCACTGATGTGGAAACTGAGGCTCTAAGTGGTTCAAGGTTACATGTCAAGTAGAAGACAGCATTGAAGGAGCTGGAGTGAAAACGGGGCCTGGCCCAAGATCAGAGGAGATGTCAGACGTAAATTCAGAATGGGGCCGCTGGGAGTTCCCTGGAGGTCCAGCGGTGAGAGCCCGGGTTTGATCCCTGGTCAGGAAACGGAGATCCCACAAGGTATGGCCGAAAGAACAAAACAAAAAAAACCAAAATAAAAAACCCACCCAGAATGGAGCCCCCAGGTAAGGGAGGGGCAGAGCCAGGGCATTTACAGGGCTTGCAGGGCAGGTCAGCTCAGAGGGCTCTGCGGTGCTGAGACTGAAAAGATGTTCCTCCCTTTTTCTGATTATAAAAGCAATTCAGATTCATTACAGGCCATTTGAAAACCACAGCATAAAATAGAAAGCATCCAGGATCTTACCACCTAGGCATACCGTAGTTACTAGTTTGGTTTATTTCCTTAGAGGCTTTTTTCTTCCACAAAGTCGTTGTTCTGTTCTTATAACTTTGCATTCTTCTTTCTCCTGGTGTTATGAGCAAACATTATAGATAAACATGATTTTTTAAGCTTTCAAAAATTTTAAATATCATATAAATTGACAAAATTTGTTTATGTAACTCTTCCTGTGACAGGAGACATCTAATTTTTTTCTAATTTTTATTTTTCTGTTATTGTAGGTACATATATATATATATATATATGATATCTATATATGCACATATATAATATATATTGTTCAATATATAATATATGTTGAATATAAAATACATATTGAATATATAATATATATTGAATATGTAGTATATATCGTTCAGTACACATATATATGCGCATGGCCTTTGATGCCGTAATTCTACTTTTAAATTCTGAATGAAGGAAATGATCAGGTGAACACGAAAATGTGAGTACAAAGTTTGTGTGCGGCATTGTATGTCGTTTTTGAAGTCTCCTGTTGTATGCTGATGTCGTGCCTTGCGGAGGAGCTGTACTAGCCCCATTTCAACTGCCTGTCAGCCAGGAGGGTGCGGGTGTCAAGGTAGCTTTGCCTATGGGGAATTTGGTACGACCTCTCCTCAGGGCCTGGCCCCGCCCCCAGGCCCCAGCCCCGCCTCCCCCAGGTCCCACCTCCATAGGTCTTGAAGGCGAGCCAAATGCCTGTCGTCAGGTGCGGTGGGTGAGAGCTGCTCTGCTTCCAAGAGTAATACGTATCCATTTTCTACTTGCCAGATGTTTCTTCTCTCTGGGGCCAATTCCATGGCTCCCTGGAAAGTGATATGATGACCTTGGGCTTGAGCCCAAAGAACACAGGAGATTTTTGGCAGGTTGAGAGTGGGTTGGTGCCAATCCACTTAGAACAAAAAGCACTGTGTGTTGTGCTCACGTGGCAGAACGTGTCTGCACCTGCCTCCCATGGGCTCGGGCATACCAGGAGACTGAGGGGGCAGCCAATGCCCATAGAGGAGAAGCCGTGGGATGTGTTGTAGAAAGAATTCATGGGTGGGAGTTTTATGAGGGAGCAGGCACGCACTGGCTGTGGAATCAGGACACCTGGGCTGTAGAGACCATTGGTGCAAAATCAGTGGTCACGTCAAAAGCAGGTATTTGAGACTTTCTGAGTCTCAGTTTCCTCACCTGTGTGAGTTAGTGCTGGAAGGGTTTCTAGGGCCTTTTCCATTGAGTGCACATACACTCATGCACGCGTGTGCGCGCGCGCACACGCGTCCAAAATATATGTTCTGAAAAAAACAAAACAAAATATATGTTCTATTGTATAATCCACTTGCTGGATAGTAGCTAGATCCCAGCTCATTCACCTGTAATTTTCGACTTCCTCCTGCTGCCCTGGTGCTGTAAATGCACTTGCTGGATTCTCAGTAGCAGCTATGGAAACCCAGGGCTACCTTTCCCCTGAACAAAGCCCTCTTCCTGTGAGTGCCCGCCGTGGCCCCATCATTTCTCTTGGCTGGGTAGAGTTCATTTTAATGAACTCTGGAGTTTATTTAATTCTAATAAAATGAGTTTGTTTTACTATTTTAATAGTAACTCAAAATACAAGTGAGAAAGTTGATTCTCAGAGCTTGTGTTTGGATTTATCCTGGGTTTATGCAATTACACTCCATTACTTTTCCCTCCGAGCACCGGCAACTTGGAGTTGCTGGACGTGGCCAGCTTACAGACGTGGAAACTGAGGCTGAGAAAGGGGATATATCTAGCCCAAGAATGCCCACCCAGTGAGTGGTGGAGCCAGGACTAACGTGTAAATCTCCAGGTTCCAGGCTGGCGCTTTACTTATTTAACCTGTGAATGTTTCCTGGGAGTCCTTACGACTCAGAAACAGATGTGAGTAGTGGGGAGGGGGCTATGTGTGGTTCAGAGCCTCATCCACTAGGGGCTTTTGAAGCAATTCCAAATCGGACTAAAAACAAATGATGTTCACCAAGCAGCCTGCCCTATTCATTCTCTTATTCTCTCGTTCATTTATCCATCCAGCAAACGTGAGATGAGTGCTTATTTTCTCTTTGGCCCCATGCTTAACTTAAGTGAGCTACCTCGTGTCTTTCTAATACATTCCCTGCCCTTGCCTTTCTTCCTTTCTTAAATTACCCAGAATCTTTGTATCACTTTCTATCAAGGAGCCCCAATAGGTGCAGGGGATTTATACCATCTAGTGGTGAAACAGCTCTGGAAGATTTTAGGCAGGGGAGTTTCTGGGGCAGATTTGAGTGTTATATAGGTCAGGCTGGTGCCGAACAGTGGGTGGCTTGGTTCCTATGGGGATAGGGGTGGGAGATAGGAGGCAGGTAGATTGGTTAGATAGTTTTGATGACCAGAAAAGAAATGCTGAAGGCCTAAGCTAGGTCAGTGATTGATTGCATTAAAGGCAGGAATTTGTCATGGTTAAGAGCTTGGTCTCTGATGGCAAACCTGGGTTCAAATCCTGACTCCACCACTTACTTGGTGTGTAAACATGGGCAAGTCACTTAACCTCTCCAGGTCTGTTGCATTATCTCTAAGATAGGCTGGATACGATTGTCTCTGCTTGTGGAGTGTTGGGAGGATTTACTGAGATAAGTGCCTGGCTCTTAGGAAGCGTTCAGTAGATGCCGTCCATTGCTGAGGGTGATGCTAGTGAAGATGATGGTAATGGTGATAATGATGGTGATAACAGGAATGGGGATGGCAAATGCGGTTTGAAGGAAAAATCAGGGATGACTCCTGGAGTTCTAGGCCTGGCGACCGAGAAAATAAAACCCAAATAGAATATATTCAGGTGGTTCTATGGTTTTGTAGAATTTGAAAGGATGGCTGTGGGATATCTTAACCCCAGTCAGCGAAGATGCCTTCCCTGTCCTCTCTGATCTCTGCGCGCTGTCTCTTGTGTTGGATGGAGGTGGGGCAGCTGCTGGAGGGGCCCGTGCAGACTTCATTAGCTCCATGTTAATTCTGTCTGTTTCTTCACACTTTGCAGAACAGCTGAATTATATTTGCTGAACATTTCTTTGCCTTGTCTTACGGTTGTGCATGGGAAGCCAGCATCATTTCCATACACGGAAAGCGGCTGCAGAATTAGACATGATGAAAATCAAAGTTCTTCTATCTTAGCTGTAGATCTTGTTGTCTGCAAGGACCCCAGACCTGAGGTTTGCTCTCTGTTTCTTAAAAGGGAAATTAGCTGTTGTTAGAATTAAAGACTTACTGGCAGCAAAGGGAGACTTTTCCCTGCAGTAACCAGCATGATTTGGAGAGAACTGACCAGGAGAATGGTAAATCTCCTGCTGTGTGAGCCAGTGTCGTTTCATGCTGGGTCTGTGGACCACCCAGAGCCATCCCTGAGCTGCCAGTGGAATTCACCCTACACCAGGGACAGTCCTGTCCTGGAGTCAGGCTGTCCTATCACCACACCACACGGCTGCATGCTTCAGGACCTCTGGAAATTGACATTGACAGGTGGATGCAGGTAAAAATAAGCTCAGGATTAATCAGCGTGGCCTGCCAGCCTGGCTTCCTCAAGCAGGCAAAGGGAGGCATCATCACACAAGCCTTCTATTTAGAGAAGGCATCTGAGCAGCTGGGTTTGGATGGGCCAGGCTCTGTGGAGGGGTTGGCTGGAATCTCCAAATCAGGCTTGCTGGTGACGTCACTGGAGCCAGGGTGCAATAGCCCTGCTCCGAGACCACCACGGAGCAATTAAAGGGGCAGGAGACCCGCCACATCTTCTGGGAGCTTCCCCAGAGGTACTCCCTTCCTATGAAGGAGGCTGAAACCAGCACCTTGGTCTCCTGGAAAAGAGAAGTGAGGATGAACGACGCTTTGGCCGTGTCTTTAATGAGCGCTTTTCTCAATTCCTGTCCTGCTCAATCGGAATGTGCTCACATACCTTCCAGAAAGACTAAGAAGCGCTAACATAATCACGGACCCCAAAATTGACCTTTGCGCAGTGTTTGCATCCTTTACAGATTCTCTTTCTAGGCTGTGACGTTAGCGGTGATGCTCAAAACACTGGCAACATCTCCTTTCTAAATCTTTAATTAGAATAAATTCCAGACATATCCAAGAGTAGAGAGGATGGTAAGTATAACGAGCCCCTTGCACCCGGCACCTGGTCTCAGCAATTATTAACGCAGGGCCAGTCTCGTTTCATCTCTTACCGCCTCCCTCCTTCTATTAACCCCACTGGGTTATTTGGAAGGAAATCCTAGAACTGTGTTATTTCATCCATAGATACTTCTGAATGTACGATATTAGACGGAACCACATGCAGTGGCTACTCGACAAACATTTCTGTATCGTTGGTTTGCTTGAGTGAGGATTTGAACGTGGTCCTTTATGTTGCTGTTTCTCCTCCCACCACATGTCGTTGTCTCCATCCTTTTTCTCATGTCCCGCAGGTTTGTAGTCATTCCAAGATGGGAATTTGGGAAGGAGGTAGATTTGTCTTTGGAACCCCCAAGCTCTTCTGGGGGGTTATCTGCCCTGCGGGCTTCCCACCCACCTCCTTTACCTGCTTAGGAACTTTGATTCCCAGCAAATTCTGATCCTCTGAAAAAGAAGAGGATCCAGGGATGAGAGAGCTTTGGTAGAAGGGCCTCCTGGGTACTTCTGGGCCTAGTGGGGCTGACAGTTCTGTTTAAGAATTGACTGAGGCCTCGGCACTGCTCTGTGACCCTCGCCAAGTCACTTAACCTCTCTGGGCTTTAGTTGCCTCAAATGCGGCAAGAGAGAATATCTGTTCACTGGTTATTCCTTTCTTTTCCTGCTGTTAGACTCGAGTCACTGTAGCAGAATGCCTAGCACATTCTGGGGAGTGCTCACTCGTCCGCTGGTTGAGCGGGTCAGATGCCCAAGACTCGCCAGTCCTGCCCCGCTGCAGGATGTTTCTCGTCCTACTCCTGGCTGTGGGGCATCTCCCGTATCTGACTTTGCTTGGCTGATTGAGGAGAAAACAACTGCATACAACAGTATAGGGAGAGGAGGCAGGCAGGGATGTTGGAGGCCACGTCCCCGGTGTCCTTGACTGGACGTCCCCTTCCTGGGTGACAGCCTGTATCCCAGCACTCAGCTCTATTTCGGTTGCTGTTTGGCATGGGTCGCCTTACAGGGCCCTGGGCTCTCGGGGACAAAAGGCCAAAATCTGCTACAAGAATGGTAATTTGAGGACCCTTGGCGCCCTGCCCCTGGGGCTTCGGTGTTCTTGGGACAAGTCAGTGCTGATATCATGGACTTAATTACTTTCTAGAGCACGTAGGGCCCTTGTCTCTGGTCTCCAGCCGGTGTGAGGCCCCAGGGAGCCTAATTTAGGAAAAGGAATCAGTGGGATGGCAGCTGTTGAAAGTGCTTGGCTCCTGCCTTTAGCCAGGGAATTTAAGGGAAAGGCCTTTGGAGACATGCCGCTCAAGAGAGAGGTCTTCCCTCCCGAGGTCTCCCAGGAAAGGCTCAACTCGGAGATGAAAGGTCCCACAGAGGTCATCTGGGCTGGCCAGTGCCCTTCCCAACACCCCTAAGGAGGTGGTCATTCTTCTTGTACTTGATTACTTCCAATGACGGGGAGCTCATTCTCTCTGGAGACAACTCGAAGTGACAGACAGCACCAACCTGACTTCTGACAGGCCAGTTTGCCTTGATGCCACTTCCGTCGCCCTGGTTTCACCCTGTGGAGTCACAGGGAACCCACTAAAATCCCTCTTCATTGGGACAGCCCTTCAGATATTGGAAAGCTGCTCTCCTGTCCCCTCTGAGCTGCTTCTCCAGGCTAAACATAGCTCTTGCTGCCATCGCTCGTATGACATGACTTCAGTCCACCCCACTGTCCTCATCATTTTCCTGTGGATGGGTACCAGCTCTTTGCTGTCCTTCCGAAAGCGTGAGGGCCTGGAGGCGCTGCTCGGAGCAGAGAGAAGCCGGGCACTTCCTTTGTTCCGACTCTCGCGTAGCTACAGTCACAGCCCTGCTTGGCAGACACCCCGGCTCTGGGCACACAGCGCAACCCCCATGCCTTTCTCACACGCTGCTGCTGTCAAGTGCTCCGACCCCTCTGGGATTTGGGCTGCTGCATTTCGGGGCCCAAGTACAGGGCTCCCAAGCATCTGTCCCATTACAGTTTCGCCTTGTTGAATTCATGCTCTTGCTCCAGGCTGTCTGGATATTTTTGGGTCCTAATTCTCTTGAGGTTGGCAGCCCCTCTCAGCTCTGTGCTGTCCACACCATAGATGAGCACGCGTCTGTGCTCGCCCCGTGGCTGAGAAACACGATCTGTGGGCCTGGGCACGTGCATCCCTGTCAGGCTCTGGTGAAGCCATCATTCAGCGCCCTTTTGCTGGGTGGTCATTCAGCACCTTACAGGCCGGACATCACGTAGCTCCCTTTTCTTCACTCCCCCGCGGGTGCTTGGGGAGCCTGAGCTGTGAACCAGGTAGTCTGTGTGTATGCATAACCCCCACCAAAGTGACTTGTCGTTGTGTTAAAGCAGGGAGGGGGTCGTCCTGTGCACGGTTAGCTGTGCTATTCCTGGTAGCCCTCGCCATCTGTCTGGAGGACTAGGTCTTCAGGTGGCCCTGGAACCCAGAGGGAGGCAAGCCCGACACAGCCGCCGCCTGTGTGGGTCCTGGGGCCTGAGGTCACCAGGAAGGGCTGGGTCGGGGGTGACAGATGCAGGGAAAAGGGAGCCTCCCGCCTACAGGTCTGTTCAGGTGTGCAACCTTTTCCAGGGGTTGGACTCAGTGGTTTTATAACTAGAGTGACTGTAGGTCTCACATTTCTCTGGTTTATTTTTCTTGCTCCTTCCCTCCTTTTCCGCTTTCCCTGACTTCCTTTTTCTCCTTTCTTTCAGTGCCCCCATCCCCAGCGCCCCCAGCACAGTTTGTCTCTGTACTCACCATCACCCAAGGTGCCTCTGTCCTCCAGGTTGCAGGCCATTGGGTGAGGCACATGTCAGTAACCAGCATCCATGCCCCGCTGCGAGGCGGGCCCAAGGTGTCACAGGATGCTACGGGAACGCGGGGTTCCTGGGTAATCCCGGTGTCTGAAGTTCTGTCCCGTGGTCTTCGTAAACCATTGAACTCACCCTGGAAGCATCACACTTTGGTGTCCAGATGACACCTTCCTAGATTGACTTCACACTTGAAGGAGAATAAAATTCATCTGTTAGACTCTGAGCTTGTTTTTTGGTTTGGAAAATGTATCCCTGTAATAGGTGACCTTAAAGTCAGCCCAGGTCATTTTGGGATTCAGAATGCTGCTGAATTTGGGAACAAAGCCTGATAAACTATAGGTCACTACGATAAATTGGAACCAGGACCTCCTGGGTCGCTGGGAGCCTGGGAGAGCCAGGAACTCTTAGGACCTTCTGGAAAGAATACAGATTCTCACATCAGTCTTGAGTTTGTATCGTGGCTCTTCCTTTCACTGTCTGTGTGACCTTGAGCCTCTTAACCTCTCTGAGCCTCAGTTTTCCACATCTGTAAAATGGGGGTAGTACTTTGCAGTATTAATTGTGAGGATTAATTGAGTTAGTGCAGTTTCTGGTATATAGCAGACATTGTATTTATAACTTCACTCTTATGCCTCTAATAACACTGTGAGCTCTTTCAGAAAATCTGACTCTTCTAAAAAGAAAAAAAAAAAATGTTGGAGAACATGAATAATATAGATCCCATAGGGTGCTTGAATTACGGTTTCAAAGAGATTTCTGATTTTTATGCAGGTAACTGTAAATTGGCCTTTCTTTGCTCTTAGGTTTTCTTAGAGTCTTTTCAGAGGGGAAAGTACAACTGCCTCTCGAAAGAAAAACGCAGGCCTTGCCTTTGTTTGGGACAGCTGGACACCACGGAGCAGCGGTCTGGGAGTTTATCCTGATGACAGCGACAGGTGGGCCAGGGCTTGCCCTGACCTGTGCTATGAGATTGGGGGAAATCAGGGCGCCCCCGGGGTGCTGAGCTAGAAGAGCTTTTGCATGGCTAGGACAAGAGGACAGATCAGTGCCGTGGAGTGCCACACAGGAGGGACTTGGGGTTTCGCCACTGACTTCTCCTGGACTCCTCCTGTCTAGGGTTTGGGGTTGGAGGAGTATCAAAGTGGGGACTTCCTCGTGCTCCTCTGACCTTCACCTCCCTCCCCCGCTTTCAAGGCCAAGATCTGAGTTCCATGTTCTCCATCCCAGCCACCATCCCCACTTATCTCCTCCCAGGACTCAGCGCAGCCTGGCTGCCAGTTCGCTGGAGGTCAAACGGACCCTTGTCTGAGGGTCATTACTCTCCTGGAGTCACCTCCTTCCTTCCCCTTGCTCCTGGGTCCCGGCCGTGCACCATTTTATTAGCATTTCCCAACTCCGAATTCCATGACACGGTCAGCCCATGCCCTTCCTCACTGGGCCAAGGCAGCAGATTTCATCCTATTTATAGGATGAGGCACTTCAGACCTGGCAGCCACAATGGACTTTGTTTTCTTTCTCTTTTTTCTTTATTCTCTGAGGTTTTAAAAGTAACTATTCTCACAAGTGATATGCAAATATATTCTCACCAGCAGAGATTTTAAAGATAGAGAGATGTAGGAAGAAAACAAGAGTGAAATATTCAGGTTACGCTTCATTCTATTCTGACCACAGTCTGTAAGTTTCCTTCCAGTCTTTCTTCTAGGCATTTATATACTTATCTGTGTAAGTACAAGCAAATATATGTGTGTATATGTAGTAAAGAGTTTCTGCCTTGCCCCAGAGGAGGTCTGACCTTTACCCTCGGCTCCTGGGAGGCGATCTTTGTTTGCCTGGGTCAGCCAGACAGTAACAGTGTGATTTAGGGTGGGGCTGGCCGTTCCAGAAAGACCAACAAGGTGACTTAGGGTGGGTAGGTCAATCTACCAGTTGACCAGAAGATTAGACCAACCGTGGGGCAATCAATCAATTAATCAATCAGGTGTGCCTGTCTAATGGCACCACAATGAACATCCTTAACTCTGAGGCTTGGGTGAGCTTCCCTTGCTGGTGACACTCTGTGCATGTTGCCCCATGTCAATGTCGGGAGAATAAACTGTCCATGACCCTGTGCAAAGGGGGCAGTGGAAGCTCCACGTTTGGCGTTTCTCACGGACTCCGCCTTATGCCCTTCGTCTCTTGGCTGATTTCAGCCTGTAGCTTTTCCTTGTAGTAAACCATACCTGTGAGTCTAAGAGCTCTCATGAGTTCTGTGGGTTCTAGCAAAGTATTGAGCCTGAGGGTTTCGGGAACCACTCTGAGTTTGCAGTTGGTGTCAGAAGTTGAAGGTGGTCTTGGGGACAGTGCCCTCTAACTTTATATTTGACCTAAACAACCCACCGCAGTGTGTGAATTTACATGTATGTGTGTGTGTTTAAAATTGCATAATTGGGAATTCTCTTCATAGTTCTGGGACTTGAATCCTTTCATCTTTCATATGCTAGGAGACCTTCTTTAAGGCTCCTGTGTCTTACTTAATGTGCAAAATGGGGTTAATAGCACACAGGCGTCCATAGGGCTGCTCTGATGAGTAGATGAATATTTGTAAAGCTCTTAGGACAGTGACTGCCATGGAGTTAGAGCTACATAAGTGACGATGATGGTGATGATGATGATTTCCACATCAGATCATTGAGGTCTAGCTTATTGCTTTTATCAACTGATGAAAGGATATCACTTCTGTTAGTTCCCTCTGGGCTTCCCACAGAGAGAGTAGGAGGTTGGGGGCTGGGCTGCTTTATGGGAAAGTAGTCTTTTTGCATGACAAGGTCGGGTGAATTAGCCAGCTGGTCTCGGACGAGTATTGGTCAAACGCCAATCATCTATTGAGCAAACATTAATTTGCCCACTCTATGTGCAGAGGCCCTGCCCTGGTAACTGTGAGATCATAAGAACAGTGTATTAGGGGAAGACAGAGGAGAAGAGAATGACCCTCCATGGGAACTTTTACTAAGCGTCACACACTGTCAGTCCCTGATTTCATTTTATCCTCACGGCACCCTAGGAGGAAAATGTTATGACCCCCGTTATCCAGTGAGAGTTTCAGATTAAGAAGTGGACCCATGTTGACACAGCCAGAATATGGCAGGGATAGAACTGAAGCCCAGGTATGTCTTGTGTCAAAGCCTGTTCACTTTGAGCTGTGTTTCACTGCTAGATAAGCCATGGCCCTGGCCCTGAAAGAGCTCATTGTTTCTTTGGAGGAGGGGTGGGAGAGGGGGGAGACATGAGACAAGTTAAAGAATGCCCAAACCTGGGGAAGCAGGGTCCCACTTATAAAGTTGCCTTGTCACTCAGCATGTCATTGGACTGCTCAGAACAACTCTGACCTAGGCAAGCATTATGATTCCCATTTACAGATGAGAAGACTGAGTGAGGCCCAAAGGGCTAAGCACCTTGCAGCTGAAACATTTCATAAGAACTTGCAGTTGAGTCTGCCCGCTGTGTCGTGTGGGGGTGATAATATTGTGAATGACCATCTCTGTGACCGGGAAGGTCATGCTCCTTCAGTCAGGGGGCTTTTTTGTTCAGCCCCAGGACCTCTCCCGCTGTCCCTGGAAGGCGGTCTGCATCTTCTTTGACTCCCAGCTCCTTTCTCCTCTGGTCTAGCTGCTCAAGCCCTCAGGACCCTGACAGTAGATTCCTTTGGGCTCTTGGTAATGGAGCATTCCAAAATTGAACCTCAGTTAAAAATAAAAGCCTTAATTAGGTTCCTTTGCAACTTTATCTGCAAACAAATAAATGGCTGCCTCTGGAGGGCTTCCTTCGTTTTTCCAGGCATGATTCATTGCCAGATATACACATCCTCAAGATACAGTGGAAAACTAATGAGAATTTAATCTCTGCTGAGCAGAGTAGGAAAAACTCAAGTTGAAAGCAAGGATGGCCACAGGGCAGCCAGTGAGTGAGTTAGAATGCTTTTCTACATGACCTGAGTGTGGGCTTCGAAACAGGGGCTGAGCTCTGAACTGCTAAAATAAGGTCATGAGTGAAATTGGCATTTAGTTTTCTATGTGAGCTTCAGTTCATGAGACACCCCACAGACTCTCCCCGCCCTGTGGAGGGGGCCTCCGTGGGCGGGCGGGGTACAAGCGCCACGGCCTTTGCAAGGATACCAACCGTTCCTCCCTCTGGCACAGCTGCTGCCGGCCTAAAGGTGTCCTGATCTCTCCTGGATTTTTCCTCTTTGGAATCACAGCTAGACCTGGCACAGATATTGTGATCACCCTCTCAGGCTCTTGTCCTGAGAACCACAGGATTGCTCGGATTTGGGGAATTATTCAGGAGACTCCCGCTCGGAGCCAAACAATCGATTTGCCCATTCATCCAGCTTCTTTAAATTGGGTACCTGCTAAGTCCCGTCCAAAGTGCTAGCAACTGGGAGCACAGCCAGGAACACAACAGATGCAGACCTCCCAGGCAGCTTGCGTTCTCTTTTCATCACGACAAAGGGTTGCACAGCCACAGTCTCAGCAAGGATGCTGAGGATGCAGGGATCGGTTACTCGCAGCTTCCAGATGAGGAAACAGGCTGGGGAGAAAGCAGAGTGACTTGCTGACAATCACAAACCAGTGCCGGAACCAGGTCCTCCAAGTCACAGCTTTTTCTAAACCCTGAACTTCTCAGCCAATAAACTGTGCAAACTTCGGGGAAGTTTATTTAATGTTTCAAAACCTGAGTTTTCCCTCCGATAAGGGGGATGAGAGAATATATTGCGTAGAGCTGCTGAGACGGGTTTAATGAGGTAGCTGGATATTAATAGATAGACGTCTGTCTGTAGGAAGACAGAAAAGAGACAACCATATGCTTAAAGCCCTTGACATACTGCTGAGAATGTAAGAAAAACCACCGTTACAGTAATAATACCAGCTAATAGTTATTAAGTGCTTCCTATGTTTCAGTCAAGTTCCATTAGTATCTCCGTTTTACAGCTGAGAAAAACTAAGTGTAAGGAAGTGGGGTCACTTGCCTAAAGTTACACGGTTTATAAGGTGATAGAGCAAGGATTTAAGGTTTATAATACAGGTATATTATATATGTATCTCCATCACCTCCTTCCCCTCTTCTTTGTCCAGTGGAAAGAAAAGGCAGTTATTTTGGAACCACCAGAGGAAAGGATACAAATTTTCCTCAAATAATTTATAATACACATAGACTTTCCAGGGCTCGTGTAGGCACCTGAAGGAAGACTGAGGCCTGTTTTCTTACCTGTTCAATGGGGATTATTGTAATTCTCTCAAGGTGGTTTTGAATATGAAGTGAAAATGCCTTGCCCCGGAAGTGCTGTCCACGCTTTGTATGTCTTTGCATGTCCAGCTCCCAGGACCACGACATTTTGTGTTCTAAGTGGGTAACAATGCCATTTGACACAGAGAGAAATCATTCTTCTGAGTCTACAGCCCAAAAGATGATATCTTACTGGGGCTAAAGGACACCCAGCTGACTGCCCTGGGAAAGTTCAAGTAAACTATTTAAATTAAATAAAGTAGATCACCCGAGGTTATTGATGCCCCCGCTAGTCAAACGGAAGGCCTGGCTTTTTTTCTTTTTCTTTTTTGCGGTACGCAGGCCTCTCACTGTTGCGGCCTCTCCCGTTGCAGAGCACAGGCTCCGGACGCGCAGGCTCAGCGGCCACGGCTCACGGGCCCAGCCGCTCCGCGGCATGTGGGATCTTCCCGGACCGGGGCACGAACCCGTGTGCCCTGCATCGGCAGGCGGACTCTCAACCACTGCGCCACCAGGGAAGCCCATTTTAACCATTTTTTAAGTGTACAATTCAGTGACATCTGTAAATTACAACATTTACAGTGTTGTACAACTGTCATGACTGTCCATTTCCAGAACTGTTTCATCGCCTCAAACAAAATCTCTGTAACCGTTCCATACTAACTCCCCATCCCCCCTCCCCTCAGCGCCCATTAACCTCTATTCTACTTTCTGTCTCTATGAATTTGACTATTTTGGGTACCTCATATAAGTGAAATCACATAATATTTGTCCTTTTGTGTCTGGCTTATTAGTTTAACGTTTTCAAGGTTCATCCATGCTGTTGCATGTTAGAGCAGGATTTGGTGTCTCTCATCCCCCCACCTGCTAAAGTTCATAAGCTGAACTCCTGACCCTCAGTACCTCAGAATATAACGACGTTTGGAGAGTGGGTCTTTACAGACGTACTTAAGTTGAAATGAGGTCATGTGGATGAGCCCTGATCCAGTATGACTGGTGTCCTGACCAGAGGAAGGAATTTGGACACAGACATGTACAGAGGGAAGACCATATAAAGACACAGGGAGAAGAGGACCCCCCAAAAGCCAAGGAGACCCTTTCCTCACGGCCCTCAGCAAGAACCAGCTCTACCAGCACCTTGATCTTGGACTTCCAGCCTCCAGCACCAAAGAAAATAAATTGCTGTTGTTTAAGCCACCCAGTCTGTGGTAGTTCGTTACGACAGCTCTAGCAAACAGCAGGTAGCAGAAAGTCCTTCCCTTTTATGACAGAAAAATGCTCCATTTGTATATAGACCACGTTTTGTTTATCCATTTATCTGTTGATAGACACTGGGTTATTTCCATCCATTGGCTCTTGTGAATAATGCCACTTTCCATATTGGTGTACAGGTGTCTCCTTGAGTCTCAGCTTTTGATTCTTTGGGGTATGTGCCCAGGAGAATAGCTGGATTGCATGGTAATTCTGTGCTTAGCTTTTTGAGAAACTGCCAAACTCTTTTCTGCAGTGGCTGTGCCATTATACATTCCTGCCAGCCAAGCACACGTCTTCTAATTTCTCCACATCCTTGGCAACACTTGTTATTTTTTTCCTTTTTTTTTTTTTTTTTTTAAGGTACGTTTCTTTTAAAAATTCTTTGTTCCATCAGAGATGTTAAAATCAACAAGGACTTGCACTTCTGGGATGGCAGAGTAGGCTCCTAACAGGCTGATCCTCCCTCAGAGAACAACTGTAAACTCTGAATAAAATACATAACCATGGGCTTACCCGGTGGCGCAGTGGTTAAGAATCTGCCTGCCAATGCAGGGGACACAGGTTCGAGCCCTAGTCCGGGAAGATCCCACATGCCATGGAGCAGCTAAGCCCGTGTGCCACAACTACTGAGCCTGTGCTCTAGAGCCCTCAAGCCACAACTACTGAGGCCCACGTGCCTAGAGCCTGTGCTCCGCAACAAGAGAAGCCACCGCGATGAGAGGCCCGCGCACTGCAACGAGGAGTGGACCCCGCTCGCCACAGCTAGAGAAGGCCCGCGTGCAGCAGCAAAGACCCAACGCAGCCAAAAATAAAATAAATAAAATAAATTTATTTAAAAAAAAAAGAAGAAAGGTCAGCCAGAGGAAAGCTGACTGTTTAAAAACAAAACAAAACAAAACATAACCAGGACCTCAAGCCCCTGGAAAATGCACAAAGTTAGTAGATTTTGGAGAAAACTTGAAAGAAGGGACCCAACATTGAGTAGTTTCCAGTTTTTATGGCTTTAGCTCGAAGGTGGGGTGCAGTCATGGTGAAATAAACAGTAGCTAAAACTCCAGTAGAAATCCTGCCATATCTCTGGCCTGGGAATCAGAGCTTGGTTCTGTGGGGCTACTGTGGCCACTGGAGAGTGACGGTGGAGTCCTGGGCAGGAGAGAGCTGGAGGGGAGAACCCCTAAATTCTCCATATTCTCCAAAATGTCTCTGGCTGAACACTGAAAATACATGTGCAGGGCAGATGTAAGCAGCTTCCAGCTAAGGCTAAACAAGATCAGTTGTGTTTTTATGTATTGGCAGTAAACAATTAGAAAATGAAATTTTTAGAAATTACAGTGTCACCAACAATTTAGGAATAAATTTAACCAAAGATAGCCAAGACTTTTATAATGGAAGACATCTGCAGTAAGAGAATGAAGGAAGACCTGAATAGATGGAGTGGTATACCATATTCATGGATTGGGATACTCAGTGTTGTTGAGATAACAATTTTTCCCAAATTGAGCAACATAGTCCCAATCAAAATCGCAGCAGTTACTTTTTTAGGAATTGGTGAGCTGATTCTAAAGTTTGTATGGAAATGCAAATGACCTAGAATCAACCAAAACAATTTTGGAAAAGAACAAAGTTGGGAAACTTCCTTTTCCTGGTCTGAAGACTTACTATATCAGAACAATCAAGACAGTGGTGTAGTATTGGTAAAGGGTAGACACGTAGATCAATGGGACAGAAGAGAGTCCAAAATAGACCTACATACATATGATAACTGATTTTCAACAAAGGTGCCTAAGCATTTGGATTGGGAAAGAATGGTCTTTGCATTCTGTTGGCCAAAGCAGGTCCCAAGCCTAGTCCAGATTCAAGGAATAGGGAAATAGACTATAGCTCTTGGTGGGAGGGCAGCACATTTGCATTGCAAGGAGTGTGGAGACAGGGAGACACAAAGGACTGGAATCCTTCATGATGAAGGGTGGATGAAGATCCATCTTTAAGATTCATTGGGAGCACTCAGGAGATAACTCTGCCCTTGCGAGTTTCAGGTCAAAGGCCACCTTCTCTGAGAAGCCTTCCCAGATGGCTCTACCTCAGGGTGATCCACAATTACCATTTATCACACTGCCCTGTTACAGCTCTTCCGTATCTCTTCTATAATCTTGTTCATTTGTTGGTTTGTTCATTGTCTGTCTTCCACATTAGGATATGATTATAGTTTAAGATGGCTTTGAAGAAAGTCAGAGGAATTGAGGCTGGAAAAGTAGCCAGAGGCTGGGCCGTAGCGGGTTAGAATGCCCCAGTAAGGAGTTCGGATATGAAGTTTTAGAGAAACAGAGAATCAGAAGTTCACAGCAAGGGCCTGACCTGATGAAATTGATATTTTCTAAAAGATTCTTGTGACAAGGGCAGTGGAGTAAAATTCGTCTTTGGGAGATGTCTGAAGGGAGGATTAGAGGGGGTGAAAACAGGGGCATCTGAGGCTGTGACAGTCTGAGTGAGGGTGGACAGAGGGTCAGTGGGAATGGGGAGGCGGGTCTCTGACCTCTGATAAGACCAGACCTTCTGATTTTTCAACGGAATGTGGACATTTAGATGTTTTCTGTGGAATCTCACAATTTTTCATTGTTGGCAGCTGAAAAATGCTTAAACTCTGTTGGTGGGGAGTGGGGCTGGGCTATGGCCTGAGTCCCATCGGACAGCCTCTCTGCCAAGCATAATATAGTCATGATTTCACAGGCGTAGTGGTAGTTTAACTTGAACACCCGGAATCCAGGTCATTGCTCCGAACGGCTTGTGTGTGCAGCCCAAGGTACGGCCCTCAGGAGAGCAGGTCAGGAGGTGGGCGGGCGAGGAGCCAGAGGGGGCTGGGGGCCCTCAGGGGGGTGGGGGCCCAGCTCTTGGCCCTGACTCGGAGGAGCCTTGGATTCTAATACACGTTGAATAGTCAAGGTACAGCTCTGCCATTTCTTCGCTTCAGTGTCTTCCTCTGCAAAATGGGAATAGTAATCTGTCCTCAGAGCCGGTTGGTGGAGAAAACAAGGACATGTAATTACATATGTGGTGATGCCCACGTGCCACACGCAGCTCTGTACCCCCTGCCTAAACAGATTCACTTAACCGTCACAGCGACTCTCGGAGGGCATTATTACCTATCCCTTTTCCCTATGAGGGCGCACAGAGAAGTTAAGTAACTTGTCCAAGTCTACACAGCTAGAACGTGGCAGAACAGGATTCAACCCAGGCTTCGAGATCCGTGCTCCCACCCACTGTGCTATCCTCCCAGATGGGAATGTTCCTGGCACTTAGTCCGCCCTTATTATTCATTTATTCAACTGGTATTTCTCATGCGCCCGCTGTGGGGTGGGCAGTGCGCTAGGCTCTGGAGGTAGAGCAGTGGGCTGGGTGGGCATGGCTTCTGCCCTCGTGTGACCTTTGTGGCATGTTTGCTGAGTGCCAGGCTCTGTGTTTGGGGGTAGGAGACTGCATGAAAATGTAGGTTTCATTACTATTTATGTAGGATGAGGCCAACAGATCAGGAGAGGATGGCCATTGAAAAGAGAGTTGGCGGACTTCCCTGGTGGTCCAGTGATAAAGAATCCGCCTTCCAATGCAGGGGACGCGGGTTCAATCCCTGGCCGGGGAACTAAGATCCCACACCCTGTGGGGCAGCTCAGCCTGCACGCCACAACTACTGAGCTTGCACACCTCAACTGTAGAGCCTGTGCGCCGCAAACTGCAGAGCCCACGCACTGTGAAAATCCGCACGCCACAACTAGAGAGAAGCCTGCGTGCTGCAACGAAAGATCCCACATGCCTCAACGACGATCCTATGTGCCACAACTAAGACCTGATGCAGCCCAAAATAAATAAATTAAATAAATAAATAAGTAAGTAAGTAAGTAAACAGATAATAAATCTTAAAAAAAAGAAAAGAAAAGAAAATAGAGTTTGTTACTCATTCCCAAGAGGAGGGGGCACACCACGCCATGGGGGGCTAGGCAGGGAAGCGCTACATTCATCAGGAGGCGAAAGGAGAGAGGAAAAAGCGTGGGCAGGGTCCTTTACTGTGGTTTTCATGGGAAGGCACGGGAGGCAGGGTGAGTAAGCTCAGCTGCCGAGGGCTGGGTAGTTTGAATAATTTGAGAGGGCTCTGGGCTACAGGAGGGTTTTGTGAATAGCCAGCATACTGAGTTGGACAAACAGGGTTTTCCTTTAGTTGGTGTAGAGGACTTTTTCCATCCCAGGGAGGGATATGGCGCAGGATGACCAGGGACGGGACTTCCCTGGTGGTCCAGTGGGTAAGACTCTGTGCTCCCGGGGCCTGGGTTCGATCCCTGGTCAGGGAACTAGACCCTGTGTGCATGCTGCAGCCAAGAGTTCACATGCTGCAACTAAGAGTTCACATGCTGCAACTAAGAGTCTGCGTGCCGCAACTAAGAAGTCTGCATGTTGCAACGAAAAGATTCTGCATGCTGCACCGAAGATCCTGTGTGCCACAACTAAGACACGGAGCAGCCAAAATAACAAAAAAAAAAAAAAAAAAAAAAAAAAAAAAAAAAAGAACGACTGGGGGCGGCCTCTCTGAAGAGCTGGCGTCTGAGTCGATGCCCAATGGCAAGATGTGTGTGACGATCTGGGGAAGAAGGAGCATCCCCTTACACAGCAAGTGCAAAGGTCCTGAGGCTGTTACATCTCAGTGCCATGGAGAGGCCTGTGTGGCTGGAGCGTAGTGAGTAAGGGAGGCAGTGGTGGGAGATGAGACTGGGGAGGTTGGCGGGCACCAGATCATCCAGGCCACGACACGGGGACTGGACTTGATTCTATGGGAGACACCACAGGGCTGTGAGTAGGGAGGGACTCAGGCGTGTCAATCACCAGCTGTGGAGAATGGGTCATGGGGGGACAAGGGTACAGACCAGTTGGGAGGCAACTAAAGTCACCAGGTGAGAGGCGACAAGTGCCAGGCGCTACGCCGGACGATGAGGGTGCCCCAGGACAGGCCCCTCCGGACTGAGTGGAGAACAGAGCACCAGGGAGCAGACCCGTACAAACCTGGGACAGAGACATCCCCCCACCCCATGCTGGCTTGGTGAGCTCGTCTTTCTCACAGGGCCATGGGGTTCCCAAAGTGCTCCACTTTCTCTTCAACATTGCTCCCCTGCCGGGAAACCAGCAAAGCTTCTCATAAAGTGGCCCCTCGCGGAGCCTTCTCGAGGCCTGGCAAGGCTGGGCTTTTCCCTGAGTGCCCGGGAAGAGCCCATGATGGAACGTTCTGGGCCCCGAGCTTCCCTCTCCCCTGCCCTTGGAGTGAACTGTGAGCAGAGTCCAGGAACCTGCGCTGGTTCCTTGATTGGGCGGCTCAGCCGGGGTCGTGAGCCGTTTTTCTTGCCTCCTGTTAACACGTCCTCATTGGAGTACGAGTCTCAGAAGTGTTTGCCGGGCCAGCCAATACTTTAATGTGGAATGGAGGTCATATTTGCCTATCGGTTCATTGAACTGCAGTCCAACTGGCTAACACAGGGTTTCTGTGAGCCCCTGGGGACAGGGCCAATGTGGATGAAACTAATTGGGGTGGTGGGATTTTGTTTACTTTTAAATTGAGAGCAGAGGACCAAATTGAACTGCAGGCAGAATATATGGGCAGAATTACAATAAAACAAGAAAAATGAGTGTGTGTTTAGGATCAGTTCCTCCTTTGCTTGCCAACCTCAATTAAATTCTCTGACCTTTGGTCAAAAAATTACAAGGAAGACAACAAAAATAGTGACAAACACATCCTTAATAATTGCTACTTGTTTCACCGGTTATTAGCACTGCTTTTACAGAGGAGGTGAAAAATCTCGGGACCAGGAATCAGGAAAACGGGCGTCCAGTCCCAGCTCTGCTACGTCCCAGTCGTGTGGTCCTGAGTGACTCACAGTTGTCTTGGGGCTTCAGTTTCCTCATGTATAAAATCCCTACCACACAAGTTATCACCTCTCCTGCTTTGCCAGCTCTCCATCCACCAAGTGACCCTCGGCTTGTTCCATAACCTGTCTGAGCCAGAGTTTTATCATTTGCAAAAAGGAGGTGAGTCACCCCTACTGCCGTGTAGGTAGAGCATGTGTGAGGGTCCCCAGAAACGCTGTTTCTAGGCTGCGTTACAGTACAGTAACGCCTGCCTACTTGAGCTGTCCTTACATTTTCCCCGGTGTAATCTTCCTCGGCTCCACACTGGATATCTGGCAGTCTTCAGTGACACAGTCAAGCAAATAAACACAGCTGTTTTGAGCTTGCTTTTGCAAGAGCCACAGGGTGTGTCGGTTTGGGGGAAAACCGGGACTGAGCTAGTTATGTGAGGCCAGGAGCTGGGATCGTGTTCCACGTTTAGGATCCGTTGTCTCCTGATCGAGTCTGAGGTCGGTCAGGCAGAAGGGGCGACCCCCAGGGTAGCTCCAGGTCCTTTTCAAGGCTAGCTCGCCTCCTGACATCAGCATCGTGGGTGGGATGGGGCCCCAGTCCTCTACCTGCAAGACCCTGAAAGTGGCCTGGGAACCGGCTGCTCCGGGGCCAAAATGCTTCTCTGCCTGGTTGGCTGGTTAAGAAAATGGAACATGTTGAAAGTTCCCTCAGTTCCCCTCTCATCCATCACCACGTGGGTTGTCTGGACAGAGCTTGGGTGGTAGTTTTCGCTTGCAGCGTGTGATGAAAGGCTGAGCTTGACAGGACTTGAAGGGGAGTCATGAACCTGACCTTTACAACCTGGGCCCAAACTGCCAGCCTCGTTTCAGGCCATTGGACGTTTCGGAGTCCTCTCCCCCAGTGACACCCCTTTCCACCCCTCTGATTTGAACCATGTGGTCAAATAAATGGTCTGTTTTGCCTTCTCTTCCCCCCCCAACGTCCTTCCTTAAGGAACTTCCAGAAGGAGATGGGTCGGGCTTCTGTTCCTGCCTCTTAAGGATGAGCCTTAGGGCACGATCTGGTCTAGAGCTTCCCCCTGGTTCCTGGGAGCCCTGGGGTCTCAGGGGAGGCCTCAGCTGTTGCCGTCAGTTTGATGCATAAGTGGATTGGGTGGGTCTCTGGCTGCCTGCCTGTAGCTCATGCTACAGTCCTGCTTTAATTTATTTCATATACGAGGAAGCTGTATAAATATCATTGACATGAAGAGTTCGAAAAATGTTTGCACGTGCCTGAGCTAGCCCATTAGGGGCCGCTGAAAGAATGTTCATCTCAAACCGGATCAGGAGAAAGCCAGTATTTCTTCTGAGAATATCAGATAAGCAGGCTGTGCATGAATAGGGCTCTTTACGATGTACACAAATCCTTCCTATCCGATCTCCCATTTGGTCCACAGCAATGCTGAGGCGTGGGCGTGATGGATGCTCAGCCCCATTTTGCAGGTGATACTGAGGTGAGAGGGCTCCCGTGACTTGCCAGGGAGCAGGAAAGCCCAGGGCTGAGCTCAGGCTTTCTGCTTTCTGGGCCAGTTCCCTGTTGTCCCCTATCTAAGAACCCCCAAGAAAGAGGGCCCTGGCTAGAAAAAGTCTAGGTTAATGATGTTTGTGGGAATGCACCACCCCCAAATGAGCTGAAGGCCATGAGGAAGCAGCAGATGCAGGAAAAGCTGTGAAAACAGGGCGCAGAAGGACATTTAGGTTCACAAAGGAAATTTCTATTTGTAAAGGTAGCTCCCTGTCTCATCATTTGAAGAGGAGGACTCTTAATAACTTATTAATGGAGAAAGCTTGGCCTTAAACCTGCCTAACAAACCCTCCTAAACAGCTCTAATTTATTGGACTTGTCCCGGTTACCTTCCTGTAACTGCCCTGCCCCCATCCCCCAAAGCCCAAACCCCTAACCCCTTTGTGTTTTTTTTTTTTTTTTTTTTTTTGCGGTACGCGGGCCTCTCACTGTTGTGGTCTCTCCCGTTGCGGAGCACAGGCTCCTGACGCGCAGGCTCAGAGGCCATGGCTCACGGGCGCAGCCGCTCCGCGGTATGTGGGATCCTCCCGGACCGGGGCACGAACCCGCGTCCCCTGCATCGGCACGTGGACTCTCAACCACTGTGCCACCAGGGAAGCCCCAAACCCCTTTGTTTTGTCTAAGATGCTCCATAAGCCTCATTCATCTGGCTGCCTTCTTGAGCCGCAGTGTTCTTTGTGAACTCCTGGGCACAGGTATGAAATTAAAAGATTTTGTCCTCCTATTAATCTTTCTTTCATCAGTTTGATTGGTGGGCCCCGGCCACTGAACCTAAGATGGGTAGAGGGGAAACAAATTCTTCCCTGCCCTACCCTAATCTGCCAGCAGGGCCCAGATACCAGGCCAGCAGAGAGATGGGTGCAAACTGGTGTCCTCGTCATCAGGAACCTCAGGAAGTTCCTCTCTGTGTGTAGCAGCTGGGATTGTCTCCTCCGATGGCTCATTTGGGGCTGGGGTAATAGTGTGAGTTGTGTTTCCTCTTCCTAAACCTTTTCCTGCAACACTGCAGCTAGAGTGTTTGCAGAAGGGAAGGAGAATCCAGATGTCTGGCCTCCAGATGTTACTGAATGCAGGTTCATGTGCCTGACACACGTCGAGACCAAACCAGCTGCAACTGAAATGTCGGAGTTTGGAGCAGAGAAAGGTTTATTGCAGGGCCACGCAAGGGGCGGGGGGTGGCTCGTGCCCAGAAAGGCCCAAATCCCTGAAGGGTTTCAGCAAAGCACTTTTAAAGGCAAGGTAAGGGAGGGGCGTGGTTGGTTGTTGCAGACTTCTTGGTGTTGGAATCCTTTGTTCTTGCAGCTGTCTACCTAGGTCGTAGGTCAGGTGGTGATGTTCCTGTAAATTTCCAGTAAGACAAATGTTATCCTCTGTTCTGCAACTTTTTACCTCTATATGAATGGAAAAGTGTTATAACCTTAAAGGTCAGAGCCTTGAGCATGGGTTATCCTATATATTTCAGGCCATTTTTGCAATAGAGCACGAAGGTTAAAGTAAAAGAAACAGATCTAATAGGGAGTCACATTTGTTCTTCCCTATATTCCAAAGTTACCCGGGAGGGGGGATGACCACCCCTCTTCTACCCCGCTGACAGGAAGCCCAGCGCTGCATGCATTTCTAATATGGTCCCTGGAATAATCATTCAGGTCACCGCACGGTTGCCCGCAGATGACTTAGCCTTTTGAATAAAAGCCCCTCTAGTTTTAAAGAATTAGAGAAAATACCTCTAGTTCTTCATTATAGATGAAACAGATAAGGTTCACCTTTGCTCTCTTTCTAAATACTATTCCTTTCCTCTTGGAAAGTTGCCTAGCGTGGAGGATGCCACATGGTGTCGTAAAACCTTTGGAAGTGGGTTTGCCTTTGGGATAGAAAGAAGTTTCCTAGAGTGAGCAGTGCCCCGACACCAGCGCGAGCTTGGTCCCCAAGTCACGCTCCGTATGAAGCCGATGGCCGATTTTTGGGGCCGTGTGTGCATCCTCCTGCAGGATTCTCTCGCCAGACGTTAGAAGGCAGTCACAATTTGGGCAAAATCTGGAAGATCTCACCCCAACTGGCAGATGGACAGCGTCTCAACCACCGAACCGAAACAGACACGTTTGCCCATCAGAAGGCACTTGACACTCTGAATATGGAAGAAGCAATAAGAGTTAGAAGAAAAGCCGGCCTCCAAGGCCGTGGCGGGCTGCCGGGTATTTTCTGACTTCACACCAGTTCAGTGGACGCGTCTCTGGAGCCACGTAAACTGCTGTTCATCCTTCCAACATGAGGTGTTTTCATTTTAGGATGTGGGTGTTTCATCTAGAACATTTGGCATTTTCTTCCAGGTCCTTATTTTAACAATCTTTTGGTTCTAAAAAATGCTCTCTTTAAAAAAATGTGAATATGTAGGTGCAATCATGGCCCATTCCCTCTGGCCCACACGCTCATTTGGAGCTTGTGATAATTGAGCCTGTACCGAACTGATTCCTTTTAGAGAAGTTACACCCGTCACATATGTTGGGAAAACCACTTTTGCGGAAGTCGGGCGTTGTGGTGGGTGGTGGCGGGGAGACGTGCAACTTCTGAAAGTCGACGACAATTTTCAGTCTCTGGTTCCACGTGAATCCCGTCCGGTTACCAAAGCCAGCCGTGCGGTTTCTCCTAGATGGAAAAGCGCTGGTTGCCCTGACCTAGAACTCCGGCTTGTCACACTCTGTCGCGCTGTGACAGAAGCCAAAGAACACCATGTCTTAGAGCAGCGCCCTTGGAGGAAGATTTCCTTACGTGGCTTGTTTCCAGTTGATGTGATGTCACCTCATCCGTGGATTTTAGCTCAGTGCACGTACCATTCACTCAAGTGACAACTTTGTAGGGGGCTGGAGGGCGAAACTCAACCACGGTAAACGTGCACCGTCGCTCCGAGATGAGTCCCCATTCTAGGAATGC